>NC_083294.1:24252965-24596386 GCF_963506605.1 Zootoca vivipara
TGTGGCCCAAGGGCCTTAGGTTGGCTACCCCTGATCTATGAACTAGACCGGCTGCACATGACTTCTGTAATCATGAGGCCCTGAAACTGAATTTATCTCTGGTTTAGGCTATCAGACAGCGAAAGCTTGAAATGTTCCCAGTTCTTCACCAGTGAACTAGGTTTTGATAGTTTGGTTTTACACAAGCATTTACTTGCTTCCTACACATCAAGCCATCTCTTTAAAGCACACTAATTCATATGGAATTGTTATTTTCTACAAGTAAAGCTCCACATAGATGCAAACAGTGTCTACACTAGGCAGTTGATAGTATAAAACGATTTACCTGGAATTCCTGGAAGTCCATCTCGTCCAAGTGGCCCAGGTGAACCTGGAGGCCCTGGGAGACCGGGTGATCCAGGAAATCCTTGACTGCCCCTATCTCCTGGAGGACCGGGAATGTCAAATCCTGGTGAACCAGGATCTCCTTTTTCACCTGGTATGCCCTGTAATCCTAGGCAAATATGGTTGGAAAACAATCCTTCAGCAAGAAACAATTTCCAAAAGGTACTGCAGATCAATTTGTATTGGCAACAGAAGCAGGGGAATTGTTGCAAACTTCGTCATATACATATCTTTATATCACAATATGATTATATTGCAATATAGAGTTGACTTGTTGCCTTCATTCAACATAACCTACAGCTAACTAGGTCTGTGATAAAAACAAGGGCTAGGACTCTAGGTATCATTTTTATTTGTTTTATTTAACAAAATGTGCAAACTGATTACTTGTAAATAAAACCACAAAGCAGTTTACAAAGAGTATAAAATATAAATTAAAACTGTCCAAGTTAAAAAAGTTTTTTTAAAGTAAAAAAGGAATCAAAATATAAATATACCGTATTTTTTCGTGTATAAGACGCCCCTTATTTTGGGAGACTCCAAATTAAGATAATGTGGGAAGATTGCCCAGAGTTGTTGAGCTTTTTTTTTGGGGGGGGTCACCCAATCCAACAGCAGCTCTTGCCGCAGCCAACAATCACCCGCCCAATCACCACTGACAATCTCTTGCTTGTGGCTGCAGCCCCCTCTGCACTATCCGTGTATAAGACAACCCCCCCCATTTTTAGCATACTTTTAAAAATAAAAAACCCGTCTTAAATAAAATCAAAAGTTAACAAACACACAATCAGGAATTTAGAAATCAGGAATTCAAGACACTAGATCTAAACAAACTGTTGCAATCTCACTCTAAGTGAACAGAGATTATTCTAATTTTATTATTTATTTATTTGAAAAATTTGCATCCCACACTTCACCAAGCAACTCTCCTTTTATGACTGATGGATCAAGAGGCAGTTTTTTCTTACTGGGTTATTTTTAGGTGCCAGGTTAAGCCATTTTTGTCTCATGCATTTTCATGGTTTGCATTGTAAGTGTTGGATGGATGCTTTAAATATTGTAAAGAATGTTTTATTTGATATTCAACTATTCGTTCATTGACTTTAATTGTGTGTGTATATATATGTTATTGCTGTTTTGTTTTAATTTGTACTGAAAACCACCGTGAGATAAGTATGGTAAAGGTTAGTATATAAGTCCACCTTAAATAAAATAAAAATAACAACAACAACAAATAATGCCTCAAGAAGGAAACTGCTATGCACACTGAAAAACTTTCAAGTAATTGAAAGAAAGATGAGCAACTTTAATTTAAAACATATTATGTTTGTTTCTGTGCTCCATTATTTTTCTTATCATTATTATTTACCAATAGCAACAAGAGCTGCTATTCTAAACAAAAAAAGGTAAGAAAAATAATATTTAAGGGGAGAAGAAAAAAGCTTGAAGGAAACCACAGTACCTGATGAACCTGAGAAGGTGCAAACCCAGCACAGTAAGAACTCATCAGGAGGTTGAGGCACAGGAAGCAGTAAGGGGGTTGCGAGAATGCCATTAGGGTTAGGATACAAAAGGAAGCACATCGGTGTTAGACCAAGAAAACCAAACAAACCCTATACAAAAGGTTGCAATCCACAACTCGCCAACTGGACAGAACAACCATAGAGTAAATGGGTTGTGGACTATAGAGCATGTCCCCAAGCACAATGCCAGGCTATGCAATGTCAACACCAAAGAGACTAGACTTTGAGCAGACTTGATTGAAACGTTTTCCAATGGGTGGTAACTACCACATGTGAGAAAGGCAACATATTTTTAATATAGAAAAACTCCAGTGAAAAGGCAAGCTTTTGATTCATTTATATAATGGAATAAAATCCTAACATCTATACATTCTGGCTTTTCTTCTTTCCAAAGTGATACCACAGATATTGCAATGTGCTAATTTGCAAGAATGATTTTGTTCTTCAACAGAGGGGGGTGGGTGGGAATTGAATAAATGGTGATGCACACAAAGGAAAACGTGAACCAAGGAGACTGTCTCAAGTTTCGTTGCAACAAAGATTGTTTTAACATTATTCGAACCTAACGTTAAGGCTATATGGAGAAAACACAAAAGAACATGACATCACAGCAAAGTAAACACAACAAACAAAGATAGTTAAATGCTGATTTGTTAGTGCAAGCTCTAGTCATGCACAGCATTCCATCAGGCTAACAAGAGCAGCTGTTAGTTACAGTAGTATGGGAGAATGAAAAATGAACCATAAATATGTTTTGAGAAAAGCAGGTAGAATGGGCATGCGAAGGAAAACAAATGCTTGTAGAGCAAAAATTCATCATCAAGGGTGGAAGAACCTGTGGCCCTGCAGGTGTTGGTCTACAACTCCCATTATTCTTGGCCATACTGGCTAGGGCTCATGGGAACTGTAGTCCAACACTAAATCTGGGGAGCTCTAGGCTCTCTCTCCCTGAATTATATGATGGGCAAAACTCAGCGCCTGGCAAACAGGTGGTATGGGAGCCCAAGCAATGCGTGAATACATGTTCATTCAAAGCAGTGTTACATGCAGATATTCACCTGAGAAGCTACGGCATGTCATGTGGAGAGGATATTAAAATGGGACAAGGAATCGGGACAGCTCTTTAGGGATCCATTCCCTGAGACCAAACACTGGAGTGCTTCTTAACGATGTAATCACTCAAGGCCATGATTCAGTAATTCTAAATACTATAGTCAATGGAACTAGTCAAATTCTTTTTGATTTGATTTCTTGAAGAGGTCCCCAGAGAGGGGGTTAGTTACTAGGGTCACATCTGCACCTCACATTTACACTACTACCACTTTATCAGTCATGGCTTCCTCCAAGGAATCCAGGGAATGTAAAGGTTGCTGAGAGCTGTTAGAATCATAGAATCAAAGAGTTGGAAGAGACCACAAGGGCCATCCAGTCCAATCCCCTGCCAAGCAGGAAACACCATCAAAGCATTCTTGACATATGCCTGTCAAGCCTCTGCTTAAAGACCTCCAAAGAAGGAAGACTCCACCACACTCCTTGGCAGCAAATTCCACTGTCGAACAGCTCTTACTGTCAGGAAGTTCTTCCTAATGTTTAGGTGGAATCTTCTTTCTTGTAGTTTGAATCCATAGGAGGGAGATGTTTCTTTCCCTCAAAGGCTACTATTCCCAGAATGATTTAGCAATCAGTCCCTCTTGTCGGGGAACTCCGGAAATTTTCTTGCTGCCATGTGCTTTCTATTCGCTTCTTGCCAGTGGAAACTGGCCTTCCTCAATGGCTGATTTCTGGCAGAATCCTTCCCAAATGTTCTGCTTCACTTCAGGGATTTAGCCAATGCTTAGAACAGGTGTGGAGAACCTTTTCTGCCCAATGAGACAGATCTTTATCTCCTCCCTTCCTGCAGGCTAACTTTGGCAGGAGGACTGGATCACCTATATGCCTATCTCCTGATCGCAAAATGACACCAGGTGATTGACAGGTGAGTGGTCCTGCCTGTCTATCAAAGTTGGTCCATGGGGCTGGGGTGGAAATGAGTGGAAATGGTAACCATGCAAGGAGTTCAACATATACCTTTCTGCAGGAATTCTGCAGGACATATACCTTCTGCAGGAATTCAACCCTACTTTCTGCAGAGATTGGCTCCACAAAGAGGCAGCCCAACTGCATCACTATCGCCCCCACACCTGATGTCACATACAAGGTGCGGGGCAGGTGGTTTGGATTCCTCACCCTTGGGCCTTAAAATATTGTTTTCCCATTATGTCATCTCTGGTCCTAATGCAGGCCAGATTTACCTGTGTCCCAGATTCAGAGGCCTTTTATCCTTGGCCTATGAGGCCAAATACCCTGCCAAGACTGCCTGCAGCTCAGCTACCTAATGATCTCTCAAAAGTGAAAGGAAGTCTACTGTGCAGCAATTCTAGGTTCCTCAAGACATTATCCACTGTAACGGAACCCTTTGCAGGTGCTACCTAGGCCTTTTTAGTTTCATCTCTCCTCTGCCATGAATGCTAGACATTTATGGGGGTTCCCCTCCCCTTTTAAATGAAAGCAATTAAGAATGCGATGCTGGAATGGCTGTTTTGCAATAATGTTGTGATCATGCAGAACACTTAGACCCCAAGGCATGGATTTTCTTGAAATGCATATTTCAGCTCATGTTTTTGCACAATATTGGTGTAAGCAATCTCTAAAATCAACATGAGGTGGATGAGCGGTCATGCAACACAGCTAAGAAGGTGTGTGCCACAAGGACCAAAACATGTACTTAAAGCAGTTTGTAGCTAAAAGTGAGGCTCATATTTTATTTTACTTAAGAACAACAACAAACATTTTAATTGTGGTTTATTGCAGTGCAGATTCAGGGCCTGTTCGGATGCAAGGCCCATGCAGGCTGCCTCAGGAGGTGTCCATAAACCCAGCAGTGTGGCCCTGCAACACCCCCTGAGATAATCCTGACAGGACAAACAGAATTCCAACTCAGGGAAATCATAGGGGGAGAAACAATGTTTTCACCTTACAATAGATTACACGTTTGTGAAACAAACTTAAATATAAGCATATCTAATATACATGTCATAGACATTAAAAACATTTCTAAATGTGAGTTAACTATACATACAGAAGAGGGGAAGGATAATCTATATACACCATAAAGGTGAAGCAAATTATGCCCACGGTAGGCAGAAATTTGATGTGGGCCAATAATTTCACCTGTCTCAAGGTACAGTTAGAGACTGATAGTGGAATGACAGCATGAGCACCATACATTTATGACAACATCAGTTCCAGACATTTATTCCACTTTAATAGCCATGGCTTTCCCCAAAGAACCATGGGAAATGTAGTTTGTTATGGGTACTGAGAGTTGTCAGGAGACCCCTATTCCCCTCACAGAGCAATAGCTCCCAGGGTAGTTTAATAATTAACCCCCCATCCCATGGGAATTGTAGCTCTTCAAGAGGAAAGGGGTCTCCTAACAAGTCTCCTAACTACAGTTCTTGGGGGAAGTCATGACTCGTAAAGTGGTATAACAATACTTAAAAAGTATAGTGTGGATATGGCCATAGATCAGAGCTTCCAAACTCTGTGTTGTGACACACGAAAGCTCCCTGAGCTCCTCCTGGGACTGGAAATGGGTTAGTTTAACCTCCAGTTTGCTAGCAAAGCTGAATTACTGTGTCACAAAATGATGAATGTCTAAAAAGTGTGTCACCATCATGAAAAGTTTGAAAAGCTCTGCCATAGATTCATGGAGTTGGTGAGAACTTTGTAATCTTATATTGTTCAACCTCCTGCTCAGTGCAGGGAAATGAGCACAAGGACATCAACAACAACTTAGCTGCCCAACCTCTGCTTGAAGATATGTACTCAGAAGTTAGTCCCACTGAGTTCAATGGGGCTTACTCCCAGATCACTGAGTCTGCAGTCTGATTTTGTGCCACAGTAACAATGGCTTGTATCAGATGCTAGTCCTAGTCAGAGTAGACCCAATGAAATTAATGCCCATGACTAGCTTATGTGTACTCTGAGTAGAAGTTACGTTGACTGCAACCCAATGTCCTTGTGATGACACTCCATATATCAGGACTTAAAATTCATTCAGGACACTTGTCAATTGCCCTCTAAGTAGAAGGGTAATGCTTATAAGTCTTTTAAACACCCTCTTTCACTCACTTCACTGTGGTTCAGCCTATGTTTAGACAGTGCGACTTCAGACTGTAGTTGTGATAGTTACAGGATGGAGTGTTCCTTTTTTAAAAAGTCTGCATAGAAATCTAGTAGGTTAGGGAGAAGGCCAAGCTAGAATGGTTTTCCCCATTACCTGCTAGCTTTCTGTGGACAGGAGTTTTACTATAATAATTTATATGTTAAGGGCACACCATCATTTGAATCCCGCATTGAGAATTCACCTAAAATCAGGACCCAGAATCTTCTTCATTCACTCATAAAATACAAAAAGCTTTGTTGAAAAAATTTCACACCTGGAAGTCAGGAAGCAGGTGACTGTGATCTAATGTAACAGTTCTTTCTAGATCGACACTGGTACAATGAAGAGTTTAAGCCTCTCTTGAGTCCACTTAGGAACTACTAATGTTCTGTGGGATAATTTTGCTTCATGTAAGTATGGACCAGCTATTCTAAAGCAGCCCAAATGGCAATAAGCATATTGATTATTTTAGGGCTCGCTTCAGCTTATTCAGTGCAACAAAAAAGTTTGGGGAAAGGAATCTGAGAAGACAGATGCTGCTATTTTACTTTGGATATATGGAAGGGAATAATGGAAGGAAGTCAAATGGATGGGGAGTCTGAGTTTCCTCATTTTCTACTCGGATGTGTCAGATTTGGGATCATGCCATTTATAGGCCAGTTGTTGTGAGACCTACCTGGTGGACCCACAGGTCCTGGAGGCCCTGGAGCTCCAGGTGGGCCTTGGCCACCAATCCCTGGAATCCCCGGAGGTCCTGCTAACCCAGGTTGACCACGTGGCCCCGGGTCACCTGAAAAGAAAAATCCAACAAATCAAATCTTTAAAAGGTTGCAAACATTTCAAGATGTAATTTTGACCAGTCTCAAGGAAGCAGAACACTGATAGTTAATTACAGTTTCTCAATTTAAGATATCATGCCAAGTCATAGGCAGCACAACCCATGGTTTCAAAAGCCACTGTTTCCAATACAGGTAAGCTAGGGAACTGTAAACCAAGGTTTGTCATGTCACCTATCACGTCAAACCACGGTTAAGCTTACTTAACCACAGATGGCATTGAGTTGATCTATCTACAAAGACCAGACAGAAGTGCTTATGAGCACAACACTCCATAAACACAGGGACACAGGATGCTGCCTGATACAGTCTAATCACTGGCCCATCTAGTTCAGTATTGTCTGCACTGACTGGCAGCATAAACTTAACAATATCTGTACCTTTAGGCCCTGGAGTTCCATCAAAACCTATACGTCCTGGAAGGCCAGGGGTTCCTGGAAAGCCGGAATCCCCTTTGGGACCTTGTGCTCCTTTGAAACCCGGTGGCCCAGGTGGTCCAGCTGGTCCTGGAACACCAAAACCACGGTCCCCCTGCAACATAAGAAAGAGAGTCAAATAATAATTCAGAACATTCTTGCTTTGTTCCTGTTGCTTTTATATTTATTGTGAACCCATTTTGACTACAGTAACTACTGAAATGGGGTATAAGCATACATTTGACCTGATAATTCAGCTATCACACCAAGCAACAATTAATGTAGCTTAACTACTTTCTCGCATTATGTTTGAATTAGCAAACTATGGTTTGCAATTGGCCCAAAATCCAGAAACTAGAGGCCATGCTTCAAAGTGAGATTTCCAAACCATCACTTTTTATCATTGTGGTTTTTATGATGTCTAAATTAATAAATTATATTAATGGTTATTGCTGAACAACAGAAATATGATTGCTGAGTAGATGAGTAGATGGGAAAGGAAAGCAGACAAACAGGTCTAAACCATACTTTGCTGGTTTAACATTCTAAACTGTGGTTAATAGTGTGCACTGTGTGAACTGTGGTTAATAGGGGTGTGCACTGACCACAAGATTTGATTCGGACCCCAATTCAATACTTTGGAAAGAGCATTATTTGATCTTCAGAGGCTGTCCAATTTTATTCAGGGTCCAAATCTGAATTTTGATCCAGCAGAATGAAGTTTTGTGCTTTCCCCTTTCACCATTATGGGGAAGAAGAAGAAAAAGCACACAGCTTTAACTTTTTCTTTTACAGAACTGTATTATATTTGCCAGCACAGTAGTCTGTCCTGAGCGGGTAATGCATAGTAAAATACAGAGAAAGAGGCATAGGGATTTTGTGCTGGACACCTTTAACATTTGTGAAATTCCCACTTGGCACCCAAGTGCCTGTTAGTTAATTTTAAACTCCCATCAACTGGAGGCAGTACTGAAGACTCTAACCAATCCCTATCATACCTTGGGCAGGAGCAAACAAACAAACAAACAATCTTTTAGTACTTGACCATATAAGCATTATGAATGTAACTTATAGGACCAGGATGTTTGGCCATGCTTGCACTGTCAGAAAAGTCCAACCCCACTTTTGCATGCAATAGTTCTTCATAACATCCCAAGCAAATGGAGAGAACCCTTCTTCACAGACCTTCTGTCCTGCTAATCCAGGAAGCCCAGGAGGTCCATCTTGACCTGCTCTTCCAGGGTTTCCTGGTACACCAGGAAGGCCTGGCAACCCAGGATATCCTAAAAGAACAAAGAAGAGGGTTTGGAGCTCACTACCACAAAGCTTCAGCCGTCTTCAAAAGGCATTCTTCAAGCTTCTGTTTTTGCCATTTGTTAACACAATTTGTTTCAAATCAAATTTACTGCTAAAGTTTTGACATTGCAGATGGATTAATAAGGCAAGATACCTCTGAGTATCAGTCACTGGGGAAGAACAGCTGGAAAACACTATTGCCCTTATGCCTGTTTACAGACTTCCCATTGGGGCAGCAGATTGGCCACTCTGATAAACACAATGCTGGACCAAGATTATGCTCTTAGGATCTTCTTGCTCAGTCCTTTCATATGATGGGATTCTCTCCCATATCCTGATTCTGCCATTATCTCCAAACAGAACCAGTCAGATATGATTAACCAACTATTTACATCTAAAACATGGATAGATAAGTTGCTGTGGGGCAGATAAAGATAAATCCCAACCTTTTCTAAACCTTCTCTCATTTCCTTTCTGAAAGGCCAGAATTTCCACAAAAATACAAACACACCCATTAAAAATAAAACACATGACTACTGTAGCAGACAGTTTTATTTTTTTTAACCCTACAGGGGGCTATCAGGTTTTTCTGATGTCTATGGTCCAAAAGCAATTTCCTCTGGGGAGTTCAGAGTGGCCTATGTAGCAGGACCTCTTTAATCCTCACAACAAGGTAGGTTATTGCTGGGAGATAGTGAGTGGTCCAGGGTCACCCAGGGAGCTTTGTGGCTGGGCAAGGTTTTAAACCCATCTCTCTACAACCTAACTATGGAAATCTTGCCAGCACACCACCCTGGCATCATAGAATATGACAGAGACAAACCTTTGGGTCCTGGTGGGCCTGGAAGTCCAATACCAGGTAGTCCTGGATCCCCTTTTGAGCCTGGGATGCCTGGCAATCCAGGTGCCCCTGGCTGGCCAGGATCACCTGCAAACAGGAACAATTGAATTAGGGGAGGAAAACCCACTACAAAAAATGTAAATAATAGTATTTCACTTGGAAAATCAACAAATTTATTTACCTGGAAGGCCAACTTCACCATCTCTGCCTGGGGGGCCAGGGTTACCTGGAGATCCTGCTTCTGTGATAGTTTGTCCAGGTTCCCCTTTGGGCCCTAGAGGTAGATGTATAATAGCAAACATTTATAAATCGACACCAACAACACCTGATTTATATCTATTGGAAGAGCAATCCACAGGACTGGGCTATTAACAATGAAGGCTCAGTTTCATGTTAATGTCAAATCAACCTCACTGACTCACAGGGCAACCAGTGATGTTCCTACAGGTTATCTCAGTGATTGAGCTGGAATATAAGAGTTCAGGTGGTCGGTCCTTCAAGTATACAGGACTTAAGTTGCTTAAGGCTTTGTAATGTTACTTCCCAAACTGATGTCTCCAGGCACCAGCCTGGGATAACACTGGAGTGGGAAGGAGCCACATTTTCCCACTGTGCACTTCCTTCCTTCATTATTAGCAGACTCACATGGATGCTGACAGTGCATGAATTAGGTTCATTTTACCCCTGCCGATGGTCTGAATCTTTCTCCATGTTTAGGTCTCATTTACAGGTTACACATCATATCACCACCACAAATTCTCCCAGGTCTTTTAATTTACAACAGACATACATTTCTGGTATTTAACTTATTGTACCAAATTATTTCCCCATTACAGATTTTATGCTGATTTTAAGTTGATTTTATGCTACTGTGTTTCTGCTGGCTTTTAGATAGCTTTGTTGTTGTTTGTTGTTTAGTCGTTTAGTCGTGTCCGACTCTTCGTGACCCCATGGACCATAGCACGCCAGGCACTCCTGTCTTCCACTGCCTCCCGCAGTTTGGTCAAACTCATGTTCGTAGCTTCGAGAACACTGTCCAACCATCTTGTCCTCTGTCGTCCCCTTCTCCTAGTGCCCTCAATCTTTCCCAACATCAGGGTCTTTTCCAAGGATTCTTCTCTTCTCATGAGGTGGCCAAAGTATTGGAGCCTCAGCTTCACGATCTGTCCTTCCAGGGAGCACTCAGGGCTGATTTCCTTAAGAATGGATAGGTTTGATCTTCTAGCAGTCCATGGGACTCTCAAGAGTCTCCTCCAGCACCATAATTCAAAAGCATCAATTCTTCGGCGATCAGCCTTCTTGATGGTCCAGCTCTCACTTCCATACATCACTACTGGGAAAACCATAGCTTTAACTATACGGACCTTTGTCGGCAAGGTGATGTCTCTGCTTTTTAAGATGCTGTCTAGGTTTGTCATTGCTTTTCTCCCAAGAAGCAGGCGTCTTTTAATTTCGTGACTGCTGTCACTATCTGCAGTGATCAAGGAGCCCAAGAAAGTAAAATCTCTCACTGCCTCCATTTCTTCCCCTTCTATTTGCCAGGAGGTGATGGGACCGGTGGCCATGATCTTGGTTTTTTTGATGTTGAGCTTCAGACCATATTTTGCGCTCTCCTCTTTCACCCTTATTAAAAGGTTCTTTAATTCCTCCTCGCTTTCTGCCATCAAGGTTGTGTCATCTGCATATAGATAGCTTATGTGCTGATTTATAGATTTTGCAATTGCTTTTATAGCTTTTTTTCTTTGAACTGTATCCCATATTTTCTAAATGTTGTAAACTGCACAGAGAACCAAATTAATGGCAGTGTATAAATGTAAATAATACTAATAAGAATTATCATTATTACTACTAGTAGTATTGGGCAATACATACTGGTACATGTTCATTATCACCATCATCAATATCTTTCAGAAAGCTGCTTCTTTGTTATGCATTTTGACAAATTATAGTCTTTCTCACATGCGGTCAGAAGTGGCCCAGGCAACCCCACCAACTCATTCTGCTGCACATATAGACTGGAGGCATCCTGGATGTTGTGTTTATACTAGGTCAGACTATTTGCTATTGTCTACTCTGGCAACTGACACTCCAGGGTCTCAGCCAGAAAAGAGTTTGTCCCATTATCTGCCACTGTATCCTTTTAACTGGAGGTGCCAAGGGTGGATCAAGGAGCAGGTTCTTGTCAATGTTTAAATACAGTTGGACACCATTTTTAAACAAGATGGCAGTCTTTTGAAACTGCAATGATCCTAACCACTGATTTCAAAACTGCACTGATTCTTTTGGTTTCTTAGAATTCCCAAGCAAGGCTTTGTACAAGTGTTTATGTAATTGTTTTAGAAGACAGCTTTGATCTTTCTCTTACCTGATGACACTACCTTTACATCATCTTTAGATAACTCAGCTACAAAAGTTAAAAGAAGTCCCCAAGGTTTAAACAAGCTAAATGATGAGTTACAAAAAAAGTTCGCGGCAACAACAGATCATCTCATGAAATTGATCATTTTAGAGCTCATTTTCTTTGGTGTTAGCAAGGATGGTCCCTGTTGGACCCAATGATGCAAACATTCCTTTTTGTGGTTTGGTCGAATAAGACAAAGAAACTTACCTGGACCTCCAGGGGCTCCTGAGCGCCCAGAAACACCCTGAATACCCTTCTGGCCTGGGGGACCTTGTGGGCCAAATCCAGGAGATCCTGGAGGCCCTCGATCACCAGGAATACCAGGAATTCCTGGATCACCAGGAAGTCCCCTGTCCCCTTTGAAACTGATGCCACCCTAAAAGGACAAGGGGAAAGTTGGTAAATGAGTTTGTAGCTCACTCCACCCCGCCCCCAACCCCAAACACTTGGATTGAACAAAGCTCATTTGAAATCTGATTGGGCCAGACATGTGCCTGTGGGAAGCTACGTAAGGCAAGTGAGTGCATAATGGAAATAGCCATTCTCTTCTTTGCCCCCACCATTTGGGGTGGGTGGGGCAGATTGCAATGTACAGTGGTGCCTTGCTGGACGAATTTAATTCGTTCCACGGGGCTTTTCTTATAACGAAAAATTCGTCTAGCGAATCCCATAGGAATGCATTGATTTTTGGGGGGATTTTTTTTTGCCCATAGGAACACATTAATTGAATTTCAATGCATTCCTATGGGAAACTGCAATTCGCTAGACGAATTTTTCATAAAACGAATTCGTCTAGCGAGGCAACCTCCGCTAGAAAAAACCTTTCGTTAAGTGGAAATTTCGTTAAGCAGGGCATTCGTTAAGCGAGGCACCACTGTACAGTCAAAGCAATTGTAATCTTCAGTGACTTTCCTTAGGATTCAGATGAGAAGGACTAATATGGATGCAGACTCAGAGGAAATTAAATAAAACTAACACTTTTGTATTATCTATTAATGACATGGTTTAACATGTATTTTATTACATTTCTGTCCTACCCTTCCTCCCAAAGAAGCTCAGAACTGTAAACAACAAAATAAGAAAAAAATGCAATTCATATAAAGGAAATAATTGTGACATCACAAATATTTAGACCCAATGGGAATAATAACAACATTAGTTATTTATTTAACACAACTTATATACCACTTGATTGCAAAAAACCACAACACATCTAAGCTTATTATAACATAAAAACAGATTACAGTATTATTTGATTTAAGCCTTTCCGTATGTGCCAGTACTAGAATTACTTTTCCTCTTTCAATATCAATCACAAGGTATGTGTGCGTGTATGTGTATAATCTGCTGTGGCAGATTATTTCTTTAGAAGAGTTTGGATTTGATATCCCGCTTTATCACTACCCAAAGGAGTCTCAAACCGGCTAACATTCTCCTTTCCCTTCCTCCCCCACAACAAACACTCTGTGAGGTGATTGGGCCTGGGAGACTTCAAAGAAGTGTGACTAGCCCAAGGTCACCCAGCAGCTGCACGTGGAGGAGCAGAGACACGAACCCAGTTCCCCAGATTACGAGTCTACCGCTCTTAACCACTATACCACACTGGCTCTCTTTAGTTACTTCACCAAATTTGCACAAATCAGAGTTAAAAGCAAGTTAATGTGTGACCTTCTGCATGCAAAGCAGTGCCCCCACCACCACTGAGCAATGGCAGCTGTGGATTGGCAGTAGGCTAAGATGCAAAAATGCCATTCAACTTGACAGAGAATGGAGTCACACAGCAAATACTGCCTTGAGGAATATGGCCCTCCTGTGCATTTGAGAGGACATTATGCCAGTTTATCATGGCATGTAAAAGCTGCACCTTTTAGTGTTACTTCTTACCAGTGGAGGTTGGGCCAATGGCGCACTGCCCCACCAACCACAGTCTGCACACAACCAGCCTCCACCTGCCTGACTTCCTACTTACAACCATGACAAGAGGTGGCACCACCTGTCGCCTTTTCCCTTCACACCATACATTTAATGCAGTATGATGATGCTTTAAACAGTAGCGGCTTTCCCCAATGATTTCTGGGAGCTGTAGTTTGTTAAGGGTGCTGAGGCTTGTTAGAGGAGACCCCTATTTCCCTCACAATTCCCAGAGTTCCATGGGATTTATTTATTGGAATAGGTATTTATTGTCAAACCACTCTGATAATTATAGCTCGGGCATGGGGAATTGGGATCTCTAAACCACTCTCAGTGCTCTTAACTGCTCCTGGAATTTCTTAGGGGAAGCCATGGCTATTTAAAGTGGTGTCATAGTGCTTTAAACATATGGTGTGGAATGCAGCCTCTACCCTCAGTGCTGTCCTTGCAGAATTCATCTACAGGAGGATGGGGACAAAACTAGAATTAGCTGGCTCTGCCTGTCATTGGGTTTGGCTTCACCTACTGTTGGCCTCCATGCCTTCCAACTTTCCAGTCCCATTGGGCCCCAGCTACCACTGAGGCTGCCGATATTGGGAACCATCAGAAGACTGGCTAAGTACTCAATGACCATTGCGTTTTGTTAGCATTTAAAACACTCCCAAATTACACTTGGTTGAAATGGAAGTGCAATGGTTTCACATTCACTTACTGGCTCCCCCTTGGGCCCAGGAAGACCCGGCAGTCCATCTTGTCCACGAGATCCATCTAACCCAGGCAGACCTGGAGGGCCTGGGAAGCCAGGGTTCCCCTTCTCGCCTTTCAATCCAGGGAAAGCAAGAACATCACCTGGATCGCCTTTTGTGCCGGGACGTCCAGGAGGGCCAGGAGGGCCGGGAAGACCCTAGATAAAGGATTTTAACTATTGCAGTAATTAGGATTACACATATTCCCCCCTACTTTCTCCCTCTAACCCCATGCTCCCAACAAACAACAATTAATGGTGCTTACTTGTGGCCCAACAGTACCAACAAGGCCAGGGACTCCTTTATCACCTTTCAGCCCCGGAAAACCAGGAGAACCTGATCATGAAAGGAGGGAGGGGGAAATCAGTGAGAGCAGCTAGAAAACAGCCTACCCATGACATGGGCAATGCAAATTGTTTAGTGTTCTTTGTGGATAGTATGTTAGAACGCTCCCAGAAAACCTCACAGGGAAATGATGCAATGCTCATTTGTAGTCACTACAAAGGCTATTTGACTGTTTCCTAGATTTAGTCCAGGGGATGATTTACGGCAGTAGCAGTTAAGGATGGGCAGATCCCAAACCCGTCCACTGCATGTGGTTTTTGGTCTACTTTGCCCCTACCTTCGAATTAAACTGGGGGGTGGGGGTGGAGAAAAGAGATTTTAAAAACTTATTTCAGAATTTGTAGTTTGACAGATTTCAGTTGACGTCTTTTCTTTTTAATAGGCTACCTATGCACATGAACACAGTGTGAAAAGGAAGATTGCATAACCCAATTGCACATGTCCTAGGGAAGAGCAGGACACTCTGACTGGAGATCCCTGGTAAAATCATCACCTCTCTTTATAAACTAGACCTGTCAGTCACATAACAGGTCTCACACTCCCTTCTCTCCACCATGGAGTTCTTCTTATATCTGTCTGAAGCAGTCCCACTTTGGTTCTTTGTTTGGGATGCATCTGCATATTATGCATGCCTCTAGGGTGTGCATTGATTAAATTACAGCACAAAAAGGGGGACCTGGTGCAATTGCATTGTCACCTCAATATTCCTTTTTGAACTGTGATCAAGTTAATGCACATCTGTGCAAAAAAGGAGAGGGAGAGAAAGAGAGAGAGAGAGAGAGAGAGGAAAGGAAACACATGCCACTCTGGAAACAAGGTCAGATGATTTGGAATCTCCAAATCCAGGATGAAATTCAGATAAAAATAATTTCATAGATATCCTTAGTGGTGGTCTGATTCCACAGTGGTGTACTACCATGGCATGTGGGAAGCATTGGTCCTGCTTCTGCTAGCAATCAAACTTACTGCAAGAAAGGAAATAAGCTGTGGGACATTCAAATACCAAAAGGTATCTGTGAGCAGATGTACTAGAATATTAACCAGCTTGCCTGCTTTGTGCATAAATATGCCCACAAACACTTATCCCTTAGGTACACATAGAGTGATCATGGTTTTCCCAGTTGTTGTTTAGAAAGCTGTTCATCACTGTAAAGCAAACAAATAAAAACATAGTCCTAAATCTGAATAATCAAAAGGGGGATAAAGGCTGGAAGCAGCCACTGTATACCTGGGCTTCCAGGTAAACCTGGTACTCCCTTCTCCCCTGGAGGGCCTGAAGTGCCAATTCCAATGCAGTTAAAACAGGTGTCTCCTTTATCACCTGGAAACAAAGACATAAATAAAGAGTTACAGGTAGGTAGCTGTGTTGGTCTGCCGTAGTCGAAACAAAATAAAAGAATTCCTTCCAGTAGCACCTTAGATATATCTGAAGAAGTGTGCATGCACATGGAAGCTCATACCAATAACAAACTTAGTTGGTCTCTAAGGTGCTACTGGAAGGAATAAATAGAGGTGAGTCTCATTTCCTATGGGTGTGAGTACATAAAATTTAAGTATTCAAATGCAGACTTCTTGTCCATATTCAGCATGCACCCCTAAGTATTAGAGAAGAACTGGAGTAGCAGTCTGTCATGCACTCATGAAAAAGCAATAGCTGTCTGGTACTCAGGCACAATAAATTAACTACGCACTGTTTCCTTAAATATAGCTTAGTCTCAGACTCCACCTTCCCTGCTTCCTCACTTCCCTTGGAATAAGAGAAACCCTGCTCCAAGTGTGAGTAAAGTACCCTGCAGGACAGATCAACACAACTCTGCTCAATAGCTCTGGTTTCTTACAAATACATACCTGCACAAAGCCTGAATTAGCAGTCAAAGTTCAACAGAAAACACTAGATACTTATGTAGACATTGAGATATCTTGCAAGATCTCACTACGAAACAGCAACCAAAACGTTACAGCCAATGGATACAGTCTGTGATATAAAATGTCTCCCCTAGATCCACCACATTCAGTCATCACATCCACACACAAAACAAGCTTTAAAACTGCTGATGCTTGTTCTAATTCACATCTTTTGGTGGTGAAATAAGCTCTAAAAACAGTGGACAGGATACAAAAATGAAAAGGGGGAGGGGGCAAATCAAGTTCCTGGCCTGCATCACATTTATGTCTATTCCATTCTGTTTTTGCATTAATCTTAGATTTAAAAAATCAGCATATTTTTTAAATATTAAATTGGATTTTCTGTTAACCATTTCTGAATGTATTTTGATAGCCTTTAAAAGCCAAAAACTACATTGGAGCATTTAGTTATGCTGTGGATAACTAAATTCCTATCAGTGCATCCTGAAGCATGTCTGGATGAAACTAGTTTAGTGACCTCCATAAGGCTTTAGATATGCTTTTGTCAAACAGTCCCACCCACCCAAAGAAATCACATGGATAACTCTTTGGAAACTACATGAAATTTCAGAAGAAGTCTGTAATATGATGGTGGGTGGAGAGAAGTTAAACCGGGATTGGACCAGTGGAATTTCCTTATAAAGGTAAAGGTACCCCTGACCGTTAGGTCCAGTCGTGGACAACTCTGGGATTGCGGCGGTCATCTCGCTTTATTGGCCGAGGGAGCCGGAGTGCAGCTTCCGGGTCATGTGTCCAGCATGACTAAGCCACTTCTGGGAAACCAGAGCAGCACACCGAAACACCGTTTACCTTCCCGCCATAGCGGTACCTATTTATCTACTTGCACTTGACATGATTTTGAACTGCTAGCAGGGGTGTCACAATGGTGGAGCGGGGCGCCCCAGGCTCCACTCTGCGAGGGGCAGCACGGCGCCCCCTCGCCACCTCCACCGACGGCCGCCGCATGCACCCGCCCCTCGCCTCGCTGGAGCAGACAGGGCAGCTTGCTCAGCTCATGCTTTGATTCTTTCTGCTCGGGCGAGGCAATGAGCGGGCCAGAGAGGGCATCAGCGGCCCACCCGAGCAGAAAGAATCAAAGCGCGAGCCGAGCAAGCTGCGGCGCGGATTGGGCCGCTGACGCCCTCTCTTTCTGGCCCGCCCCTCGCCTCGCCCGAGCAGAAAGAATCAACGCGTGAGCCAAGCAAGCCGCGGCGCAGAGTGGGTTTTACAGGACGGCCCTGTAAAACTCACTCCACGCCATGGCTTGCTCGAAGTTTGCCGACGGCAGAGCTCCAGCACTGCTGCAGCTAAACCTGCTTCGTAGCACGCGTGTGCACAGTGTCCCTCCATAGTGACGTAGGGACATGTTCCTCCATCACTACGCAGCACGTCACTATGGAGGGACGCTGTGCGCCAAGGGGCTGGGTGCCACTCCCGGTACCAGGGAGCCTTGCGATGCTGCTGACTGCTAGGTTGACAGGAACTGGGACCGAGCAATGGGAGCTCACCCCGTTGCAGGGATTTGAACTGCCGACCTTCTGATCGGCAAGCCCTAGGCTTTATGGTTTAGACCACAGTGCCACCTGCATCCCAGGAATTTCCTTACATGAACCTAAACCACTCTTTGAAAAGACAAGTAAAAAAAAAATCAATGGCATTGTGGGAACCTACCTTTCTGACCTCTCTCCCCCATAAATCCTTGTTCTCCTGGGAGTCCTGGGAAGCCAGGGGGTCCTCGCTCACAGAGTCTGTCAACTGAAAGGAAAAGCAAATGCAGTTCAAGAACTAAGAGAACTTATGGGTAGAAGAGCCAAAGCTCAGTAAGCTTGCTCCATCTTCCATCCATCCATGTAAGACTGACAAGCTACTTAGAAAGCTGGTTCTTCTATCTCAGTATTGTCTACACTGATTGTCAGCAGCTCTCCTGGGTTTCAGACACGAGCATTTCCCAGCCCTACCTGGAGTTGGTATGGATTGAATTAATTAGCCATCTAAAAGCTTTGAGACTGCGTCTATTGAAGACCCAGCTAGCCATTGCTCAAATGAGTAGCATTTTAGCCAGTGATTTATAGACAGAAAACATTACTTACTGGGAGGAATGGTAGTTCCAGGGGGGCCAGGGGGACCAGGGGGGCCAGGTGAGCCTGGTTGTCCATCATTTCCAGGTGGCCCTGGTATTGGGATTCCAGGAAGGCCTTGATCCCCCTTCTGTCCTCTCTCACCGGGAAAACCAGGAGTACCAGGAGAGCCAACACTTGGAATTCCTGCAATGAGAAAAGATCTCAGCATCTTTGTAATTCAAAATTAGGACGCTTTTAGAGAGGAGCAAAGGGAAACCAACCAAGCAACAAAGCAAAGCATCTACCAAGAGGCAACTGTTTAAAATGGGTACTCCCAACAAGGGCTGGCAAGTAAGCGTTTCAGGCACATGGAAAGCATTTGGGTTGTACAGGTGTGAAATCTCACAGCTAAACACAAGGAATTTAAGCTGTATAAAAAAGAGAGAATGGAACACATTTGGGGGCGATGAAAGACACATTTAAAAAAATCAACTTGGGAGTGAGAGGGCTTCTACAAATACCTCTATGTAAAGCTTTTTGGTTATTATAATATACTTAAAATCAACTTGTGGGTTTTCTTTCAGCCCCCTGGTTTTGCCCAACACACAAGGAAAAGAGCCAAACTGCATGTGATATATAACAACAATAATAAATAATCATGACCACCAGAGAGGCCAAGGTAAAGTCTTTGCATCTAATGCAGCATAATTATAACCAATGGGTCTCTGCATAATGGGGACACTACATCATAGAAAAGCAGTAAGGAAGTTACAACATAAGCAGAAGGAAAGTAAGGCATACTGGGCATGCCTTGGCAACATAGTGCTTTAAATGTCAGGTGTAAATGTGGTCGAAGTAAGCACAGGAGAGAAACAAGAAGGACATATCAGAACCTTTGTTTGTGTTATTTATTCCTTGATGCATTATTTCACATTCTCTACTCTGTCAGTTCTGTTATAGCTGTAGCTTAAATACAACTTTAAAATAGCTTGTGCTTGTCTGATTTATCACTATGGGCTCGGGTGGTAAGAAGTAGATCCCAGGATTTTACCTTTAAGCAGGGCAGTAGGATCCTTGTTGGAGGGTGCTGGTGTCACGTTATAAAATATCTCAAAACAAAGGAACAGAATTCCTACTAGGGATGGGCAACTGATTTGGCCAAATCCAGAACAAAATCAGGGCGCAAATCCAAGTCAGCCCTAATTCCAGAACTGGCTTTGGGGAGAAGTTGCTTTGTGTGTGTTTAGTCCTAATGCTCCGGTCACTCAAGGGTCTTACCTGGTGAACCTGGGAGGCCAGGTGGCCCCTGTTGGCCTGGATATCCACGTTCTCCTTTGTCTCCAGGAATTCCTGGCAACCCTTTACTACCTTTTGGTCCCACCGTTGCTCCAGTATCTGGCCTTAGAATTGCCTGGAATATTCCATTAAAAGAAAGTTACACACACAGAAAAGGATAGAGATTCTATCAAGCTAAATTAGTATTTAGTTATATTTCACGGAGGTTGGGAGCAAACCAGTGGAGATCATGGTGTATTGTGAAAACTGGAATCATTTTTTAGCATACTGGAATAGATATTTACAAAGGGATGGTTCCTGCAAAGAGATAATAGGTCATCTTCAAAGAATCTGTAAGTATTATTCATTTTAAGACCATGCTCATTTTTATTTTATTTTTAAAGCTGTGTATGCAATATATTGGTATATATTTGTAAGGGTTTTTTGGCAGCGGCGAGGGTTGGTAGCCGATGTAATATACCACTTTGTAACATTTTACAATTACAACACAAAACATTAAAAATAAGTGAATTAAATGAACATAATCAACATGCCACAGGGGAACTTAAAGGAGGGGGGAAACAGAATGAATGGGCAGAAACTTACATGTCCAGGAGGACCAGGAGGACCAGCGTCACCTTTACTGCCCTGCCCAAAAATAAATTCAGCAAGTTTAATAGGAAAGCAGGGCCACTCACTTGACTATGCTAAGAAACAAGCTCCACTAAGCCCCCGTAGAATCACATAGATGGAAGGGACCACAAGGGTCATCTAGTCCAGCCCATTGCAATACAGGAATCTTTTGCCCAACATGGGGCTTGAACCCACAACACCAACTGAGCTACCAAGGCATGTCTCCTTAAGCTGACACTATTCCATCAAGCTAAAACAGAGAGAGCCAAGGCCATTCCATCGGCTTGCAAAGAACACAGTAACTTTTACATCCTCTTCTCCTTGAATTGCTGCCATTTTCTTGCCATTTTAAGAACTTTGCATTGAAGAAACTGATTCATTTTCCCCCTCCCTCTCAACTAATTTTCATTTGGTATCATGCCCTTTATATCACTGGTTCTCAAAATTTCCGCCCTCTGCAGACCATTCAAAAATAGTCAAGTATCTTCTTGGCAGACCACTTAGCCTAGAGACCTTCCCCTGACTTTCTGTGAGCTATGGCTTTATTCCTTTGAGGAAGGCAGAGCCTCCTCCCTCTGTCATTTCTGGTCCATCCCACAAACATTCCAGGCAGGCCACAAGGATCTGGGAATGATGAGGCTATGCCACATAGCTATGCCACTCTGGAGAGATGCTTTCGCAAGCTACCTGAACAAAACTTTCAAACCACTGCTGATCCACGGACCACACCTTGGGAGCCTCTAGATTGTGAGCCAACTGAAGAGTTCTTTTTAGCTCCAGAGTGGGGTGAAGATACTTCAGATAAACAAATAAAACGAGCTTTCCAATTTGCAAAACATACTCACTTTCTCTCCATCTCTTCCTGGAAAACCAGGTATACCACGGCCTCCAGGCAAACCCTATGATGGAGAGAGAAGGAATCAATCCTCGAAAAACTTAAAACGGCGAAAGGTCATTATAGAAGGAAGGAAGAAAAATGTAACAGACTCACAGGCAAGCCAGGCTGACCAGATTCTCCGTCCTTGCCAGGTTTTCCCTTTAAAATACAAATGTGTATTGAAAAAGCAATCAAGCCGCTTAGGAAGGACAAATATGCTACTAACATTGTGCTGTTCATACCACTTGCTAAGACAATATGAAAAATGTGACTTTCAGGAAGAATACCAACAGGCTAGCAACCCCCGTACTACGTATGGGTAATTAAAACAAGGACCAAGGCTGACAATGACAGGAGTGAAAAGCTCAACAAACAGATGGTGGCATGAATTCTTAGGGCAATGTAACAGACAAACAAACTCAGGCTCTATGTGAGTGTCTGGATTTAAAACAGTACAATGGGCTGTTTTTTAATCTTATTTTTACGAAATGAAAATTCATAATTGTTTTAACTCAGACCACACATCCTTTTCCTCTTGGTATGCCTTATTATTGACTTCAGAAATCACAGAGCTGTACCCTATATTACTTCTTCTTGGCAATTGTGACAACTTATCTTTTTTAAAAAAAACACCAACCTATGTTTTCTTTCATTTCTTCTTCTTTTTGTAACTTGTTTGTTATTAAAATTCAATTTTAAACATTCAGAAAAGGAAATACTCCCAGGCTGATTCTGTAATGTTTATCAATATTCCTTTTCTGCAAATTACCGGGGGATTTTTTTGGGGAGGAGGGGGAAATTATCGAAGTCCCTTTGATGAAGTAGAAAGTATAGTGTGGCCAAATAAATTACTGGCTTTCTAAAACAACAAGAACAAAAGGCAAGGGGGGGGGGAACCCAGTGAATCTCTCAAAAAAAGAAAAGAAAAGAAGAGTTCTGAATATAAACAGTGGCAACTTGCGCACTGAGCTGTAGAAAAGGCACCCACAGAGCTACCATATACCTTCCCCACCACATAGGAATTAAGATTGTCATGCTTGTTTTCAGATGGAAATTATGAACAATAAATCACTTGCATTCTTAAGATGTGCTAAATTTACAGCTCATTCTTGACAGCTGACAGAATCCACAAGGATAGCAGTTTGGGGGGGATTCTTAGATTTTCTTACTACCATGTGTCTGATAAGAAAATAAATGAACAGTGGCTAAAGCTGGTTGTCTCAATATATATTATAATATTGCTGATGAACACGCTTCAGGAGGGGAAAAAATTGAAAGATTCCTTGGAATAACTTTACAACATCACACTCTAATCCAGTGCTCACAGTGTGGTTTCCATGTTTTGTAAAGTTAATGCTTTGTAAACATGGGCTTTGCAGCCACTTCTTACTATTTCAGCTCTTTGGGAGACAGTTTTGTGTGAGTCTGTTAAGGTTTCTTGTTATAATTTAAATATCTAATCTTCGTGTGGCAGAGTCTAATGCCTGTGAGTTTTGTGAATGCTTCAACAATTCTTTTATGTGGAGATTGTTAGCCCATTCTGTATCTATTGGATTTGAAATTGTGTTCTTATATCCTTTTAATTGTTTCTGTTTTAATTGTCTAATCACCTGAGGATGTTTCGTGGTAAAAGATTTGGAAATGAAATTAATAAATGTATTTACATCTTCTGGTCTGCCATGATTGGATGTGGCCTATCTGTAGGCCCCAGCCGCTCAGTGAATCACGTATTAACACCCCCTTCTCCCCAAAATAATGAGCCTTTGTAGGAGTGCGATCTGCTGGCCCAGGTGATCAGGTTTGTCCCTGTTAATAGTTGCCAGTGCTCACTCCAAGGATAGAACAGGAATCAGTCCAGATTATTAAATTAAATCCAGAATAAAAAACCTGCATTCTGGTGTGTGCCATCAATGAGGCCCTTCTTGTCCAGGGAGAACCACTGACCAACCCACTATCTTAGTGGAACATAGGAGAAAGGAAAATGTCTTACCCTGTATTTGGTGACCCAACCTGAATCCCCAAAGTTATACAAGGTCTGGAAAGTTAAATGTTGAGTTCAAAGAAGTTACTTACCCTTTTGCCTGGTTCTCCTTGCTCACCTTTTTCACCTTTTCCGCCACCGGGAAGACCCTGGAGGGGGGGAAAAAGAGAAAAACGTCAGCACCCGTGACAACAAAGATGTTTAGTGCAATTTGCTATGACTTCAAAAGTGACTCAGAAAGGAACTGACTTACAGGAGGACCTGGTAGCCCAGGGGGACCTATGGGGCCTCGGTCACCTGGAACGCCCTGCCAAGCATGGGGGAAGAGAGAGAAAAATGATATAGTTGAAAATAAATCACTGCCCTTGAGGACTTAATATTTTGCTCCAATTTAAGCTACTATGCCCCAGCAGGATTTATTTGTTTTCATTTGCTTTTCTATTACAGTTCTTCATTGGTATATTAACATTAGTAGAAAAACCGCTGCATTAAAAAAAATGATAAGAAAAGAAAAAAAAGAAAGAAAACTTCCTTTCGTACATTTCCCTTCCACTCCTATTTTAATATTTAATATGAATATTTTAATATTCATCATTATCTCATTTCATATTTAATATGTATGTCATTACCTAATCTAATACGCATGCACAATAAGCATTGCTAACTAGGCCAAGGATTGCTAGCTAGGCCTCTGATTCTCAATAAGATGTTACATTGTGAGATAGTATGCGTGTTGGGAACCTGTGTTACATGTACTATATAACAATTTGTGTTCTAGCTTATGAATTATATCTTTGTGATTTGTGTGTTAGCTGACCTTCTGTTCTGGTAAAAGAACGGCATCTTGCTAGATCATCAGTTTCTTAAAGCAACAAGTTCCCATAATTCACTATTATAAGCATATTCTAGAATTCATAGGGATTTACATTATCACCTAAATTGGGGCCCTTTGGGCCCCTGCTACACTATCCCTGCTTTCCTCTCTATTCCCAACCTATCTGCGTATTCCTGTTCTAAATTTTCCTCTCTCCTTCTCTTTATCTCATGTTGTAACTTACGCTGCTGAATAATGAGCCTCCTGCTAGATCGCTTGTCTTATGATGTTCCAGCAGGATTTAGAGGCATCTCCTATGTGAGGCGGGCTGCGTCCCTCTTTTCCGATACACTTCTCCCCTCACTCAGCAGAAGCAAACAACAACGGCAAGCGAAAACCACACCCAAATTAAAAACAATTAAAAACAGTTAAAGCAATTGAAGCAGCAGCCCCGCCTCTGCTTTGTAGCTGGTGCTGCAGACAAGAGATGTAGATTTGCTGCAGATGCAGCGATCACAGGAGTTAGTAGGTGGCCAAGCCTGCATTTTGGGCTGCACAATGTATGTTTGGAGGAAGTGCAAGCAAATGGGGCAGGCAGTGAAGGCAGGGGTTATTCACACTCTCCTCCAGACAATGGGCTGGATGGGATGGGGCAGTGTGGTACAGTGTGAGCCACTGATGCAAACCAGAGCAACCCATGAAGGTTGGCTGAAGGAAGAATGCCTGTGAAACCATCTTCCTCTCACTTACCTGATCACCTTTCTGAAACTCTACATCATTTGTTCTTTTCTGTTCGCCAAGCTGTCCTGGGGGTCCTGGGGGGCCTTGGAGTCCCTGCTCACCCTAATTCCCGCAGGAGACAACAAGGCATGTTAACGTCATTAGGCCACTCTCATAGAAGCAGTACCAAGAATAAGCAGAATCAAGGCCCAAACTCCACTTCCATGTCCCACACTTACCTTTTCTCCTTTTGGCCCTTGGAAGTTCAAGCCCATGTTGCCCTAAAAGGAATTTGAAATAATAATAATAATAATAATAATAATAATAATAATAATAATAATATAACAACAACAACAATAACAACAACAACAATAATATTAGAAACCCTAAGCACATGAGACTGAATGCAAACAACCAAACAAGGACAAACACTGTTAAAATATACTATACCTTAGGACCTGGTAGTCCTGGGGGGCCGGGAGGACCCTGAAAATGACAAACATGGCAGTCAATCTCCAGGACTACTTCTGTAACCCCACAAGATAAATCCATGCCGGCCTTCTGAGAAACAGAGCATTGGCTCTGTTGTTGCTATTCATTGTTTCTTTCCTTTCTTTTATAGTGACAAATAAATGAATAAATCAGGGGAAGGCAAGAAAAGAAAAACTCCACCCCAGGTTTATCACTTGGAATATACTTAATTGTGATGGAAGAGAAAGGGGTATTCCAGGAGAGGGCTGCATCCGCTCACAGGCAACATTTGGGGAGGGGGTGCACTTATTTCACCCACTTATCTCTCCTCCCCAGTTTTCCCCACCATGAGGGAAAACAGGAGGAGATATTGCAGGCAAGTTATTCAAATCACCACACTGCACTTGCTTTCCAAACTTCAATTCGAAACCTACTTTAAGGTGTCATTTCCCATTCCTGTTTGGAGAGTGAGCATGAACTATAGTTAGATAATTCATATATCATGGTAAACTGTGGTTTGCACTAAACATGAGCCCACAGCTTGCTCCTAATCACGTATACACACCGCCAAGTAAACATAGTTGTCTAGCAATCAAATCTCAGTGGCTTGGTTCAAGCAATCCTTCAAACCATGGTTTGAATTGTGCCACTGATATTTGATCCCTAGACTAGAATGCTTTGCACGTAGTAATGTGTATATGTGAAATGTGTATAGCCTGTTTCAGAAGAAGGCAAGTGGGATTCTAAATTCTGTATTTACTATACAGTGGTAAAGGTAAAGGTACCCCTGGCCATTAGGTCCAGTCACGGACGACTCTGGGGTTATGCGCTCATCTCACTCTATAGGCCAAGGGAGCCAGCGTTTGTCCGCAGGCAGCTTCTGGGTCATGTGGCCAGCATGACTAAGCCGCTTCTGGCAAACCAGAGCAGCGCACGGTAACACCATTTACCTTCCCGCTGGAGCAGTACCTATTTATCTACTTGTACTTGATGTGCTTTTGAACTGCTAGGTTGGCAGGAGCTGGGACTGAGCAACAGGAGCTCACCCCATCGCGGGGATTCGAACTGCTGACCTTCCGATCGGCAAGCCTTAGGCTCTGTGGTTTAGACTACAGCACCATCCGCGTCCCTTACTATACAGTGGTACCTTGGGTTAAGAACTTAATTCATTCCAGAGGTCCATTCTTAACCTGAAATGGTTCTTAACCTGAGGCGTGCTTTCGCTAATGGGGCCTCCTATTGCCGCTGTGCTGCTGGCGTGCGGTTTCCGTTCTTATTCTGGGGCAAAGTTCTCAACCTGGAGCAACCACTTCCTGGTTAGAGGAGTTTGTAACCCGAAGCATCTGTAACCCGAAGCGTCTGTAACCCGAGGTACCACTGTACTAATATAACATAACAGTGTAAGAGCTATTTTTCTGCAAATATGATCCCCAAACAACTCCAGGGATATGTGCAAAAGGGAGCCATATGGGCCGGGTCAAAGGTATGGTTCTTTCACATGCAAAACTCCATACATTGGACCTTTGATATAAATCCCTGCTCTTCACCTTCCCCAGGAAATTGTTACAGTTCACCCTAATGCAAACATGGACCTGTTGTGATGACCAGGACAATAGAAAGGGGCACAGGCAACCTGTTTGCCCCCACCACTTCTGAAACCACTAGTTCGGCAGCTACAAGCACTTTTCTGTCACCATATACTCATTCTGCAAGCCAGAGGAAGGTCATCAAGGAAACATACCAGCAAACCTGGGGGCCCAGGAGGACCAATAGGGCCCTGTGCTCCAATGGGACCTGCGGGGCCCTGGAACAAGAGAAGAAAAGAAAGAGTCAAACTGTGGGCAAGAGGAAACCCACAGCAAACTCCAGGGCAGGTATGAGCGACATGTTGCCTTCCAAGTGCAATTCCCATCAGTCCCAGCAAGCACAGCCAATGGTCAAAGTTGGTCCCATCAACTTCTGGAGGGCTGCCTACCCTTGTTATGCACTTATGCAGCTATCTCTCACTTGAGTCTCGGGAAACAGTGTTTACAATTCCCTCCTTTCTATTGTGACCAGTGATAATGGCTCCATCAGAGCTCTCCCCTTAGGAACCTCAGCTGCTTGCTCCTAATTTGTCTGTGTTTTTATTGTGCAGCAGGGAGAGGGTGACATAGAGTACACTCCTCAGGGAGGGGAGCCTCTGGTTTATTTATTATTATTTATTAGGGTTGGGGGATATCTGGTTTTCCACAGCTGTGATATATCACCAGCTAAACATTGCAATATATTGATATATCACAATGTCTGAAATAAGGATGTATGTAGAAGCATTGGCTGGCTCCACAGTTTTTCCCGCATCGTGATTTTTGCATAGCACACACATGATTCACAAAATATTGCAGGTTTAAAAATTATGAAACCCATTATCATGATATGGACTTCAAACTGGTTGTGGACAAAGTATTGCCTGGTTCTGTTACATATTTTACTGCCTTATATCCCCCCTTTTCTCTCAAAGGAGCTTTGGGTGGTGTAAACAGTTCCCCTCCTCCCAGGTGTATCCTCAACACAACCTTGTAAGGTAGGTAAGGCTGAGGGACAGTGAATGGCTCAACCTCACCCAGTGAACTTCATGGCTGAGTGGGGATTTGAATCCATGCCTCCCAGTGTCAAAGTCCGACACTCTAACCACTGCACCACACTTCTGTTCACAATGGACAGGAGAGGTTTAGAAAGGCTTTGACTTATTCAGCTCACACAGAAACAAATCAGTGGAACGAATGAATTGCACTGGTGTTTGGGCCCCTGCTCAATTCAAAGAACAGACCCACTAAAAATGAGCCGCTGATCTGGGAGATAAACAGAGCTTCTTGATGTGCTTGTACTGATGCTGGGCACAAAACTGTGGAACTGCGAGAGAATCAGATAGCAGGATGAGACACTGAGGCAATTGTTAGGACAAACTGCAAACAAAGCTGTTTTTTCTTTCAGAACCAACGTCCCGGGATCTCATCGTTTCCGAACAGAAACCTGCGAACTCCATTTCTGAACATGCGTTCTCTTCTGCCCATGAACTCGACAGTGTTTGCAGCACAGCCCCAGAAGCTCAGTTTGGCAATAAGCACCCCTACAACACACACTTTGATCTAAGAAGAAGAGCCTGATTTTCTGGTTAAACAGCCCTATGGATTACTTTCTGTAGCTCCCAGCTGCCACCTTGTGGCTCCTTCACACAACTGCAGCTTGAAAGCAGACTCCAAAATAGTACAGTACGTACAGTGGTGCCTTGCTAGACGAAATTAATTCGTTCCACGGGTCAATTCGTGTAACGAAATTTTCGTCTAGCGAGTCCCGGTTTCCCATAGGAATGCATTGAAACTTAATCAATGCGTTCCTATGGGCTCTGGGGGACTGGCGGCGGGGAAAGGCAGGCAGGCAGGCGCTTGGGGAGGGAGGGAGACCGCCGCCGCCCCCCGGCTGCCTCCCCCGACACGGAAGGCAACTTCGGACGTCTCTGAACTTGCCTTCCGTGTCGGGGGAGGCAGGCGGGAGGCGGCGGTGTTCCCCTTTCGCTAGATGAATGCCCTGATTTTCTGATCTGAGGTTTTCATGGCCACTTTCGCAAGACGAAGCGGTGGCCATAGAAAACCTCGTCGTATAGCGAGTCAACCTCCGATCAGAAAATCCTTTCGTTAAGCGGAATTTTCGTCTAGCAGGGCATTCGTCTAGCGAGGCACCACTGTAATAGGAAAATGTAAATCTGGGGACCCGTAAAGTTTGCTTTTACTTCAAAACAGTCCCCAGTTAATTTTAACACACCATAAACATATCACAAAGTAAAATGGAACAGTATAAACTGCAATTAAGTGATGTACAAAGTAGTATTATGTTTTTCTAGAACTTTGTTAGTCTAGTACATAACATACTGTATTTTGCTATAAAGACATTGCTCAGTTGTCTACCCTTTCTGATCACTGCCATGTTAGTTAATTTAACCATGTAAACTATGTCCCAACTCTTACAAGCCTATCTTCAATTGTAGAGAATCTCCCACAGCCACCAACCATCTGTGCAGATGTTAAAAGATGTATTATCATTTTGTTATCATTAGATAAAATATAACCAAAGAATTCAATTAATGAGTTTAACGGTAGTTTGAAGCCTGTTATTATTTCAATTTGTTTATTCTGTGTACCCAAAAAGTTTTTATTTGGGGCAGAATATCTCTCTCTCTCTCTCTCTCTCTCTCTCTCTCTCACCCACACACCCACACACCAGTGCTCTGTATATTCAGCACTTATTATTAACATTGTCATAAATGCAATTAAAGCTGTGGAGCTTACTTTTTTTTTTACAGGCAAGACATCATAAAGTGACATCTTCATCAACTTACTGGTAGTCCTGGTAGACCTGGAAATCCTGGTTCACCCTTTTGTCCTGGCTGCAAAGATGTCAGTATCTCGCCTGGCTCCCCCTAAAATGGGGGGGGGATTTGGAGCAAGAAAAAAATACTCAACATATTATAAGAGAGTCAGATCAGAAACATTTATGTCTCAAAGTGACAATTTCTTTCTTATAGGAGCTTAACTGTGCAAAAGAAACCTTCCAACCATTTTTTTTTACTTAGAAATTTCCCTGTGGGAACTCATTCATAATATTTCTCTGAGCAATGATCTGAAGTATACAGTGGTTATGTTCAAAAGTTGTGGCTAAACTATAGTTCAGTATGACAAAAACAAGCTAAAGCACGCTTTAGGTTTGCACCCTCTTCCCACTTCAATCTTAACGATGGTTTGCTGAAACAAGCCACCTTCAAAAATCATAGATTGAAGATGGCTTGTTTCAAACAAATCATAATTAAGATTAACCAAAATTTGTCCAATTCAGATGATATAGAATCATAGAGTTGTAGAGTTGGAAGGGACTCCAAGGGTCATCTAGTCCAACCCCCTGCGATGCAGGAATCTCAGCAAAAGCACCCATGGCAGATGACCACCCAACCTCTGCTTAAAAACCTCCAAGGAAGGAGAGTCCACAACCTCCTGAGGGAGATTGTTTCACTGTCCAAAAGCTCTTCCTTATATTTAGTCAGAATATCCTTTCTTGTAACTTGAAGCTATTGGTTTGAGTCCTATCCTCCAGAGCAGGAGAAAACAAGGTTGCATCATCTTCCAAGTGACAGCCCTTGAGATATTCGAATTTGGCTATCATATCTTCTCCCGTTCTCCTCTTTTCCAGGCTAAACACCCCCAGCTCCTTCAACTGTTCCTCATAAAGCTTGCTTTCCAGGCTCTTGATCATCTTGGCTGCCCTTCTTTGCACATGCTCCAGCTTGTCAACATCCTTAAGTTGTGGTGCTCAGAACTAGACACAGAATTCCAGGTGTGGTCTGACCAAGGCAGAATAGAGTGGTACTATTACTTCCTTTGAGCTGGACACTATAATTCTGTTGATGCAGCCTAGAACAGCATCCACTTTTGTTGTTGCTGCTGCATCACACAAGTGATTCACACTGTTGACTCCTGTTAAACTTGTGGTCCACCAAGACCCCTAGATCAGGGGTCAGTAACCTTTTTCAGCTGTGGGCCGGTCCACCATCCCTCAGACCATGTGGTGGGCCAGACTATATTTTGAAAAAAATAATGAACAAATTCCTATGCCCCACAAATAACCCAGAAATGCATTTTAAATAAAAGCACATTCTACTCATGTAAAAACATGCTGATTCCTGGACTGTCTGCAGGCCGGATTTTGAAGGCAATTGGGCCGCATCCGGCCCCCGGGCCTTAGGTTGCCTACCCCTGCCCTAGATCCTTTTCACATGTACTGCTAGTAAGCCAGGTGTCCACCACCTGATATTTGCACATCTGGTTCTTCCCGCCTAAGTGCAGAACCGTACATTTGTCCCTATTGAAATTCATTTTCTTAGCTTTTGTAAAGTTGCAGTTTATCACAACCAGAAGCAAAAGCTTTCCAAATCTCCTCGTGCCTCATTCTCACCACACTAAACAGCCTTCCCCAATCTTGTCCCTTCCATGAGTTTTGCACTATATCTCCCTCCATCACTGAACATTGGCCATGTTGTTTACACGTTCTTTTGTACAATGCTAAGTTCAGGTTCTGTGATAATTTTGTGCTATGGAAATCATCGTTGTGGCCCAACACCCATGTTATAAACTCTTTTGAACAAAACTGTGGTCATCCCATAAATTCAGTAAAGAGTGCTGCGGCATCATCTGAATTGTAGTCTTAAATCTTAAATTTTCTGGTGCACTTCAGTCTGAGACGTACCTATTGGTGGGCACTCACTGTAAGTGAAAGAACTTTCCCCCAATGCTGACATGCAAATCTCTCTTGCTCCATTTTTATCCCCCATTTTCAACCACAAGAATGAGTTCTCAAAGTTGCTAGCTGCCAATAAAATGCATAATTAGACTAAATGTTATTGTTGAATGCTTGAGAATCAGCAGTGCATTCAAATGATAACTTACCTTCATCCCTATTAGGCCAGGGGGACCCTGCAGCAAAAAAAAGGGGGGGGGAGTAGAAGAAAAGAATTATGAATCTTCTATTAGATAGCAAATGCAGTTTCTTCCTTGCTTCAAATTGCAGTTCATTCAAACATACAACAGGTGGAGTCAAACACTTGAATACTGCCAAAGGTACTCTTTAGATTAGAAGAAAAGCCATGATTCAAAGAGCCTTGAGAGTTTGCCTCTAATAAGTCACTTGTAGCATTTACACAAGCTAAATGGAGCTTCTTTTTATCAACTCTTAGGGCTCAAAACTATGTGGGACAAGAGCACAATTCAAAGACAGGTCTCTCTGCCTTGAGGTGGATGCTGCAGTTTTTATATATGAAACACTTGAGAGGTCTCTTGACAGAACAATACACTATCACCATCAGTGCAATCTTCCAATAAAAACAGACTAAGTGGAGTTAACACTAACTGGTGGTGCACAAGTTTTGTACAGCTGTCTTTAAAGAAATAGAAACAGTCTTTAATATGGCAATTGACAACTGAACAACCTTAGCCTTGCTAGGAATTATAAATGTGTCAAATGAACAACTACGTTATAAAGAATGGTTAATGTTTCTTTTGGTGACAGCTTGCTCAGAAACTGCCAAACATTGGCGCACTGCTACAGGACTACCACAGGACTCTGCACAAGGTTGGTCTGTTGCCCTGGCTGAAAAGTTAACCTGCAAAGCAAAAACAGCCAGAGATTAAGCAAACCCTCCATCTTTTTTTATCATAGAATGGTAGAGTTGGAAGGGACCTTGAGCATCCTCTAGTCCCTACAATGCAACTGTCCCATACAGGAATTGAACCTGCAGCCTTGGCATTGTCAGCGCCAACTGATTTATTTAATTTGTGTGCCATGAAGATCAATGGAGAAGGCCACCTCAAACTCATAGAAACTTGTGGAGAGATCTACTGGAGTAAGGACTCAAGGTATTGTTGTGTCTGTCTTTCACAGGTCTAAGGGTCATTCCATATCAAGTGATCCAACTATTTTACCTCATGCCATCCTATTTTCTTAATATTTTGTACACTTGTTGAATGATCAAAACTAAGTTTAAATCTCAAATTTTAATTTTTCATCTCATCCTGTTTTTGTGTTATGAGGGTTTGAAATTTCAAAAAAATAAAATGACAATTTTGGCCTTGCCAAAAGTCTCTGAAGCTCATCCCAGTATTGAGATATGTCAAAACTAAAAATACCAATCTCTTCGGAATTTCAGGGGCTTTTAATATATGTCACATGATGGACTTATTTAAAATAAAAAAATTAAGTTACACAATTAGTCCCTCTGAGTTCAATGGGGCTTACTGCCTGGAAAGCAGACACGGGGTTGTAGCCTAAGGCTCACAATAAAATATCCATAGAAACACAGCACAGAAGCAAAATACAGCGAGCTAGGTTTGGGTGACATCCTATGCCAAACCATGGTTTAGTGTGAATTAGTGCACAAAGGTTCGTGGAAAGGTAGGAGATTACAGTTGGTGCACCCCTCCTCTCGTCCTTCTGCTGCTGCGCTGCTGAGAGCTAAACCATAGTTTGCCTTAGCGTATAATCCAAATCCAGGTTTATGGTTTTGGCATGACAAAATAATGAGCTATAAACCCAAGAACAAACCTTATTTATGAGTTCATTCTATAAGACAAGCCACAAGTCCTGGTTCAGACAATACCCTATGCCAAATCATGGCTTAGCTCACAGCTGTGCAGGAAAAGCAGGATTGCAGGAGCAGCAAACTGGCCACGCTCTCCTCTCCAGGAGCCTGCATATTTGCAAAGTCATAGTTTGGCTTAGTGTTATGTGCAAACCAGCTCATTAAACAGTCCCCTCAAAGCCTCAAACAGCAGCTGAAAATCAACCACATATAGCAATTGCAGGAGGAAATTTATTGTACTTACAGGGGGGCCTTGTAAACCTGGGAAACCTGAACTGCCAGGGTAGCCACGTTCTCCCTATAGAGGACAGAACAAAGACTTGAATGCATCACCAAAGGCAGCAGGAAGCCCAAATGCATGCTGCTATAAAACGAAAGAGCAAAGGAGACAGGTGTGTTGCAACAGACATGGGGTTATTCTTTTTAAACATGAGGAAGACCCCCCCCAAATAATACTCAATATTCTCTTCTTACATCACTTTTATTTGATATAAGTGAAAAAGACAGAAGTTCCAAGGGAGGAGGAAAACTACATTAGACCATAAAAAAATTCCTTCAGTAGCACCTTAAAGACCAACTAAGTTTATATTTTGGTATGAGCTTTCATGTGCATGCACACTTCTTCAGATACAAATATAAACTTAGTTGGTCTTTAAGGTGCTACTGAATGAATTTTTTTATTTTGCTTCGACTCAGACCAACACGGCTACCTACCTGTAACTACATTAGACCATGATAGACTGATGCACTTTTCATGAAGCTGGGACACCAATACTGATGCGCACACACAAAAATGTGTGGGCCCTACAACAAAATTTAGCAGTATATTTCCACTGAAATTTTCCTGTTCAGGGCACATATCCAGCCTGGAAAAGCAGCTTTGCAGTCTTGAAGGGGTTTATTTTATGTAAGGGCCCACAAAATTAACAACAACAACAACATTTTATTTATATCCTGCCCATATGGCTGGGTTTCCCCAGCCACTCTGGCTTGCTCCCAGCAGAATAGTAAAAACACAATAAAACATCAAACATTTAAAATTTCCCTAAACAGGGTTGCCTTCAGTTGTCTTCTGAAAGTCAAATAGTTGTTTATTTCCTTGACATCTGATGGGAGGGCGTTCCACAGGGCGTGCTACTACCAAAAAGACCCTCTGCCTGCTTCCCTGTAACCTCATTTCTCACAGTGAGGGAACTAGCAGAAGACACTTGGCGGAGGACCTCAGTGTCCGGGCTGAATGATGGGGCTGGAGAGGCTCCTTCAGGTATACTGGGCCAAGGCCGTTAAGGGCTTTAAAGGTCAGCACCAGCACTTTGAATTGTGCACTGGTAGCCAATGTACATCCTTTAGGACAGTGTTATATAGTCTCAGCAGCCACTCCCAGTCACCAGTCTAGCTGCTGCATTTTGGATTAGTTGTAGTTTCCAAGTCACCTTCAAAGGTAGCCCCATGTAGAGCACATTGCAGTAATTCAAGCAGGAAATAACAGAGCATGTACCACTCTGGCAAGACAGTCCACGGGCAGGTAGGGTCTCAGCCTGCGTACCAGATGGAGCTGATAGACAGCTGCCCTGGACACAGAATTGACCTGCGCCTCCATGGACAGCTGTGAGTCCAAAATGACTCCCAGGCTGCGCACCTGGTCCTTCAGGGGCACAGTTACCCCATTCAAGACCAGGGAGTCCCCCAAACCCACATGCCCCCTGTCCACCAAAACCAGTACTTCTGTCTTGTCAGGATTCAATCTCCATCTGTTGGCCACCGTTCATCCTCCAACCAGCTCTGGACACTCACACAGGACCTTCACAGGTTCTGATTTGAAGGAGAGGTAGAGCTGGGTGTCATCTACATACTGGTGAACACCCAGCCCCAAATACCCTCTGTCTCACAAACACACACAAATTATTTTAATTTTGCAGTTGTATCTGCAATGCTGACAAAGGCACAGAAAATAAAAGTGTGCTCTCCTAATGCCTACTGCTCAGTATAGTGGCCTTCAATCTTCACAGGAAAGCCCAGTTCCTTCAGGCACCTACTACCCCTAGACAGTACCACCTGGTCATTTTAAAAACTTTTTAAGAACTGGTGCCAGGGTCTGATTTTTACCTCTTCCCTCCCTGCCCCTGTTCCCTTGTGTGTCGTGTTTTTGTTTTAGAATGTAAGCCTGTGAGCAGAGACTGCCTCGTTTGAACCGACTACTTGTAAGCCATTCAAGGAACCTATTTGGCTGTAAAGCCGGAGACACAAATGGTGTATAAATAAATAAAAATAAGATATCTGAATGGAAAACATGTAGCTCAGGGGTAGCCAACATGATGTTCTCCAGATGTTATTAGACTCCAACTCCCATCATCCCCAGACAGCATGGCCAATGTTCAGGGATGATGGGAGTGCAGCAGAGCTATGCATTTCCATCAGAACCAGTCCCACCTTTGTTCCATTGCATCCTGGGATACCTGGAGGTCCTGGAGCCCCATCCTGACCTGGTAGCCCCTGCAAGGTGGAAGAAAAAGAAGCACAATCACATTCAGACAACACTGTGTGTACACTCCAGAACAAAACAGTGAATTCTGCCATTGTTATTTCAGTATTGCTTGTAAGCAAAGCTTACTTACAGGAAGTCCTGGTGTTCCTGGAAAGCCTGGTAGACCTGGAGGCCCCTGAAGATGAGAAATAACCACACTCATGTTTAGATAAAAGGGATGAAGGAATTGTTATTTTCAAAAGGAGTTATTAGCCACAACTGGAAGTGTGCAATGCACAAGCATTGCTAGTTTGGTGTGACGAGGTGGGGAGCCACCCCCACCAGTCTGAGCCAGCATGGCCCATGGTGTGTGATGATGGGAATTGTAGTCCGGCAACATCCAGAGAGCACAAGGTTCCCCACCCCTAGAGCCTCTTCAACAGGGAACAAGGAGCACCCTCTACTTACCTGGTGCTCTGGGTAGCTTCATGGGCTGGGGAAGGACTGCAGCGGAGGGGCAGAGCATCTACTTTGCATACAAAAGGTCCAGAGTTATCCCTGGCATCTCCAGGTAGGGCTGGGAGAAACGCCCTGCCTGAAACCCTGGAGTGCCACTGCCAATCATTGTAGACCAGGGTTTCTCAAACTTGGGTCTCCAGCTGCTTTCAGACTACAGTTTCCATCATCCCTGACTACTGGTTCTGCTAGCTAGGGAGGATAGGAGTTGTGATCAAAAAACATCTGAGGACCCAAGTGTGGGAACCCTGGAGTAGACAATACTGAGTTAACTGAACACAATTGTCTGACTTTTTATAAGGCAGCATTCTATGTTCCAAAGGGATGAATTGCATTGACAGCATGTATGCCCATTCATGGAGTGGCTCCACTAAATGAATTGTGCCCAAGCCCCCATGTGGAGCTACCAATGATGTTAAAGAGAATTCTTGCTGCCTGGTGCATGTACCCATAAGGAACATGCCAGGGGCACACATGTGTCTTATGGAAATGCAAGGTGGGGTAGGGAAATGCACCTGTCAAATAAAAAGTTTGCAAAGAACCCCCAAGGCACTGGTGAGCCTCTGCCAGTCACCTGCTGCTAGCAAAATTCAGAAACGCACATTACAACAGGTGTGGGGAAGTTTTTGCCCTCCAGATGTAGCTGGACTCCAAGTCCCATCAGCCCCAGTCAGCACAGCCAATGATCAGGGATTGGGGGGGGGAAGAGTGTAGTCCTGCAACATCTAGAGTGCCAAAGGTTCTCTACATTATTGCTTTGGCTGTTTTGCTTAAAGCATGGCATGTATTGCCTCAAAAATACACCATTTACTTTCAGTGGTGTTTGGCAGGGAGACCAACAGTGGGTGGACCCCAAGCCAATGACTCGCAAAGCAGCCAAGGACAGGCAGAGCAAACTAATTTCTCTTTTGTTCCCATCCTTCTCCCATCCTGCTGAGTTCTAAAAGGGTCAACACGGAGACTATGGAGGAGGAAGCTGATAGCCACTTAGATTGGCAGGCAGTGAGAAGGCTCTTAGGTGGGGGTTAACTAAGGGTGGACTGTGGTCAGTGGGGCAGAACCCCACTTGCCTCCACTGCTTATTTTGCTCTCGTCCTGTTGCCGCTCTCCACCCCCCAGTAACTGCATTTCAGAAAACTAAAACATCACTTACTCTAATTCCTTTGGGTCCAGGAGGCCCTGGAAATCCATCATCCCCCTGGAAAAAGAAAAACATGGGGCAGGGAAAAGAAGAGGAGGAGAAAAGTGAGCAATAGTTAACATGAATTCAAAGACAGATATTGAAATCCATTTTTTCATTTAGCCTTAATTACAAAGACTACCCTTGTGGTTTTTGCATTATTTCAGACAGCTTGGCGGCATAACAGGAAATTTCAAATCCATACCTCACCCCCCCCCCCAAATCACACAGAAGTTTTTCTAGGTTCATTATGAAAATCCTAGAGCAGGCGTGGGGAACCTTTGGCCCTCCAGATGTTGCTGAACAACAGCCCTCCTCGTTCCTGGCCATTGGCCATGCTTGCTTGTACTTCAGCAACAAGTGGATTAGCCAAAAGTTCCTCACCCCATTCCAGAGAAACAAAGGTGCTCTCAAGTCTCAGGTCAGCACACTTACTTGAAAGAAAATCCTACTGAAACCAAAGGAACTTACTCCCATGTACATGCTCAGAATCAACTTCCAATACAATAAAAAGCATGTACACACAGAAATCCAGAAAGTTCCCTTTACATACAAGCAAATGGATTTATGCTTAATTAATTCCTGAATTGCTTTTTACATACAAGGTTCAACCAAGGCAATATGCAGACGTATCATAAAAACAGCTTCTTCTTTTTAAGGGAGGATAAAAAGTCAGGTTTACAAAAAGAAGAGATCTTTTCACCCAACTGGAAAACATTCTCAAAACAAAAATGCCTTCAATTCTCCACAAAAAGTACAGATAGTGGGGGCCTATAGTAACTCAGGGAGAAGCTGTTCCACAGAACAGGAGCAGCAAAACAGAAAGCTCTGCTCCAAGTTACTGCAGCACAAGTGTCTGAAATTTTTGGGATGTGGAAGAATAGCTGTTCTGCAGAAACCAATAAGCTACTGGGTATATGAGGGATAAGGTGGTCTCTCAAGTAAATTTAGGATGAGACTTCTTAGGCACCAGTGAAGTGATGTGGACATTTTTATTTTATATGATCAAATCAGACTCGTCATGGCCCTGGAATCATGGGATACAGTGTCCTCCTGCAGCAGTATCCCCCAAGAAGGAGATAGCTCTATGCCCCAGTGTATTCCATGTGGATCTCTTGACACTGGAGCCTGCATCTCATCCACTGAACCTCAATGAGGCACTTCCACCACTAGACTCTCACAACTGAGTGAACAGCTCTTCAGATAATTCAGGAAACATATTTGTATTTTCCCCAACTAAGTCCCCACTGCTTGAAACACTAGAAGAAAACCCTTGCAGCTTTAGATGATGCACTTGGGCGTGGGATGGGGGCTTTAATCTTGACTGCCTATCCCAGATCATTGAGCTGCTGCAGTTGCTCCAGGCCAGTGATGAGACAGCTTGCTTGTTCTGACACTGCTGCAGAATGCTCCTGAATTTACTGAAGATGGGGGCAGGTAGAGAAGAAGAAGAAGAAGAAGAAGAAGAAGAAGAAGAAGAAGAAGAAGAAGAAGAAGAAGAAGAAGAAGAAGAAGAAGAAGAAGTAGTAGTTTGGATTTGATATCCCGCTTTATCACTACCCTAAGGAGTCTCAAAGTGGCTAACATTCTCCTTTCCCCTCCTCCCCCACAACAAACACTCTGTGAGGTGAGTGGGGCTGAGAGATTTCAAAGAAGTGCGACTAGCCCAAGGTCACCCAGCAGCTGCACGTGGAGGAACGGAGACGTGAACCTGGTTCCCCAGATTACGAGTCTACTGCTCTTAACCACTACACCACACTGGCTCCCACTATCATGTCCCTTATTAATTCCATCTTCCTTGAATTAGGATAGGTGACTTTAAATATATATATAAACCACAACATAAATATATATATATATGTCAGGGCTGGTGTGCAGCTTCCCACGACCAAGACCACCAAGGCTCAGTGATGGCTTTCAGATTTTATTACTACCGTATATACATATGTACAGTTCAGAGTTCAGAAATACATGGCTGCCTATTCCGAGTCAGAATCCGGAACTGGCGCGCGTCTCGATCTACACCAGCAAAACAACCTCGGCCCGCTTCGTTTCCTTCTTTGCTCCTGTCGCTTTTCCCGTCTACGGACCTCAGGGGAGGGAGTGGGACCAGACTCCACCTAAACATTAGGAAGAACTTCCTGACAGTAAGAGCTGTTTGACAGTGGAATTTGCTGCCAAGAAGTGTGGTGGAGTCTCCTTCTTTGGAGGTCTTTAAGCGGAGGCTTGACAGCCATATGTCAAGAATGCTTTGATGGTGTTTCCTGCTTGGCAGGTGTTGGACTGGATGGCCCTTGTGGTCTCTTCCAACTCTATGATTCTATGACTCCTCCCCTGAACTGCTAAACAGCCTCCTTGATTCCCCCACTTCCGATACCTCTCCTGCTGCAGTACCTTCGGACACCTCCTCTCCCAAGCGCACGTCAGTAGCATCCCTAGACGGCTCCGCCTCGCTCAGAGCCCTTGCGCTCCAGCCAGCCCTCCTCTTGTTCGGCTGGTCCCCTTAGTTCCTGTCCCTGGGCGAACTCGCTCCCCTCCCAGGGTCCCCTGACAATATATAAAAGCCACGTTGCCATCTAAAGACGATTAATTTCAGAGTCAAAAACTAGACCAGCTGGCTGGTCCAATAACTCAACTTCTTCTTACCTTACCTTTGTGTTTCTTGGCCAACACAGAAACAGTTCCACATGTACGAGGGATGTTAAAAGGAACACCTGCTCCGATGCAGTGAACACTATCTAAATGTCTGGACAACTGGACAAATGTTTTTATAGATCATGGCAATATAAAGCATTCATCATCATTCTGTTGAGCTACTCACTTTTTCGCCTCGTGACCCAGCTGGTCCTTCTGGTCCAGGAAATCCAGGTAAGCCTGGTTGCCCTTCTAAACCTGGGAAGCCTCTCTCACCCTGCAAAATAGATAAATAATAATAAATGAACGGAATTAAGAATTCTCAGTATACAGTACGTAGAATCATTGTTTTCTCTTGGTATTTTCCGTCAAAAAACTCTCCCCATTTGCTATAAGAAATGCCATTTGTTTAACCATGCTGAATTCCTGTGTGCTGGATCTGCATCAGGAATTCCAGCAAATATCAACATGGGATCCATCCTTAGAGCGAAAAGTTTTTCTCCTTTTCTCATAACACTAGAACTCATGGGCATCCAATGGTGCTGAAAGTTGGAAGATTCAGGACAGACAGAAGGAACTACCTTTTCCATGCAGCACATAATTAAATCTGGAATTCACTCCCACAAGATGTAGTGAGGATTAGCAACTTGGATGGCTTTTAAAGAGAATTATATGAACTCACCGAGTGTAAGACTATCAATGGCTACAACCTTTTCTTCGCCCAAGTTGTTCTTGTTTTTTGTTTAAAAAAAACCAATTTCCCTTCCACTGATGCCATGTTGGCTTAGGTTGAGGCCCAACTTTGGATCTCGTATATTCAAAGACCACCACCAACAGAAATGTCCCGTTTCAGCCCCTAACAGCAGTACAGCTTTTGCAGGTGGGCCTCCAGCGTGGGAATGCTGCCCCACCAGCAGCTCTCTTCTCTGTCAGCGGAACAGTCCTTCTGCCCCATCCCAGTTTCTTCAGCCAGCCTTCAGCTTAGAAATCAACCAGAAGATGATGGGAAGCCCTCAAGCAAGCCTGCTGGAAGCTCCAGGCAAATGTAAGTCTTTTAGAGGACAGACTGTCAAGGTGACACCCTCCAGAGATCAGGGACTTTAACTCTCATCAGACCCAGCGAGGAAGGTCAATGGTCATGGGTTATGGGAGTTGTCATCCACAACACTGGAAGGGCACTACATTAACATAGCCTCCAACATTTCTATGATAAAAATAGGGATGTCCTATTTAATACATTGGTACCTCAGTTTAAGTACACAATTGGTTCCGGAAGTCTGTACTTAACCTGAAGCGAACTTTCCCATTGAAAGTAATGGAAAGTGTATTAATCCGTTCCAGACAGGTCCGCAGAGTACTCAACCTGAAGCGTACTTAACCCGAAGTATGAGTGTAATTGGTTCTGAAAGTCCGTACTTAACCTGAAGTGTACTTAACCTGAAGCGAACTTTCCCATTGAAAGTAATGGAAAGTGGATTAATCCGTTCCAGATGGGTCCGCAGAGTACTCAACCTGAAGCGTACTTAACCCGAAGTATGAGTGTAATTGGTTCTGAAAGTCCGTACTTAACCTGAAGCGTACTTAACCTGAAGCGAACTTTCCCATTGAAAGTAATGGAAAGTGGATTAATCCGTTCCAGATGGGTCCGCGGAAAATACTGTCTGTAGTAACTAACTATCCCTGCTTTAGAAGGCCTGATGAAGACACATAGGGAATGTGCTCCAATATCTTCTATGTTTTTTGTTCTTAGGGATCCACTTCTGAAAGCTGGGTCAGCCTTGGCACATTCAACTAATTCTTTACATCATGGCCAAAAGGTCAACCAAATCTTGCATCCAATGTATGAATTTGCCCTATAGTGAGCTGCTAATTAGTACAGGAAATAGGTGATACCTGGAAGGGATTATCTTGCACAGCTCCATGACCCTGCTATTTCTACTTTAATCCATTGCCCGGTTTGATCTTAACATGGCCCAAATACCTTGAATCCAGGAAAGTCCTCAAGCATTCCATTCACTTTTGTATGGATTGTTTGTTTGTCCTAAGCACTAAATATGTAGCTTTGGCATGCATTCTACTATCACACCCTGTACCTGGCACGCAAGTAGTGAGGTGGTGGCAAGGTGAACAGGGGGTAAAAGGCAAAGACAGGCCCAGCCACTAGGAAACAGTTTGCAGAGTCCTAAGTGCTCAGGAGAGTAAGCCAGCCTGACCTGGGAGCTTTTCTAAGCCTCAGGAAATAGCATGCAGTCTGTTTGAAATACTCACCACTAAGATGGCTCCTAGTTGGTTGCACTGTAGTTCCCTTCTTTTCCTTGAACATACAGTACAACCACATCTTACACCATTCCAGAGGCAACTAAATAGCACTTGCTCAGGGGCAAACACTGCTAAGGCCCTACAGTATTAAGAGACAGAACTAGTTACATCATTCCTTTCAGTTGTTAACTGCAGTGGTTGTACTGTGGTTTTTTGTGGGGGGGGGTTTAACAAAGGCTGGTTATAGACGACAACTCCCTGACTGTTGGCTATTCTGGCTGGGGCTGATGTGAGATTGTTCCCTAACACTCCTATGGGAAAATAATTATTTTGTGGAAGCACTTTTTAAACTTCCTGGTGGGAGGAAAGAATTTGGAAATGCGAGATTGCTACCTCTGATTTCCACCTATTTCACGCTCTTGAAATGCCTGTTTCCCTTTGGTGGATGCAGCAAGGGCAACCCTGCCCTTTGAGACCAACATACAGGGTAATATTTTCCTTCGTAATAGGTGAGTGCAGATCAACCCTGATATGCATGGAATCTGCCTTGAGAAATGTGTATGTTGGGAAACAGTGGAAAGGGTTGAATCATGGGAAAGACCTTTAATGTTCACATAGCGCAGGTGGGACTGTTCAGCAGCACAAGGAACTGTGGCTTCTTGACAGGCAGATGTTTTCCAGCATTGGAGCCCATACAATTTGCACAGGGATTAGGGAAGCAAAAGGTGTACATGTGGCGTTATTTGTTTTAGATACTCAACAAAGAGTGTGTGCTTCTGAATTGTTCTCGTGGATTAGCTATGTTAAGCACCTGGAACAAGAGAGATGTATGACAGCTCATGCCCCAAAGAAGAACCTGCCAAGAACTTGTCCTACAGGAGGAAACTGGTTAGCACAAATGGAAACCATCAGAGTGGGATACCTTGTCCTGCATCACTATATCAATCACCCATTGATATAGGCCACAATCACACCATACATCTAAAGCATTGTTATATCACTTTAAACAGTCACAATTCCCCCCAAAGAATTCTGGGAGCTGCAATTTGTGATGAGTGCTAAGGGTTGTTAGGAGACCCTCTATTTCCCTCACAGAGCTACAGTTCTCAGAATGGTATAACCATCAATCTCTCTTCCCAGGGAACTCTTGCCCCTCTGTTGAATAGCTGGCCTGCTGTTCCTTATGCTGCAGTTGGCATGGCTGCCTATCATGGCCACGAGAACTGCAGAGCTTGATTACATTTTTCATTTTTATCTATACAGAAGAATATGTTGATTTTGGCTGGAAGGAAGGAAGGAACGTGTTGTGTATTGAGTCAAAGGATTTTATATCTGGGTGGGTTCCGGGTTCCGCCTGCAGGAATGGCGGACCTGTTTTCCATCCCTCTGACCTTCGTAAGGAATTTGGCGGTTGCTAGGGGAGTAAATGGCAACCCCCTACCCTCTCCGGGGGTTACGGAGAGGGGCCGCTGGCCCGCGATGCCCCCAGACCCACTCTGACTGTTTATGGAGTGGGGGGAGCTTGGGCTGAAGCACTTACGAGGGCCAGAACTCCCGGACGCTAATCTGCATGGCGGGGATTTCCATGATTAAAGAAGATAATTAGGCTTAAATCTATGGACATACTTCAGAAGGAGGGGCAGAAGCGCTGTTTACTGCCGAGAAATCTATGCTGCTGAGGGTGAGGAGTTAAAGGCTGTATTTCATCTGGAAGAAGGATTGATGGGGACGGAGCGATAAGGGAAGCGAGTCTTTTTTATTTTTTTTCATATGAGTTACTTCGTACCTTCCCAGAAGTGATGTCCTGGCTTGTTTGGAGTGAAAGAGAAGCAAAAGACTGTGTGAGTTGAACTTTATAAACTGTTGTTATTGAGCATATTTTTTGAAGATGAGGAGTTGCTGACGAGAAAAGCCCCCCTCTAGTTGGATGGGAGGAGTGCCTGGACGCGTTCGGAGGATTTATGAGTTGTGACGCACTTTGAATTGGAGCAGCGACCTGAAGCTAAGTTCAGCTATAGGGCAAGGAGATCCATTAATTCACCAAGAGTCTATGCATGGTGTGAGGTCTGGTTCTTCTGCCTGGAAAAGCTGTAAATTTTATAAAGATCGTTAATCTATGAGAGAAAACGAAAGTGATTTGAGTTTTTTTAAGATGGCGCTGCTTCGTGTTGAGAGTCGACGCAATAGGGACGCTCCAGACCAAGAAGATTTAAGGGGAGGCTGGACTGATTAACTCACACAGGAGAAAGAACATTTGTGAAACTTTGTTTGACATTTATCTCAGCAGCTGGGAAATAATCGGTTGAAAGAGGAAAACATCTATGTGACTGTAAGGGAAAGATCTGGATTATTATGGACTCGGAGAGACGATTTGAACTTTAGAAAAAAGACGGCAGTGGACGGTTGCGAGGAATCCCCAATTTCTTGAAGCATGGGAACCCAAAAAATTTTTTTAGGTGATTTGGCATAACATTCGGTTTGATTGATATATATGTGTATAATTTGAAATAATGAATGTGATATAATTGGTTTTAATTGGAAAAATTAATAAAAATATATTTTTTTAAAAAAGGATTTTATATCTGTATTACTATTGTATGTACAGTGGTACCTCGACTTACAAATACCTCGACTTGTGTTACTAGAGAACTGTCTCCAGCATATTATGTCAAGAGAGCTGAAATCACGAACCCCACGTCACAACAGAAGGAAGGTTGGTTTTAAAAAACAAAAGCCAAGACAGCATGGCATAGCAACATCTGATAGGCCAAAGCTTCCCCATAACTACTTCATAAACAATTCTATCCATTTTCATCAAACCATGTCGATGTGGAATCCTGATGAAAACCAAGCTGGATGGCCTTAAGAAAGGGAGGTGGAACACTAGACCCACTCATGGATGATAAGGCCGTCTGTTCCTACTAGCTGTGTTGCGAATGCTAGATGCAGGGAGCCCCCTCAATTGCTGGGACTCCCAAATGTGGTGGTCTGCTATTGCACTCAGGTCCTGCTTGCATGCTCCCCATTAGGACATCTGGCTGGACACTGTGAGAACAGGATGCTGGACAAGATGGCCTGATCCAGCTACAGTACTCCTCTCTGAAGTTGCAGTTGGCTGCATCTGCTACCAGCATCCATGCCTAGCTTGACCCTTTCATCCTGCAAAAAGGCCTCCTTGTTTGTTCAAACCACACAGCATTTATCTTTCCTTCTTTCTTTTTCTTTCTTTCTTTTATAAAAAAGCCCTCTTTCATTATGACATAAGTCATAATGGTACTTTTAAAGTGTGTGTGTGTGTGTGTGTGTGTGTGTGTGCGCGCACACACACACACACACACACACACACACACAGAGTGAAGTTTTAGCAGCACAACCTCATTTAACCTTGTATTATTGCCAAGAAGACTAAGCCTTAGGCTTAGCACACACATATGCTATGAACCTTTGGCAAGTACATCTGCCAAAATATGATCTCATTCAATTGAGCCACCTGGATAGATAGGTGTGGCCCCTGGGGTAGCTTCTGTGAGGCAACCCCGAACAACTCACTGGGGGAAATGTTTACTGCACCAACGCAGCTTGGCATTGAAAGCGTAACTCAGTGGCAAGTTTGAGAACCAACAGAAACTGAATTGTGCCTTTCAAGTCCATTGGAAATTTACCTTCACATGCACAACCACTTATTTTATCCCGGGCGGGTTACAACAATTAAATCATAATATTGAAAAACAGCTTAAAGCAAGTTAAAATTACAGAAATAGGGTGCCTTGGAGGGTGTTAAAGTGATGTTTAAGTGAAGCAGAATTAAATGAAGCAGAAACCAAAAACCAACTTAAATCAGATCCAGGGACCAGTGGGGAATTGTGGCTCCATATGCTAACAAACATCAATGCACCTCACGCTCTGCTAGCCACATCTGGAAAGCTACAGGTTCCCCCATCCCTCAAACTTAAGAATCAATCCAATAGAGGACTGCCCTCTGCAGAGTGTAACACATGGCCACCCAGTGACAACACAGGACAGGGCTTTATTTATTGTGGCACCAAAACAGTAGAACTCTCCAAATGTATAGAAGTCCCTCCATAGAGACGTTTGCCTCACTCCTTCCATATTGACTCAAGACATCAGGCCAAGGAGGAAGGACCAGAGCTCGGTAGCAGAGCATCTGTTTTTGCATGCAGAAGGTCTCAGGTTCAACCCCTGATACTCCAGGGAATAACTCTTGCCTGAAATCCTGGACAACAGCTGCCAGTCTGTGTAGACAATACTGAGCTAGATGGATCTATGTCCTTATTCAGTCAGCTTCCTATGGTCCTAAAGGTGATCTGGAAAGTTTTTGGGTTTCCCCACTTAGCTCCTCTCTTATTTCTACTCCTCTTATTTATGTTGCTGCTATTTAGTATTTAAGAGAGTTTAAAAAAATAGCTTGGAATCTAATGGGTGCAGGAGAAAAGTTTGTTAATACCAGTTGTAAAATGCCATGTTGTTTTCTTACAGTTCTTCCTCAGGGGACTAGTCCAGCATCCTGTTCTTGCAGCAACCAACTAGGTGCAGAACCTGCGCACAAGAACACTCTTCTGCCCTCCTGAAGCTTCCAGCTCCTGCTATTCAGAAGCACTTCTGACTCCAAAGATGGAGGCAGAACAGAGCTATCATGGCTAGGAGCCATCAATAGCTCTCTCCTCCATGTGCAGTTTCCTCAAAATGCTTAGGGACTGATATATAATTGGCATTAATAAATATGTTTGCTGAAGTAGTTGGACTTTGTGGCCCTTTGGGCATGCTCAATTTTTAAAAGTGTACCCTATTAGAATTGGGGGGGGGGAGTCAGTTCTGTTGTGCCACCCTCTCTGTGGAACATTCTCCTCTCTGAACTGAAGCAGGCGCCAAAGCAGCTGTCAATTAGGGTCCTGTTGAACAATTGAATAAAAACAACTCATTTTTTAATCCCCAGACCTTATCTGACTATTAGTACCAGTTGGTTTAAATTTGCCTCAGGTCGGATACAGTCATACCTCGGGTTGTGAACGTTGCAGGTTGTGTGTTTTTGGGTTGCACTTTGCGCCAAACCCGGAAGTACCAGAACGGGTTACTTCTGGGTTTCGGCGCTTGTGCATGCGCAGTAGCGCAAAATGACATCACGTGCATGTGAAGTGGCGAATCGCGTCACAGTGCTGCGGGTTGCGAACGTGCCTCCCGCACGGATCATGTTCGCAACCAGAGGTATGACTGTATTTTACTGTTTTGTACATGTTGTTTTGTTTCTGCATTTGATCATTTAGTGTGGCAGCACCTAAACTTTGGAACTCCCTGCTTGTTGAGATCAAGCAGGTGCCTTCACTGTACTATTTTTGGCACCTGCCAAAAACATTCCTGTTTAGACAAACCTATGCAGATGTATAGAAAGTTGAGGCGATTTAATCTGTTAGATAAATAGGAACCGCTACAGCGGGAAGGTAAACGGCGTTTCCATGTGCTGCTCTGGTTCGCCAGAAGCGGCTTAGTCATGCTGGCCACATGACCTGGAAGCTATACGCCGGCTCCCTCGGCCAATAATGCGAGATGAGCGCGCAACCCCAGAGTCGGTCACGGCTGGACCTAATGGTCAGGGGTCCCTTTACCTTTACCTTTATGTTTTCAAGTAGGGTTGTCCATTTTTTCTCAGTTTTACTATTTTTTCTTTTTGTAAAGTGCTTTGAGGTTGTTGGGCTTTTTTTTTACAATCAAGTGGTATTATTCTTTTTCATGATAATAAATAAATGAGTTTATTCCTGCATTTTTATTAACTCTGCATACAACCTTGAGATTTTATACTCATTTTTTTGAAAAAGGAATAACCTCCTGTCTAGACTACTGCAACACACTTTATGTAGTGCTGCCTTTGAATATGGCCCAGAAAATGCAAATAGTGAAAAATGCCACGGCCAGGTTCTTGGCTTGAGCAGTGAGGAGAACCAGTTACAGTGATCTTGAAATTTATGTACCGTACTTTTGTCAGCCACTGGGCTCAATTCAAGGTATCAGTACCAGTACACAAGCTTCCATACATACTAGGACCCAAGTACTGAAAGGAGTGCTTTCCCTGATCTCTCTCTTTTGTAAGGTATGCAATAATTAATGCCTTATATGTATTATAAAGTATCCTTTAAATATATTCCATGTGCATTTAGGTATAATTCATAGAATGTCTAACAATCTGCCTTTGAGACTTAGCCAACTGGCAGGTTACAAATTCTTGTAAATTCTTACAATGATCTTAATTACTAACATTGCAATCCGAACACATTTATTAGAAACTCTCTATAAACAAATGGTTATATTTTTTGTTAGAGAAAACAGAGCAGAATATAAATTGTTTTCATTACTGTGCGGCTTGTCAAATTCTTTTAGTGCAGTGGAGCAAAAACTCTTCAGGATCCAGACATGCTTCCTCCTGTGCGCACACACACACATACACACACACACACACACCTGCTCACCTTTCCGCCTTTTGTTCCACTACAGTCACATTTGGATCCTGATGAACACCCATGGCATGCCTAGAAGAGAGAAATAAAAAGAGAACATTAAAAGTTTGCAAAGAACTTTCCCACCCCACCAAATATGTGCTAATGAGGGGGGATTTCAATCACTTGTTTTATGAAAAACAGTTTAAGATTAGCACAAGATTCATCAATCGGGGGGGGGGGAATTGGGAGTGCAACATGTGAATTTTTATCAGTTAAATTGACTGACCTCACATATTCTTTTAAGAATAATCTCAGCCCTCAAAGGGGGAGAAATGCAGATCACCTTGCTTCTCCCTTTAGAACCTCTCAAAAAAAAGGGGGGGTGGAAACCAAGAAGAAACAACAGCAGCCAACCCTGGTTTTTCCCTCTGATTCATGCCCAGGCCATCCCACACCCTAAGGGTGCTTCCACTCTGTTTGCAGGGAGGCTAGAAGTCTTTAGCAAGTGCTTTTCCAGATTCCTCACTGCATTTTACCGGTCACTATCCTCATCTCAAGAAGTCCGATCTCCTGGGGCAGGCATAGGCAACCTTTGGCTCCCAGATGTTTTGGAACTACGACTCCCATGATCCCTAGCTAACAGGGCCAGTGGTCAGGGATCATGGGAGTTGTAGTTCCAAAACATCTGGGAGCCAAAGGTTGCCTATGCCTGTGGGGGAAGCAGGTTTGTTGCACAAGAACTCCAAATCAGCTTTCATTGTGCAACCTGCGATGTGACTCAACCCTACCTGAAAACAGCAACAGCACCCCATCCCCATCCCCATCCCTGATCCCCTCATATCTGTACATGAATCTGTTTCCCAAATAATTCCCTTCCCTTCATAATAATCACCCCTCCTTAAATAGACCCTGGCTTCCTGTCTATTCCCAAATCTACCGGCAGTACAGGTTCCTTGACCTTGCTTTCAGAGCCCTCCATCACCTTGCCCCCCACTCTTCTCCCCGCAGCCCTGCCATTCGTCTTTACTCGTCTACCCTTCCCTTTCCAAAGCTCTCCTGATACCTCAAGCAGCTCCAGCAATTCTCCCTTGCTCCCCATATACTTGGAACTGCCTTCCAGGACACCTGTGTGCTGCAGTTTCCTCACTTCCTCACATCTAACCCACCTCAATGCCCTTTTCCTTTGAGGCCTTTGGCATAACCCTCTCATTCTCACATCTTACTGTGAAGCCTAAGCATCTGTAGCTGAATCCACTGTGTATTCCTTCCATGCTTACACTTGCCTCCGCCGCCGCCGCCCACGCCACCTCCATTTTCTCTGCATCAAGCTTTTTTATTATGGTAAGCTGCTCGGGGCAGAGGCCTATCCTTGTGCACTCTGAAAAGCACCATGTGAACTGAAGATGTGACACTGTGTGTGTAAACATACATGATTATATGAACACACACATACACACACTGCTATCGCACAGGCTTCTGAAGTCACCATGGCTTGTTCTAATCAGTGATCGTTCCATATATAAAAGCCTCAGGGAGGCTTTTAATGTTTAATTGATTATTGTGCTTTATTTTTCTATTGGAAGTCGTCCAGAGTGGCTGGGGAAGCCCAGCCAGATGGGCAGGGTATAAATATATTATTATTATTATTAGTAGTAGTAGTAGTATTAGTATTAGTATTATTATTGAACTGTTCATATATATGTGAACTGTTATGCGAGGCCCACCTAAAAAGGAGTGTGTAACAACTTCTTTTGTTTCATTTGAGAACATGTCACAGCAGACCTTGTAAGAGGCATTCTTTATTCTCTTTCACACGCACAATGGGAAATGCCTCTTCTAAAACAACACAAGCGTGTGTTGTAAAAAATCTGTTGCCTGATTAGACAGGCCTTTTAAAACCAACTAAGCCAACCTAACATGTGTCCCCATACATTTCACATTTTCCTGATTACAAGGAAGAAGCCATTTCTTGCAGGTTCTTTCCTTCATTGTTGCACCACTCATGCAGATAGTTCTTTATACTTATTAAACTGGCTGCTTAATTTCTGCACCGACTCAAGAGCCGTATCTTTTTCACCCAGCAAGGAACTGTTGCAATAAGAATGCCAGCCAATAGGTGGCACACCTTGCTTGCAGTCGGAAGATGCAGTTACCAGCAAGCCAAATCTGTCCAGTTCTGAGGAAAAGAATAACTTCCTCCTCTTCTCCGATGCTTTTGGCACCCAGAGCTAAAAGTAAAGGTAATATTCTATTGAAAAATCAAGAGGTGGGAAGCAAGAACAAATGATGGTATGTCACAGCAGCTAGAATTTTGAGCATTTAACTTCAGTGACCTAGGTTCCAGGCAAGTTCATTTTCATATGTGTGTGTGTGTTTAACTTGTACACTGTTTTCCTACAATGTTGTATATTTTGCTGTTTCTATGGAGTACAGCAGCAGCAACAAAACTCTACAATTTAAAATGAAACAAAGTTACAATGAAAATACAATTTGAAACTAATAATGACATTCAGTAATCCATTTCAGCTCCTGCAGCCAATTGGAAGTCGCAGAAGCCCGTCAGACGTTCAGCTTCCAAAAATAGTTCGCAAACTGGAACAGTCACTTCCGGGTTTACGGCATTCGGGAGGCAAAATGTTCAAAAACTAAGCAGTTCGAAAACCAAGATACGACTGTATTACAAGATCATTATTTCTTCAGAATGCCAGGGGGAAAAAAATTAACCACTCCCAGTTAAAATATTACATCAGGCAAAGTCGTAAGAGACCAGCAGAAAAATAAAATAAATAAATGAATAAATAAAATAAAATAAAATATGCTAAAGCCATGCATAAAAGATCAATTTGGTAGCCACATTGTGCAATTGTACAGAAAGTACAAATATATTTAACAATATTGCTAGTCATTTAATTATTGCACTCTGCCTCAGTTGTTCAAGTCTGATTGTAGATACTGCTGCCACCCAAATAAATACTCTATAAATGAGTAAATCTGCATATGTTTCCAGGAGCAGAAATAAACAAGAAAAAGGATTATTTATTCTTCTGGGTGGGTGTGCACCTGTTATGCAACACAGCAGGTGCTTTAGAAGAGTGAGTTCATCCTATGTGAGAAAGGTTTCAAGTCTGGAAACCTGCAGATTTCAGGTACTAAATATTATTATTATTATTATTATTATTATTATTATTATTATTATTATTATCATCATCATCATGATCAGAGACATCTCCTTAGTTGATCAGAAAGGTATTGCTCAGCAAATTGATGCCACAGTAACTCAGTATAGCAATGAGTGAAACAGAATGCCCATTTACAAAGAAACGTGTCATACTCCAGAAAGCGTTAAAAAAAACCCCAACCTTTTAAACTATTAACCGAATCATGTGTTAGATCTCTCTCACCTTCATAACAGCACCCACCCCCTAAAGACTCAGTGAAGGGTAAATAAGCCTGCACAAAGCTGCTCAAAGTCACAATTAAGGTTTTTTTTTACCACAAATCCACAACAGACAATACCTAAGGACCAACTGCTGTGTCACAAAACAGAGATCAGCATTTGAAGCTGCCAAAAATTTTCACCAGACAGGCAGGAGTTTCAAAGGAATACGTGGAGCAGGAGACAGAGAAAGAGCAGAACTGTAGAGTTGGAAGGGATCTCAAGATCTTCTAGTCCAACCCCCTGCAATGCTAATGAATCCCTGACAAATGGTCATCCAACCTATTTTTTTTAAAAAAAAACCAATAAAGGAGAGACCACAATCTCTTGAGGTAGTCCATTCCAGCGTCTAACAGTTCTTACTGACAGAAAGTTCTTCCTGATGCTAAGTCGGAATCTCCTTCCTTACAACTTGCATCTGTTGGTTCGGATCCTACCCTCTAGGAACACAAAACAAACTTGCTCCATCTTCCATGTGACAGCCCTTCAGATATTTGAAGATGACTGTCATAGTACCTTCTCAGTCTTCTCTTATCCAGGCTAAACATATCCAACTCCATCAACTATTCCTCATAAGGCTTGATTTCCAGGCATTTGATCATCTTGGACACCTGCCAATGCATACATTTCAGCTTGTCAAGATCCTTCTTAAACTGTGGTACCCAGAACTGGACACAATAATCTAGGTGGAGTCTGACCAAAGCAGAATGTAAAGGTAAAGGGACCCCTGACCATTAGATCCAGTTGTGACTGACTCTGGGGTTGCAGCGCTCATCTCCCGTTATTGGCCGAGGGAGCCGGCGTACAGCTTCCGGGTAATGTGGCCAGCATGACAAAGCCACTTCTGGCGAACCAGAGCAGTACACAGAAACACTGTTTACCTTCCCATCACAGCAGTACCTATTTATCTACTTGCACTTTGATGTGCTTTTGAACTGCTAGGTTGGCAGGAGCTGGGACCGAGCAACGGGAGCTCACCCCGTCACGGGGATTTGAACCACCAACCTTTTGATCGGCAAGCCCTAGAGCAGTACTATTAGTTCCCTTGAACTGGCTGCTATACTTCTGTTGATGCAGCACAGAGTAGCATTGGCTTTCTTCGGTGTTGCATCACGCTGTTGATTCATGTAGTCTATGAAAATCCTTTTCACAAGCACTACAGTCAAACGAGGTATCCCCCATCCTGTATTTGTGCATCTGATTATTCCTGCCTAAGTGTAGAACCTGAACATTTGTCCCTAATGAAATTCATTTTGTTAGTTTTGGGCCAATTCAATGTGAAGGTCGCATTGAATCCTCATTTTATTTCTGAGGTATTAGCTACCCCTTCCAGTCATCTGCAAATTTGATAAGCATCCCCTCTATTCCTTCATTCAAATCATTTATAAAGATGTTGAGCAACACCAAGCCCAGAACAGAACCTTGTGGCACCCCACTTGTCACTTTTTCCAGGATGGCAAGAAACCTTACTGAAATGAAGATATGTTACATCCACAACATTCCTTTGATCCACCACTCATGTAACTCTATCAAAAAGAAGAAAAATGAAAGAAATGAGATTTGTCTGGCATGACTTGTTTTTGAGAAATCCATGCTGGATCTCAGTAATCGCAGCATCCTTTTCTAGGTGCTCACAGGCTGTTTAAAACAACTCAAGCTGACTAGTTGGTAATTGCCTGGGTCCTCTCCCTCCTCCCTTTTTGAATATAGTGACAACTTTTGCCCACCTGCAGTCCATAGGGACCTCACCTGTTCTTCAGCAATTTCCAAAAATTATAGAAAGAGGCTCTGAGTTTACATCTGCAAGTTCCTTTAGTACCCTTGGATGTCGTTCATGAGGCTCTGGAGACTTGAATTAATTTGAATTAATTTGAAGTACTGCATAGCCATCCTCGGTGGGTATGCAGAAGAAGTTTCACAAACATAAATGGATTAACCTCTAAACATATGAGACAGGATGTAAAATGTTTCCCCATTTTGGGAGGAGGACAGTAAAATATTGCACTTCCTTTGCTTTCCTCCAGGTCCCCCATCAGGTTCCCTGAGTTGCAGAACATTAAACTATAGAACAAGGTGGTGCACTAAGCAAGGGAAAATAGGAGCCAAATTAGATATCACCCATCATTTGGGAGGCATGCATCCCCTACAAAAAACTAAGAACATAAGAAGAGGCTGCTGATTCAGGCCAATGGCCCACATCTCCCAGCATCCTGTTCTCACAGTGGCCAACGAGATGCCCCAAGTGAGAAACCCAAAAGCACCCAAGCACAAGAACACTCCTCTTCTGTAGTATCAGAAGCACTTCTGTCTCTGACTGTGAAGGCAGAGCACAGCCATCATGGCTAGTAGCCATTGATACCTTTCTCCTCCATAAATTTGGCTAATCTGCCTTTATAGCCATCTATCTTGATGGCCATCCCTGCCTCCTGTGGAAGCAAGTTCTGTAGTTAAAATATGTGCACCGTGAATAAGTACTTTATTGGATCTGAGAGTAGCTCATTTGGAAGAGCATGAGACTCTTAATCTCGGGGTCATAGGTTGGGCATAGCCCCAGGTTGGGCAAAATATTCCTGCATTGCAGTGAGTTGGATTAGATGATGCTTGTCGCCCATTCCAACTCTACAATTCTGTGATTCTGAATCTTTTCTTCCTCCCAAAATCAAGCCCCATCTTCAGGTAGCCGAAAAACCATCCTCTTCCATGTTCAGAACTCATCAGGTAAGATGGCTAATTTTTGTATTTTGCCAAGACACATGAAATTTTAGATGGTCCTGATTAATAAAGATAACCCTGACCTTTTAGGGGATTTCGAGAACTTATTCATTTCCCTGATGGCTTCCTACGCTTTTTAAAAAACAAGAGAAGCTGTTATTACAAAAGCATCTGCGGCTAGAATAACATGTTAATGCCATTTACCCACATGAGGCGGCACAGTTAAGCTTGCAAACCTTGAGAGGATTAAAAAAAAGGGGAGGGGAGCACTAAACCTGCGAAAAAGAACATTTTGTACGAAATTAATTATCAGACAAAGCAGGCAAGCAAAACCATCTTGTTACATCTCCACTCTCTCCGTGCTTGAACAATCTTCCTCTTTCACCAAACCCAAGCTAAAAAGGTGTGACCTATTGCCTACCTGGCTAGCACTAGAAATGCCCTGGCTCTCAGCCTAAGCAAACAATTGTGTCCCTAAGCAAAAATAAAGAAGCGGCTTCACCTGCACAAACCTGAGAAAGACACTTGGGGGGGGGCAGATGTTCACTGCTGCTTTCTCCAGCAAAAAAGGGTTTCTTTTTTAGCTTTTACCTATCTGCAGAAAGCCAACCAGCATTTTGGGGATTTAGCCTCCCTCCCTTTAGATTCACTTCTCCAGGTTAAACCTAAAAAAAACACAGTGGCCAAATAGATGCCTCTGCAAAGCCCACAGCTTGCTCTTTAACCATTCCTCACCTTAATCACCTTCTTTTAAGACATGCTCTGGATTGTCAATGTTCTTAAAATGCACCACCTGTAACCTGCCAAAAATCAGGACACAGCTATCCATATTTATATGGCGCAGGTCTTAGGTGAGGCATTAAGGGCATCAAACCACGGCAGTAGCACCCAAACCCCTGTGTCACGGGGGCAGCTCTCAGGCACAGAGAACATCCAGCTTGATCTCTACTGCACTGCAGCCAGTCCTGCCCCTGGGTAATAACCAGAGATGGAACTATAGTTTTTGTCAGCCTAACCTGGCCAGACCAGAAGTCCTGCTGTTGGCATCTGAAGGCTTCCCTGTTTAGGGAAGCTTTTAATGTTTAATAGACAATTGTATTTTAATATTTTGTTGGAAGCCGCCCAGAGTGGCTGGGGAAACCCAGCCAGATGGGCAGGGTATAAATAATAAATTATTATTATAAATTATTATTGGTTCTTCAGTTGCCTTATATGACTTGTTCTAGGCCTGGGTCCTCAGTCTGAGCGACAATTTTGTGACTAAAAGTCCTAAAAAGACTCCTCGTGCCGCACCTCTCTTCCTGTCAGCTTGCTCCAGAACCTGACCACCAATAATAATAATAATAATAATAATAATAATTTTTTAATTTATACCCCGCCCTCCCCAGTCAAAACCTGGCTCAGGGCGGCTGACACCAGTAAAAATTACAATAAGATATAAAAAAGAAAAGAAAAACAATTAATTAAAACACGAGTTAAAATACAATTTAAATTTAAATCCCCCCCATGTTAAACCAGGTTGTCTGAGCTGCAGCTCAGAAGTAGAGTACATGTTTTACAGGTATAAATTGTGGGTGCCCATGGGGTGGTGCAGGGCAAGACACAAGGTAGCAGTTGTCACCTCCCACTAGATGAACCATAATCTCCAGATTCCTAGCTTTCCTTTTTTCTTTTAAAGTATCTAACATTTGCAAAATCTGAGATTTAAATCAAAAGACACAGGCAATATTCTCTTTTTCTGCATGTGTGAGAAACTAAAATACTCCCCCTTTCAGTGCTTAATTCCTTCACCCCACCCCACTGCAGAATAACTCCTTTGGTGCCTGTGTTGCCAGTTCAGTCTGCAGCAACATCAGAAAGGGCTGGGAAGTCTGTAGAGCTGCTGCCAGTCAGTGTGGACAATACTGAGATAGATGGACCAGCCTCTCATGTTCCTGTGATTGTTTCCCATCTGCTCTGGACCCCAGCCACTGGCCTGTTTGGAACATACCATTTGCTCCCCAATATCCATCTTTAGAGTAGCCCTATCCATAAAAAAATATTTTTCCATCTTGTGACGTTTAGCTTAAAGACCACAGCATATTCTCAGAATTATTGCTAAGTGCCCAAATTAGTTGTGTGGCAATGTGCATTTATGGAAGCAGGCTTATACCACAATCAGGCCACTGATCTTCATCCATGATTGTCAGCAGGCTTCCAACATCTTACGGAGGGGTGCTTCCATGTCATGCTAGCTGAGATCTTCTAACTGGAAATGCTGGGAACTGAACCTGGAACCATCTGCATGCATGAAAAGCCTGTGATTTACCACTGCTTCATGGGATTCTATTAATCTCTGGTCACCCTTCAATTAAAACCATTAAATATAGATATATCAGTCTGGGAAAACTTTTGTAAAGCAAAGTAAATGCCAACATTTAAGAGGAGTTTATGGAACACCTGGGGATTGGACAAACAACAGTTTGGTGGTATCTGTGCATACATGCAATACTTTGCATGTAAACCTAGGGAAAGAGTGAGGGCTGTTTGGAGAAAGGAGAAACCAAGCAAACAAATGCCAAACTGTTTAAGTCCTCTTTGTCCAGCTGCTCTCCTGTAAACAGCTTACATTTAGTAACAACCTACATTGCTGATGGATCAAACTCCTCCACCACCACATTAATGATGCAATAATTAAGTGACCTGATGCAAAAGCCACAAAACAATGATATTTATCTACAAAAAGATATTGGCCTTCCAACACCCCTGACACCAGCCACACTTCTTGAAGATGAGGGGAGCTGGAATCCAACATCTGGAGAGCAGCACATTGGATAACCATGATCTGCCACAAGAGGTGGGGAACCTTTGGCCCTCTGGATGTTGCTGACCTGCATCTTGTGTCAGCTCCAGTCAGCATGGCCAGGACTCAAGGCTGATTGGAATTCTAGTTAAACAGCATCTGGAAGGCCAAATGCTCCAATAACCCTGATCTACCAGCAAGGATTATCAGCGGAGAGAGGTTTGTGCTGTGTGTGCAAAGTATTGCAACAGGGATAGGGAAGCGGCGGCCCTCCACAAGTTGCGGACTACAACGTCCATCTTCCCCAATCCCATTTGAGGGTTGGTGGGATTCACCTAGATTGCCGTATCCTCTTTATTCATTTAACAAAATGTATATATACACCTCTTGATAGTTTAAAAAATAATACTGAAGCAGTTTACGAAAACATAAAACATTACTGTACAATTATTGATGAATGAAGTTAAAAAACAAATATTTAAATGATAATCCAGAAAATGATTACAGTCATCAGCAGCTAAAAGCAAATAAAACTTCTATTTATCTGGATACACATACCCTTCAACATTTCTCCGATGAAAATAGAGACGTCCCATTCCATAATGCTGATTTTACTATTTATACCCCACACATCTTATTGGGTTGCCCCAGCCACTCTGGGCAGCTTCGAACATATATTAAAAATGTAATAAAACATTAAATATTTTATATATTTATATATATATATATATATATATATATATATATATATATATATATATAAACACCTTACTCTATAGCGGATTGGCTTCAGATGGCTCGGGGGTTGGATAACTCCATACCCTCCAACATTTCTCCGATGAAAATAGGGACATCCTAAGAAAAACTGGACATTCCAGGATCAAATCAGAAACTGGGACAGCTTCTCTAAATCAGGGACGTCCCTGGAAAATAGGGACACTTGGAGGGTCTGGGATAGACTCACCTAAACAAAAATGTTCTAAGCAGGCGCAGGGAAAAGTACAGCAATGGCTCCTGGCTGATGTCAACAGGCCCAGAGTTCCAGAGTTTATGTGCTGCCATATTAAAATACCAATTTATTATAAGTGTGGTATAAGTATTATGTAGCAGCTTTAACAGTGCCAGTTCTGCTGATTAAAGCAGTTGGTGAGGCAAATATGGTGTAAGGTAACCCTGCAAGTTAAGTACTGTAAACTGGTCCCTAGCTTTATATATTGAAAAACAAAGCTTGTTCAGGTAAAGGATGAAGAAATGAACCAAATGCATGTTTAGCCTGGCAGCTTCCAATGCATAAAGTCACCAGTAAGAACTTTATTAAGAAAGTGAAATTATGCTCTAGGTCTAAGCTATGCAAGTGAGAAACACAGTACAACAGGATAATGGAGACTAGCAAGAGCTTACAGGTACTTGTAGATTTATAAAATGAAGTATATGGTCAAAAGTGTGGTATTCCACAAATATTTGCTGAAGGTCTTACTCCGTGATCCCCTCCAAGCACTTCACTAAAAACTCACTCAACTGTGCGATCAAGGGGATTTAGTGCGCCAGCGTTTATACTCTCCATTCAACAGCAGAAATGGGGTTTGACACATTAGTTTGTATCTGAAGAAGTAAAAAGCTATTCTCCTCCCTGCTTCCTCTCACAAAAGAGACCCTGAAGGGCTCTTCTCTATGTACACACATTAACTCACTCTGCTCACTTCAAAAGAAAGGCATTTTGCTCAGACCAAGAAGACATGAAGCCAAAACCCACCCATTTTTGTATAGAGCTGCAATAAGATTTTCCTCCATGGACGAAAAAGATGAAAGAGCTTCCTGGAAAGCACAGAAATTTCACCAGTTTTTCTCTCCCTCACAAAGATCAAGTGTATTTAGCCAGCTCTTGTGGCATTTAGAGGGACGCGGGTGGCGCTTTGGGTTAAACCACTGAGCCTAGGGCTTGTCGATCAGGTCGTCGGCAGTTTGAATCCCCGCAACGGGGTGAGCTCCCATTGCTCAGTCCCAGCTCCTGCCAATCTAGTAATTCGAAGCACATCAAAGTGCAAGTAGATAAATAGGTACCGCTACAGGTAAATGGCGTTTCTGTGCGCTGCTCTGGTTCGCCAGAGGCGGCTTAGTCATGCTGGCCACATGAACCCAGAAGCTGTCTGCGGACAAACGCCGTCTCCCTCTGCCTATAGAGCGAGATGAGCACCGCAACCCCAGAGTCGTCCGCAACTGGACCTAATGGTCAGGGGTCCCTTTACTTTTACTATGGCATTTATAACCTATAATATGCTTTGCAATTAGCCAGTTCAGTTATTGTTCAAAGAGTTCTTACACGTTATTAAAGTGATTATACACATCCCACATGGTTGTGGCTCTATCAGATGTGCATCTTGCTGGAAGTCATATGGCAAAGATCATGTCAAACCAGGAGGGGTCCGGGTCCAGCATAATACAAAGGCTTAGAAGCAGCTTGAGATGAGGCGTGATTATTGCAATGGCAGGTGAGAAAAAGTAGCAATGATTAGATTAGCTATCTTCACACCTTGCCTTTCTGGAGGCTTCTGAGGAAGTATAGGACCATGTGTGCAGCCTGGGAGTCATTTTGGACTCACAGCTGTCCATGGAAGCGCAGGTCAATTCTCTGTCTAGGGCAGCTGTCTACGAGCTCCATCTGGTATGCAAGCTGAGACCATACCTGCCTGCAGACTGTCTCGCCCTGGTTATCTCCCACTTGGACTACTGCAATGTGCTCTATGTGGGGCTACCTTTGAAGGTGACCCGGAAACTACAACCAATCCAGAATGCGGCAGCTACACTGGTGACTGGGAACAGCCACAAGGACCATATAACACCGGTCCTGAAAGGCTCCCTGTATGTTTCCAAGCACAATTCAGTGTCTTGGTGCTGACCTTTAAAGCCCTAAACAGCCTCAGCCCTATATACCTGAAGGAGCATCTCCACCCCCATCATTCAGTCAGGACCCTGGGGGTCTTCTGGTGGTTCCCTCACTGTAAGAAGTGAAGCTACAGAGAACCAGGCAGAGGGCCTTCTCAGTAGTGGCTTCCACCCTGTAGAATGCCCTCCCATCAGATGTAAAAGAGATAAACAACTGCACGACTTTTAAAAGACATCTGAAGGCAGCCCTGTCAGATGGGCAGGGTACAAATAAAATAATTATAATAATTAATTATAATTATTGAAAAGTCTGAATTGAATGCTGGAATGTGCAGTACATGGCTTTCCACACTGATGAAAATAACACATATGCAAGGCTGAGAAAATCTACTTTTTCCCTTTCACATAGACATGATTAAGTAACTCAGTCCTGTGAATTTCCAAGGTGCTGATAGTCCCTAAGGAAAATGGGCAAAATAAAATTCTGCTCCTTTTACTGATGGGGGGGGGGGGTTAGATATCAAATTTCAGAAAGAACTCTGAAGTACTGTATGCAATCCTTGAGTTAACTTGTGATTTAAGCCTCTAAATCTGGGTAAACAATTGGTGCTAGTCACCTATGATACATCTCTGAATATCTCTATTATCTGCATGGCAGCAGCATATTTAGCATGCCTGATTTAGCATGAGGAAGATGTAAGGCAATCCATATAGAGAAGGCCAACAGCAACCACCCTACAAGAACTCAATAGTCCCTGGAGACTTCTGACTCAAGGGGGTCCTAGGAACACCACTGGATCCCAGAACTGCATGATCAAATCTCTAAGCACAGTGCCAAAGCTTGCTGGAAAGGCCTTTTAAAAGTTCAGCTGTCACAAATCATCTGTAAATAAAGAACTATTAAAGTTCCCAATACACCTCACAACATCAGGTTGAAAACCAACCAAGAAGGACATTTAAAAAAAAAACTGCAGTGGGAAGGAGTACCTGGAAGCAACCCTAAAGACAAACCCATCACTTCTTAGTTTATTTCTTTTTATTTATTACATTTATATACCAACTTTATCTTCCAAGGATCTCAAAGTGGTGTACATGATTCTCCTCGTTCCTCACAACAACCCTGTGAGATAGGTTAGCCTAAGAGATGGGGATTGGCCCAAGGTCACCCAGTAAGCTTCAAGGCTGAATGGGGATTTGAATCCTAGTCCAGCAGCAGCTGATATATCCATGCAAGTGCTGGGGATCCATTTGAGTTCCATGAGTCTACCAGAGAAGACGGCACCAAACAGTCCTCTAAATAGACAGGGACACTGGAAGATGAGCTCTTCAAAAAAATCATTATACAAACATCTATACAAAAATAACACATAAAGGGAAAGGCTTGGCCCTGTTAACTACTAGCCATTAAAACCAAAAAGAGATCCCACTGAACCTTGTAGAGGTTTCAGCTCCCCCCCCCCCACACACACTGGGGGGACGGGACCCAAGAATCAACATCTGTCAGTGTGCACAGGCTGATCCCCACACATGGAGCAATTTCAAGACAAAAGCAGTGAAACCATACAAGTAGATAAATAGGTACCACTGTGGCAGGAAGGTAAAAGGCGTTTCCGTGCACTCTGGCTTCCATTATGGTGTTCCATTGCACCAAAAGCAGTTTAGTCATGCTAGCCAAATGACCTGGAAAGCTGTCTGTGGACCAGTGTTTCTCAACCTTTTTTGGGCCACGGCACACTTGTTCCGTGAAAAAAATCACGAGGCACACCACCATTTAAAAAGTTAAAAAATTTAACTCTGTGCCGCCCTATATTATAATTATGACTGTAAGAAACACTTGCCAAATATTGCTTTCCGGCGGGAAAGTGTTGTGCATTGGCGGCCGCCAGGCTCGTTTGCACTGAGCTTTGGGAAAGAGGAGGAGAAATATTGCTTTCCGGCGGGTCAGTGCTGTTTATTGGCAATGCAAATCGCCCTTCTCGTCGCCGCACGTCGCGGCACACCAGCCAGCGTCTCGCGGCACACTAGTGTGCCGCGGAACAGCGGTTGAGAAACGCTGCTGTGGATAAATGCCAGCTCCCTTGGCCTGGAGCGAGATGAGCACTGCACCCCATAGTCGCCTTTGACTGGACTTAACTGTCCAGAGGTCCTTTACCTATTTACCTTTACATGGCCAAATAAGTGTCATGTTTTCAGAACATGTCCCAGGAACTTTGGGGAACTGTGACCTCAAAGTCTACTGATCACACAAATTGAGAATGGTGTCTACACCAACAAGGGAAACATGCACAACATTACAACCTAAAAGTTTTCATGATTACATGAACATGTCCCCATTAAATCGTGTGGGAGCCATTCCCAGATAAGTATGCATAGGACTTAGCTACATTTTGTTTGTTCCTGATGTTCTTTGACACAGCCACATCCCTAGGAAAGGTCTAGGCATTTCCCACTTGCCAGGTCTTCTCTCCACTCCCAGATTTCTCTGTATTCCTTCAAATCCTATTCATTTGTATTTTTATTCTGCCAGCTCCCCCTCCTTCAAACACAGCTTCCCTTGTCAATGCAATAAATCCAAACAATAGGTATTTAGCAGACTAGAAGGATACACCATTATGAATATAGAAAACTTAGGAAATTGCCTTATACCAAGTCAGGTCCAGAACATCACAGAGTGGTTTACAATATAAAAACACAAAGATTTGGACGATCAGTTAAGATACAGTATATCATAGATGGGATAACAGAACAAGGAGAGTTAGAATGGTTAGAGCAGGCATCCCCAAACTGCGTCCCTCCAGATGTTTTGGCCTACAACTCCCATGACCCCTAGCTAAGAGGACCAGTGGTCAGGGATGGTGGGAATTGTAGTCCAAAACATCTGGAGAGCTGAAGATTGGGGATGCCTGGATTAGAGAGTGGTGCACAGGAAATGAGGGAGAAGTTAGTGAATATATTTTTTAATCAAAGCAAATAGGCAATGGTGGCAGAATACTGAAAATCCCTTATTAAGAAATATCATTAAGATATGGGTGAAATATAAAGGTAAATTGTATACCAGCAAATTCCCCACTAACCCTGGTAGTGATGATAGAAGACTTCCCAGGAAATTGAAAAAGAAGTAAAAGAGAAGAAAATACTTAAAATAAAGGATTGGGTAGAAAAAAAAAGGAAGCAAAGAACAAACAAGAGACGTTGAGTCTAACAGCTCTACCTCTCTTTCAAATCAGAACCAGTGAAGGCGGTGAAGGTCTTGTGTGAGTGCCTGGAGGCGGTTGGAGGATGGATGGCAGCTAACAGATTGAGGTTGAATCCTGACAAGACAAAAGTACTATTTGTGGGGGACAGGAGGCGGGCAGGTGTGGAGGACTCCCTGGTCCTGAATGGGGTAACTGTGCCCCTGAAGAACCAGGTGCGCAGCCTGGGAGTCATTTTGGACTCACAGCGGTCCATGGAGGCACAGGTCAATTCTGTGTCTAGGGCAGCTGTCTATCAGCTCCACCTGGTACGCAGGCTGAGACCCTACCTGCCTGCAGATTGTCTTGCCAGAGTGGTGCATGCTCTAGTTATCTCTCGCTTGGACTACTGCAATGTGCTCTACGTGGGGCTACCTTTGAAGGTGACCCGGAAACTACAACTAATCCAGAATGCGGCAGCTAGAGTGGTGACTGGGAGCGGCCGCCAAGACCACATAACACCGGTCTTGAAAGATCTACATTGGCTCCCAGTATATTTCTGAGCACAATCAAAGTGTTGGTGCTGACCTTTAAAGCCCTAAACGGCCTCGGTCCAGAATACCTAAAGGAGCGTCTCCACCCCCATCGTTCTGCCCGGACACTGAGGTCCAGCTCCGAGGGCCTTCCGGCGGTTCCCTCATTGCGAGAAGCCAAGTTGCAGGGAACCAGGCAACCAGGCAGAGGGCCTTCTCGGTGGTGGCACCTGCCCTGTGGAACACCCTCCCATCAGATGTCAAAAAGGAAAACAGCTACCAGATTTTTAGAAGACATCTGAAGGCAGCCCTGTTTAGGGAGGCTTTTAATGTTTAAGAAATTAGTGTATTTTAATGTTGGGTGGGGGTATAAATAATAAATTATTATTATTATTATTATTATAATTAGTAGTAGTAGTAGTAGTAGTAGTAGTAGAATAACTTGGTTTAACTGTATACACCTTGGTTTAACTGTATACAATAGTTATAAAAGAGGAAACCAGTCAAATTTATAAAGTATTAGTAGAAATGGAGGATCACGAAGATCAATTAAAAGAGGTGTGGGAAAAGGAGACAACAGGGCAGGTAGATAGTTAAAGCTGGGGAGGGGAATATGGGAGAAATGTACATTGATAATGTTGTCTATAATAATAAAATTAAATTATAATAAATTAGTTTGGAGATGGTATTTAACACCAGTCAAATTAAATCAAATAAACGAGGAATATTCGGTGTTATGTTGGAGGGGATGCCAGGAAACCAGGAATTATGTGGTGGGTGTATAAATATACAGTATATAATTTTTTTGGAAAGTGTTTAAGGAGATAACAGAAATCACTGGGTTAAAGCTGACCGAAAGTCCAAAGGTAGCATTATTTATGATGGGGTGGAAGTTTGGCAGGCTATGAAGAACTTGCTCACAAATTTATTGACAGCTTCACAAATTTTTATAGCTAGGAGTGGGCAAATATAAAATGGAAGGATGGTATAAAGAGGTGTGGGATATAGCTATTAAAAATAAATTAACATGTGCCATTAAGGTAAGACGGGGAATATGCAGGAGAAATGATTTTGAGGAGATATGGAGGGTGTTTGTAGAATTTGTACTGTTAAAAAGGAAAGGGGTCAAACCATCACAAGAGGTGTTGAAATTTTGGGAGGTTGGATAGTTACAATGGTGGCGGGGTACACATTTTAATTCTTTTTATGATTATTACTTTGTTAAAATAAAATGAAAAACAAAACAAAAACACACACCATAATGCCAAGCAGAAACAATAGCCACCCAAATATACCTGTAGTTTAAAAGACCATAGACTGTTTAATCTAATTGCTTAAAACAAAATAGGAAAGAGAATAATGCCCAACACCGAAATGAAATGAAATGATAGTATAACAAAACTGTGTTGGGGGGGGGGAGTCACTACTGTATTCCCAAATGATGTTTTACAGATTGTCACACAAACTGACTTTTATGCCTTGGATGATAGCTACACTTGACTTACAGCATCTTTCCCTCCCAGCTCTCATCCAGGTCTCTTATCTCAATCACTTCCTGTCTCTCATCAGCAGAAAAAAAGAGGCTGCCTGTCCTCCTTAAAGCCCACATACCCTCACAGTTTTGATATTGCTCTATCCAAATATCCCTTCCTACACTGCTCCTGTGAAGAGGAAATTGGAAGCACCCACTTCCATGTTTAAGCTAACCACAGTTTGTCCTTGCTGGATTCACACTGTACATAAAAGGTAAAAGTAAAGGGACCCCTGACCATTAGGTCCACTCGTGAGGGACTCTGGGGTTGCAGCGCTCATCTCACATTAATGGCCGAGGGAGCCGGCTACAGCTTCCAGGTCGTGTGGCCAGCATGACAAAGCCGCTTCTGGTGAACCAGAGTAGCGCATGGAAACGCCGTTTACCTTCCCGTTTACCTTACCTATTTATTTACTTGCACATTGACATGCTTTCGAACTGCTAGGTTGGCAGGAACAGCCAACCTAGCAGAACAGCTAGGTTGGCAATGGGAGCTCACCCCGTCGTGGGGATTCAAACTGCCGGCCTTTTGATCGGCAAGCCCTAGGCCAGGCATCCCCAAACTTCAGCCCTCCAGATGTTTTGGACTACAATTCCCATCTTCACTGACCACTGGTCCTGTTAGCTAGGGATCATGGGAGTTGTAGGCCAAAACATCTGGAGGGCCGCAGTTTGGGGATGCCTGCCCTAGGCTCTGTGGTTTAACCCACAGTACCATGTCCGCATCCACACTGTGCATAGCTGCTTCCAATTGCCTCTTTACAGCCATCGCAGGGGAGGAGACGGAAGTGTATGTTCAAATTCAAGGCTCAACAAGGCTCATCCATGTTGTACTAAGCTATGGTTTAGCATTATGTCTGAAGCAGATCAAAATGAATTGGTTTTATTTCGTGACACAACATAGGACCAAAGGGGGGGGGGGAGTTGGAGAAAGCAGCAAGCTGAAATTTATCTCAACACCTGCAGTGTTTCCTAGCTAAGGTTTGCTCGTTATCCAGGTCAAAAGGCAGATGAATGGCCAGACAGCATGTTAAAAGGGATTTCCCACCTGCCCAGACAAGAACACATCAGGAAACTGGCAGGTTGAAAGGAGTCCTGACAAGCAGAGAAAGAGCTTACTGAAAACAGTAAAAATACACAGTTACAAATGCGCTCACAGTTCAGGCTTAGCAAGAAATATACATGAAAAAATTGTTGACAGGCTCCAGTTTAGTAGCATAGCAAAATTCACAGGAGACAAGTTAAACGTTAAACATTCACAGGAGACAAGTTAAACGTAAGTCACACCATATTTATCATCATACTTCTCTATCGTGGAGGACAGAGTGTTTCCCCTCTGCTCAACTCATTCAAGATTATACAAAAACAAGTTTGACATCATTCTCCATTTCAGGGGGGGGTGGGGGGGCCAGCAAGCGATTCATGCTACGAAACTGCAGTTTTAAGGGATGCCAGGTGTCCCAGATTTCCTTGTTCTGCACCTGCACCAAATGTTTCATGGAAGATGTTTTTCAGAGCAGACATTTCAGGGGTGCATGTAATTCTCTCTAGGAGGCTCGCTCTCAAAGGAATATTGCTTTCCACTATGGAACAAGAATCTGTTCCCCTCTCTTGGAAAAGGTTATTGGCAGAGAGACAGGGAGGAATCACACAGGGCATTTTGTTACACACTTTCCCCTTTATCAGTTCTAAAGAAGCAAACATTTTCATTCTTGCTTGTGCACCCCTAAAATGGTTGCAGGACTTTATATGGGAGTAGGAATGGAGGAGAATTTTACTTGGTCCTCATTTCTATAAAGTAACTCAACTCTCACCTTCTTCACTAATATGCAAATTGAAACATAAATTATCCTTCAGATTTTTCACTTCTTGTTGTTCTAAATGTTTACCAAAATGCATTAAAATTTGAATTTTAGAATTTAAAATGTTTCAAAATGGTTGCATTCAATGCATGCGCCAAATTGTTGTTTGTGATAAAAAAAACACATTTTTAATAGTTATTAAATATCAAGAGATTTAAATATGTTGTTGAATGCATTTTTGTTTAAAACTGCAAAACTGGGATGGAATAGAGTTATGCACACATGAGAAGCTAACACGAAATGGAAATAATGTAGGGGCAAAATGTTTTGTAAAGAGCAGCTTCTACTCCACCTGCCCCATCCAAAACCTTCAAACAAGACTTTCATGGTTTACTGGGGGGGGGGTTAGGTGGGGGGAACCTCAAGCTCATATTGTTGGTGGAAGTTCTTGTGACCACTGTTTTTTAAGAAGGCTAAATTATGCAGTAAAGGTTCCTTTACATCTTGAAACGTCAACCCTTTGAAGTCTGCACAATGCCTGATCTGTTCAGACTTGCAAAAGAAAAAAGAAAAAAAGAAAATTGCCTCTGCAACACTAGTAGCCACAATTCTGCCTCACAATCTTTCATCTCAACACATGCAACAATGCGATGGGTCAGAGGAACCTAAAGGCATCCAATTATAGGAGACAAGCTTTGCTTTCGGAAAGCAACACAGTTCAATAGGGTCACTGTGAGGTTTGTCTGATGAGACAAGGAGGAGGGGGGTGCAGTTCTGAACACCTGTAAAATAGGGTTTGTTATTTTTTAAACACACACACATACACACATGCATAGATGCAGACTCCTTTGTATTATTCAGCCCAAGGAAGATACTGAATTACTGATGGCTGCTTTTTGAAAGAAAGAAAAATATACCAGCACAAATAGGGAATAAAATCACTTGCAAAGAATATATACTAAGTACAATGAAATTATGTTTAAGGACAAAAGTCCACAGCATGTTCCAAACAATTTTTATATTGCATATTATTTGTTTAAAATGTTTTCATGCTGCCTTTAAGGGAAAATACCTCTCAAAACAGAGAACAGTTAATATACACTACAGTACGTAAGTACAATAATAAAATTATTAAAAGCCAGTAAAAATTATCCACAAATATTCAGCCCCCAAAGCACTGCAACTATAACAAGCAGCAGCAGCAATAAAAAGCAGACAAACACAAGTGGGCCTTCAGCTATACACCTGGAAAGATGGAGCCTGCTGGAGCACAGCTAATAAAAGCATTATGTGGAACACAGACAGGTCTTTGGTATATTTGGCTCAGTATTATCTACACTAGGAATGGAGGATATTTTTTTGTTCCACAGGCAGGCCATGTTCTTATCAGGATCAGCCTTGAAGGCAGTTTGACAGATGGCCAGGAACACCTACCTGTCAATCACCCTATGTTAAAATCATGACAGGCACTTTGGTGCATTGAAGTCCCAAATTCGGGACTTCAAAGCACCTCACAGTCAACATGGTGTTGCTAAAACAAGGGGTGGCTTAAATTCCTGATGAGCAGGGATTAGATCCTGCTGTATTGGCTGTGCACAAGCACAGCCAATACTGAATTCATCCCCACACACCCTCATCCATCTGCTGATGTTACCAAGTGGTGTCAGCTGATAAGACAGGTGGATGTTGTTTTGAGGAAATGGCCTCCTGTACCTGGAGTGGTTGGCAGTCTGGAGCTTTCTTATCCCTGGATTTGTCTTAATTGTTTTGTTGCCATGGTTGTTTCTGGAAGCATTAGTTCCTTCCAAGTATTTTTAATAAGCTCCTTTTTTGGTTACTTGTTGTGCTACAAATTCTTAAGATATTGATACAATTTAGTTTCCTGAGGGCAGCACCATCTTGGCTGTGGCCTACATTAGTGTCCTTGTTGAAGTGAGCCCCGTTTTAGGGCAGGAGGAATTGAGTGTGGTACTTCTCTCTCCCCCCCTCCCCGTGCTTTTCTGTCCTTTCTTCAAGGTTTGGGTTGTGTGTGTGTGTGTTGTTATCGATACATAGATAGATAGATATCAAGGACTTTAGCTCCAAGCTGTTTTTCTGGACCTTGGAACAGAGCTTAGAGTTTAAGCAGCCATTTTATTTCCTTCATTTATTTATATTTGGTTTTTTTAAACTTGTTTTTAACTTTTTATGACTTTTTTGTTTAGTTTCATGGTTTTATATTATTATAAACCACTGCAATATATCTTTATGATGCAGCAGCATATAAATATTTTTATTGGAAAAAATTGAAGAAGAAAAAATGATCATAGGAAGAGCTTGCCAAATCAGTCTAATGGCCCATTTTAGGCCAGAATCCTGTTCACCATGGTCAACATGATGCCTATGGGAGGCCCCAAAGCAAGACCTGATTTCTCCCACCACTTCTAATTCCCCACAGCCAGCATTCAAAGGCTTACCGCCTCCAAAAATGGAGGCAGAACACAACCACCACGGCTAATATTGCTGATTGCACCAGCATAAGCCAAATATATGAAGTCAAAATCTGGGAAGGGAGGAAGATTACGTGCATTAGGTAGGGCAGAACAGGACGGAGAAGATGAGACACTCTGTAATGAAGTGCAACCCAAAGCTATAAAAAGCATAATTGGAATACCTGCAATGCAGACATGGCCTAAGAGATCATAAAACAGCTTGATTGTTTTAATCAGAATGCTCATTGTGCTGGCAGCATTTAAGATTTTATCTCTTTTTTATTTTTGAAAAGAAAGAAATCACACCCTTACAAGACACAGCCTGCAGATTCCCTTCCTGATTTAATTCTCCAACCACAAACGGTGGCTCTGGGCCCCTTGTAGGAAGACAGACATTTCCATAAAGTTTTGTTATTTTTAATGCCTGTGGCACCAAAACACATAGCATCAGAAAAGCAGTATATTACCCATCACTGTCAGTAAAAGCCTTACACCCTGTACTGCCCAACCCTGCAAGGAGAGGTTTCTTACTCGTTTCCCACGTAAAGACACACAGCAACATAGTGGATGACTGCCTAGTAGTGGAATCTCTCCTCAGAAACTTGGTACCACATGCTTAAGTTGTCACACTAAGGTGAAATTAGTTCTTTCTGGGAACATCTGTCTAAATCAAATGGAAAACTTGTTCCTGCTTGATATACTGCTCTGTTCAAGTTACAAGGAAAATCCCCTTACCTAATGTTTCTACCGTGTTTCCCCTATTTCAAGACATAGTCGTAAAATAAGCCATAGCAGGATTTTTAAGGATTTGTGAAATATTAAGACATACCCCAAAAATAAGACATACATCCACGTCGCATGGAGCAAAACCGCTGAGCGCCCCAGCCAGCCAGCGGGACCCAGCACGCCGGCAGCGGCAGGAGGAGATGGAAGCACCACGCCAGATCGAGGAGGTGGCCTGCTGGGTTGGTGCCCAGCAGTGCCACACGGAGTGCCGGATCAAGGAGCCAGTCTGCAGAGTTGGCGCCCAGCAGCGCCGCGGTGGATTGAGGAGGCGCTGCCTCTGCAGACCGGCTCCTCGATCCGGCAGGCCGCCTCCTCAAACCGGCGCTGCTGGGCACTGACCCGGCAGGCTGCCTCTGGGATCCAGCAGCAGCTACGCGGCAGGAGGAGGAGGAGGCTTGCTTCGCGCCCCGAGCTCTGAACCAGCGGGACCCAGCAGCAACAACGCTGGCTACGGTAAGGAGGTACTTACAGTAATAAAAAAAAAATACACCCCCGAAAGTAAGCCATAGGCTTATTTTCTTGAGTAAAATAAATATAAGACGGTGTCTTAAAATATGGGAAACATGGTAGAAGACTCTTGATTTGGACAACATTGGCAGGAGGTGAGTGCGGGGCTTGTGGGGGTCATTAATGGATCCCCTACTCTTCATACAGAATTGAGCACTAATGCAATGACAACTCTTGCACATATATTTTTCTCCCTGAATTCATAGATGGGCTCAAGTCAACTGTCTATAGCTCAACTGACAAACCATTATTTGTGAGCAGGCAGCAATCCAGATTATTATTATTATTAATGTAAAAAAAAAACTCCTGTTTTGAAGGAGCCTTTCAAGTAATGGTTTGTGCAGACTATGGTTTGGAAAGCTCTTGAAGTGAAAGTATAAATCTGCACAGTTGAGCACCCTGATCCAGTCATTTGCCTATTGTTTGTTTGGAAGTTAAAACCATGACCTTGATAATAAACTGTGGTTAGTGCAAGCTATGGTTTACCATAACATCTGAATGGCATTTTCAATGTGTGCAACTGAACAGATTTAAAAAAGACTCAGCTGCATGTCCCTACAACAATTCTTTCTGTTTCTGCAAAAAATATTCAGCTCCTAAATCAAATTCAGTTTGGCACAAGAATCACACACAATATTTGCACACCAACACCTGCCAAATCAAGCAAGGGTATTTCCAAGAGAGTACAAGATGGGTCACATAGCAGATTAGCATTATGCTTTGAAAACATAGCTTTGAGCTACCTTAATAGATGAAGTGATGAGATAAAAACATTTGTTTAAATACAGTACAAAATGTTAAGGACAGAGGCAAAGTTTGGTAGCACAGGGAAGACACCAAATCCAACAGGGTCTCAGGGGGAAAAAAATGAATCATTCTGTAGTTTAGGTTTGAAAACACTTCTACATTTTAATCACTGCAGCTGCCATGGTTGTGAGCCTTCTAAATGGAGATCTTCATTCCATTTTGTATTAGATTTGAATTATTTTATGCATGTGCTGCTCATGAACAAAACATATATTCTTGTTTTGTTTGTTTTTACACAGGCTTCCATAACATTGCAAATCACTTCAGCATGCCTCGTGGAAAGTGATTCATAATTGAAATACTGTAAATAATGGGTTGCAGTCTCTGGGGAGCATACGGATCACTACGCACATGCCATTTCCAGAGGCCTAGAACCTCTGGAAGGTCTAGCATCAAAACTTAATCTGTCTCAACCAAAACCCAAAATCTTTATCATTTGTGCTTGAATGAATCAGTCTTAGGACATTAAAAGAATATTCTCCAGCTTAGGGAAGGTTAGGTAACATAAGGGACTGTGGAAGCTGCCATAACAATTCAGTTAAGTCTTCCATATCACTTGTTCAGTAGTGGAAAGAGAAGTTTCCATTTCAGGATAGTTTGCAACTCTCAGAATGTCTCCCAAAATCCATTTAGAGACCACATCCTTTTCAATCTCTGGAAGATGCAAGGATGTGAGAACTTAAGCTCCTAGAGTTTCTCCAGAGTTCTTGGTGGACATTTTCAAGCTGCTGAAGTCACTTAAAACAAGGAAAATCAGCCATTTTTAAAAGAAATTAAACAGATAAAGTATTAGTGGTGACAAATGTTCATTTCCAGTCTTCCTAACAATCAGCCAGGGTAAATGTTAAGATAATTATGGTGTGATCCAACACAACCATTCCATTATTGCAAGGATTTACAACTACACTGTGGAACGTTGTGCCCTGTATCCCCCTTAAGTCTGCTTCAGAGGGTTGGAGAACCCCCAGAACAGATGTAGGGGTTGAGGAGGAGGAGGAGGAGGAGGAGGAGGAGGAGGAGGAATTGTGTTGAACAAACAGAAATCCTTGAACTAATGGAGCAATGTACTTAAGTGTTACATTGCATAAAAGCCTTGGTGAATACAGTACAGTACTATCTTTCCTTTTATCTGAGAAGAAGAAAATACAGTAATTATCAACATGTATGGACGCGGGTGGCACTTTGGGTTAAACCACAGAGCCTAGGGCTTGCCGATCAGAAGGTTGGCGGTTCGAATCCCCGCGACGGGATGAGCTCCTGTGGCTCGGTCCCTGCTCCTGCCAACCCAGCAGTTCGAAAGCACATCAAAGTGCAAGTAGATAAATAGGGACCGCTACAGCGGGAAGGTAAATGGCATTTCCATGTGCTGCTCTGGTTCGCCAGAAGTGGCTTTGTTATGCTGGCCACATGACCTGGAAGCTGTACGCCGGCTCCCTCAACCAGTAACGTGAGATGAGCGCCGCAACCCCAGAGTCGGTCACAACTGGACCTAATAGTCAGGGGTCCCTTTACCTTTACCTTTATGCAATGCATATAAATACATGCAGCAAAAAGAAAAGTACAATAATATTTCTAATATGCTGTGGGTTTCATTATACAGTGGCAAGGGAAAGTGGAGTGGAGTGAGACAGGCACTCTGGACTTTAAGAAGGCTGATTTCAAAAAGCTTTTAAGGGACTAATGGTTGAGATTCCATGATCAGACATGCTCCAAAAGAAGGGAGTCCAAGACAATATTAAAGGTGAAATATTGAAGGCACCAAAGCAGTCAATTCTAACAAGAAAAGTGGGAGGCATTTAAAGAAACCAGTGTGGTTTCAGCTTAAAGATGAGCTGAGATTTAAGAAGGGCATGTATAAGAAACGGAAGAATGGGGAAATCACAAAGGAAGAGTATACACAAGTAGCCAACAGGAGCAGGGAGAAGACCAGGTAGGACAAATCTTAGAATGAGCTTAGGCTTGCAAGAGAGGTTAAAAATAATTTATAAATAATTATTTGGCTATGTTCAAAGCAAGAGGAAGATCAACCAAGTAGTAGGTCCTCTGTGTTCTGAAAACAGAGAATGCTATCGAGTGACAGAGAGAAGCTATAACTGTTCAACAACTACTTTGTGTGTGTCTTCACCCAAAAGGAAAGCAGTGCCTAACCTGGTGATAACAGAATAAACAATGCAGTGAGGGAGCTGCAGCCCCAGGTATGAAAAGAGGAGGTAAAGAATCACCTAGCTACCAGTACTTTAAATGACTTCACATCTCCAGGGGCTGATGAGCTGCATCCAAGGATACTAAAGGAAACTGCAGGTGCAATCTCAGAGCCTCTGTCTATAATTTTGAGAATATTCAAAAAGTGAAAAAAATAAGACTGGCCAGTCAGCTTGATGTCAAAACCATGAAAGGTCTAGAACAGATAAATAAACAGTCGGTCTGTGAGAAAAGGATGCTGTGATTACTAAGACCCAGCATGGGTTTCTCAAAACAAGTGATGCCAGATGAATTTCATTTCTTTTTTTCATAGATTTACAAGTGGTGGATCAGGGGAGTGCTATGGACATAGAGTATCTTGATTTCAGTAAGATATTTGACAAAAGCCCCCCATTATATTGTAATAGATAAGCTGGTAAAATGTGGGCTGGATGAGGTAACAATTAGGTGGATTTGTAGCTGGCTGTCTAACCAAACCTAAACAGTGCTCACTAGATTCCTTCTCATCCTGGGAAAAAAATGACAAGCAGGGTTCTGTCCTGGGAGTGTTGTTGTTCAATGTCTTTATAAAGGACTTGGATGAAAGAACTGAGGGGTTGATCATCAAATTTGCTAATGATACCAAACTGGGAGGGGTAGCAATGCCACAGAAAACAGACCTGGGATTTAAAATGACCTTCAGATTGGAGAACAGGGCCAAACCAAACCAAATAAATTTCAATAGGGAGAAATTGAAGGTTCTATCAGCTGCACAAATATTAGACGTGGGACATCTGGCTTGCAGCAGTACATGTGAACAGGGTGGATAAAAATCAATGATTTTTTTAAAAAAATAAAAAAAATCGGATTTTTTTTTAATTTAAATCGATTCAGTGAATAGAATAGAAACAATATTTTTCTGATTGTTTGGAGTGGACAGTATTTAAGTTTTTCATGTGATTTAAATCGACTATGATTTAAATCAAGCCTTACTGACTAGTGATTTAAATCGTGATTTAAATCATGATTTAAATCAGTTTGATTTAAATCAAATCCACCCTGCATGTGAAAAGGATCTAGGGGTCTTAGTAGACCACAAGCTTTACATGAGTCAACAGAATGATGAAATAGCAAAAAAAAAAAAAAACCTAATGCTATTTAAGGCTGCATCATCAGCCATATAGTGTCCAAATCAAAGGATGCTATGGTACCACTCTATTCTGTCTTGGTCAGACCCCATCTGGAGTACTTTGTCCCATTCTGGGCACCACAGTTTAGGAAGGATATTGACAAGCTGGAATATGTGCAGAGGAGGGTGGCCAAGAAGATAAAGAGTTTGGAAACCAAGCCTTATGAGGAACATTTGAAGGAATTGGGTATGTTTAGCTTAGAGAAGAGAAACCTTGGCCTTTTGGCTAATATCAAGGGTATATAACACCTGGAGAAGAGGAGACTAAGAGGAGATGTGTTAGCCATCTACAAATTTCTAAAGGGATGTCATGTGGAAGATGGAGCAAGATTTTCTCCTGCTCCAGAGGGTAGGACCTGAACCAATGGATTCAAAGTTACGAGAAAGAAGATTCTGGGTAAAGATCATGTAAGAGCTGTGGAATTGACTCCCTTGGAAGGTGATGATCTTCTTGAAGGTTTTAAAACACAGGATGGATGGCCATCTGTCATGGATGTTTTAGTTACGTTCCTGTATTCCAAACGCTTTATCATCTTGGTCACCCTCTTCTTCACATGTTCCAGCTTGTCAATATCCTTCTTAAATTGTGGCACCCAGAACTGGACACGGTACACCAGGTGTGGTCTGACCAAGGCACAATAGAGCGGTACTATTGCTCTTCTTGATTTGAACACTATACTTCAGCACTTGTGTGCATTTTTACCAGATGAAACTACTTATATCATAGATGGCAACTGCTAAACCTACAGCTTCATGAATTTACAAACTGGATGAATGCATTGCAAAACACCTCATGCAAACTCAGATAAGAACTATGTCTTCCTAAGCAGTTGAGTTAATTCAGCTCTTTTCATTATCTCCAAGGTTGCTTTGCAACCAGGACAGTTTATCATTTGCCTTTGATAGAAGTTTCTGGTTTTAATAATCTACTTTCCTCTAGATTGTGGTGATTAAAAAGGGGGGGATCTCAAGCCTGCTTATTTCAGAGTTCACATATACTGTAAAACATTCCAAGCCACTACATTTTGCAGGCATGACCAAACACGTCAACAGCACTCAGTCTCATTGCCAGAGCCAAAGTTAGCTTAATTCATTAAGGTTCACTTAAGACATAAAACCTGATTTTTTAAACAAAAGGCATTTTATATTTGTATCAACTCTTTGAAAACATTTGGCCGTCATTATCTGAAGGTTTTTTAATAGAAGCCACACATTTCAACATTGACAGAAGAGATTATGATAATCTCTTGCTTATTGACATCCAAAAAGGATACACAGCTGGTTCCCTGACCCTGCCATCTTGTCGCAACTATACTAATGGTTAAGGGCAAATCTGCACACGTGTTGCTCAGTCAAGGACTGGGACATCAGATGGTGGCATCTTCAATGCGCAAAGCAGCAATCACGGTTTAAAGTATTACAGGAAGGACTCACATTTATCACTTCAGATCATCTCAAAGCAATTATTGCCAACTAGCCATTCTAAGAAACCCACAAAAATCAGTGCGGTTCTGAGATAAGTGGTTAAAATTGGTGCAGTTTTGAAAGGTTCAGTCTGCCATCTTGATTCAAAATGGTGTCCAATTATAGCCAAACACAAATGAAAACATGCTCCTTGATCTCAGGAACCACAAAATTTGGTTACAGTATCTTAAGAGGCATCCAAATGCATAGCAAACCAACACCTTTCTAAAATATATACAGTACAGTCATACCTCGGGTTGCAAACATGATCTGTGTAGGAGGCACGTTCACAACCTGCAGAGTTCGCAACCTGCAGTGCCACGTCTGCGCACGCGCGTGACATCATTTTGTACTTCTGCGCATGTGTGAGCGCCGACACCCGGAAGTAACCCATTCCGGTACTTCCGGGTTCAGAGCGGAGCGCAACCCAAAAACGCGTAACCCACAGTGTTCGCAACCCGAGGTATGACTGTACTAGAAGAAAGCTACTATGTTCAACTCAATGCTAACTAGCAGGAGAAAAATGTGATGGAACACTGCATCATCATTCTTCTCTCTCTCTCTCTCTCTCTCTCTCTCTCTCTCTCTCTCTCTCTCTCTCTCTCTCTCTCTCTCACACACACACACACACACACACAAAAACAAACAACAACAAACATATAACTTTTGCATTTGCTACAATTTATAGAGATGCTACACGTTGATACACATTATGCCTTGCTCCTTTGAGGACCACTGAATATCTACAAGCCTTCTAACACCTTCTCTCTGTTTATATTTTCAGATAAAGTTCAGCAATGGAACAATGGCTCAGTCAATAAAATTTTATTCCACCCACCCTGAACTCAATATAGTATACATAGCTCTTCCACTTTTCCACATTCATTCATTCATTCCATTCCCATCAAGGTTAGATTACTGCAATGTGTTATACGTAGAGCTGCCTCTGAAGACGGTTTGGAAGCTTCTGCTAGTGCAGAATTCAGCAAGCAGTCAGGTTTGATCATATTACGCCAATCCTGGTCCAACTGAACTGGCTTCCAATTAAGTTTCCTGGCCCAATTCAAAGTGCTGGTTTTGACCTATAAAGCTTCAAACGGCTCAGGACCGCAACACCTCAACCGCCTACCCGGACCCTGAGCTCATCTTCTGAGGCCCTTCTTCGTGTGCCTCCTCCTCGAGAGGGCCAACATGAGAACGGGCCTTCTCTGCAGTAGCTCCCCGTCTGTGGAATGCTCTCCCCAGGGAAGTTTGCTTGGTGCCTTCATTATACACCTTTAGGCACCAGGCAAAAATGTTCCTTTTTAATCAGGCCTTTGGTTGATTTGATTAACATCCTATGCCCTTTTAAAATGTGGGGGGGTTTTTGGGGGGGGCTTATTGTTTTTATGTTGATTATATATATTGTGGTTTTGTATTTTGATTTTGTTCTGTGAACCGCCCTAAGACCTCTGGGTATGGAGCAGTATACAAATTCAATAAAATACTGTAAATAAAATTTTAAAAAATCAATCCTGTGAGGTACGCTAAGCTAAGAAGTAGTGACCAACCTGAAGTCATCCAGTGAGCTCCATGGCCAAGTGGGGATTTGAATCCTGGTTTCCCAGGCCCCAGTCCAACATAAAGGTAAAGGCAAAGGGGCCCCTGACCATCAGGTCCAGTCGTGTCAGACTCTGGGGTTGCGGCGCTCATCTCGCTCTATAGGCCGAGGGAGCCGGCGTTCGTCCGCAGACAGCTTCCGGGTCATGTGGCCAGCATGACAAAGCTGCTTCTGGCGAACCAGAGCAGCACACGGAAACGCCGTTTACCTTCCCGCCGGAGCGGTCCCTATTTATCTACTTGCACGTTGATGTGCTTTCGAACTGCTAGGTGGGCAGGAGCTGGGACCGAGCAACGGGAGCTCACCCCGTTGCAGGGATTCGAACCGCCGACCTTCTGATCAGCAAGCCCTAGACTCTGTGATTTAACCCACAGCGCCACCTGGGTCCCTATAGTCCAACATACTAACCACTATACCATGCTGGGACTCAACATCACAGCTATATTCTATGCCAAGCTGTAATAATAAACATTCATTCATCATAGCCATATTGTGAAGTGGGTTAGACTGTGAGAGAAAAGGTGCCACTGACTCAAAAGTACAGTGAGTTTCAAAGATTTGAACCCACATTTCACTGCTCCCAGTGACACTATAGCACACAGATCATCCTTCAGCTGTTCTGCTTGAACTTAGTTACCAAACTTGATATTCAAATCCATTTCTCCCTCATAGGTAAGACTTCCTGCAACAGCTTCCAAGTTTCTATTCTGCATGCAGAGAGCACATGATTGGATCTTACTGGTAAATGGTTGAGTTAGCATCCTTCTACATTTCATGGTTCAATATGCAACAGTTCTTTGCTACTTATCTGCTTATTACTTTTTTGATATTTCTAGCCCTTTTTTCCCAGGGTAGCAAACACATAAAGTGCTAAAACAATACAGCAAACAGTCTCCAAAACCAATTCCAATTCAGATACAGGCTGAGATTAAGAGCTCCACTTAAAGGTACTGTTGAAAGAGGAAGATCCTCAGTAAGAATCTATCCTAGGGATGCTTTCTCTGTCTTTTAATTTAATTTAATTTAATTTAATTTCAGAAGAACCTTAGTGATTGTGGCACTTTGGGGCCATGCATCAAGAAAAGCTATTCAAAATTAAGTTTTCAGTACTAGGAAGATTTTAAGGAAAACCTCTTGGCCTAACATGGCATTTCATCCAAAATTTTAGCTAATTATCTCGCTTGCAAAAAGCATTCCTCGGGGAGGGAGAAAGAATGACACTATTATTGCTTTGGCAGAAGCTTCAGTTTTGCATCACCTGAGGACAGCTTAACTTGCTTTGCTGGGAACAAGAAAAGCTGCTATGCCGGGTTATAATAGGTGCGGCTTTGAAATGATGTCATAGGAGTTCTAACTCTGTGGCTACAGGGAAAGGAAATCCAATGTTCATCCTACAGAAAACCTATGCTAATGGCGGAATTAACTCCTGATGATGACTGTTACCATAGTCACTACTATTATGGTATATGGTAGAACACCTGAGTATCCTACACACGGCTTTTTTTTTAAGAGTTCCTGCCCAGAAGGCTCTGTTTTCCTCTATGTTAATCTGTCACAAACTTGAAAGACTCATTATTCCCTCATTCACTTGCCACAGCAGAGAGTGTCATCAGCTGCTCTGGAGCTCCAGCTGACATAATCATTCCTGCTCTGAAAAAAAAAGTCCCAGAACTGTGCTCCTTCATGGAAGAAGAGCCTGTCCAGCATCCTCTTCTCATAGTTGCCAACCCCATGGCAACGGGAAGCCCAAGCAGGACTAGAGGAACTGTACTCTCTCAGAGGAATAATGTGTCCCATTTCTACTATATCACTAGTTTTACGGTTACACCTTTTAAAACAAGTTGCTATGCATCAGTTCAAGAGTTTGTGGCCAATATCACCGGTCTACATTGATATCAATGTCTATCCTGTACTGTACAATACTGACAAGATGGTTATCCCTTCCATACAAATATTGCATTTAAGGTTATTGGGATTTGTTGAAAACTGCACTGTTGGCTTCCAGTATTCAAGCCTTACCTAATCAATCTCTGATGTTGGGAAGTGCCAATGTGAGGCATGTGTACATCTTGGCACCCAACTTTCAAGGGCTGCCCTTGAAAGTTCAGAAAGAATAACTGGCATAGAATGCTGCTGAATGGCCTGTGGTGACTAGCCGGCAGCCAGAGCATACTGCCAATGGTAGCCAATGTGGTACCCCCAGATGTTGCTGGATTAAAACTCTCATCTTTCCCAACCAACAAGATCAACAGTCAAGGATGATGGGAGTTGTAGTTCCACAACAGCTGGAGAGCAGCATGTTGGCTACCTTTGCCCTTTGACCTCAGAGCTGTGTAGGGATATAAACTACCACCAGGATTCCTGGTAAGATCAAGAGAAGCAGACCTTAGAAACAAAAGCCTTCTCTGGTTGGAGAGGGCTGTCTTTGAGGACTGCTAAACCTCCCTGTAATACTCAGATGAAGGATATATATATATATAAACTGGGCATATGGGTGGGTGTCCACTTTTCTCTGAGACTGCTTTACCGATTACGTTCAAATTTTGACACAACGTCCAAAACGAATATGAGAGTGACCATGTACAGGTTGTGTAGACAGATGTCACATCTGTGCTACATAAAAAAACCCAAACCCCATTTTCCAGAACTCACATATCACCCTCAAGTGCATGCTGGGAGCACAGGAGATGTTGCAAAACAGCAACCTCTAGCGACGGCTACACTGGTACGGCACCTAGGAAAGCTTCCCTCTCCACAACATCTCAGCTTGGCTTTCCAGACTGGGCCGAGTGGAGGTGGGGGCTCACCTGGGTGTGGGGATGGGGGGGAGGGGAGGGGATGGGATAGGTCATGGGTTGTGTCAGGGTATGCCCAACCACAGGGATAAGCCGAGAGTAGGGGGAGGCATACCTCATGGGTCGGGACAGGGTGAGTACAACCACAGGGATGACCCAGGGTGGGGGGAGGAGGGGATGGGGAGTCACAGGGATGACCCTGTGTAAACAGAACACACATAAAATATTTCAACAAAATGAAGGGGGACTCTGAAGGTGAGGGGAGTCTGAAGGGGGACTCTTAGGATCCATTTAACAGACTGAGCCACAGCAATGTGTGGCCAGGCCAGCTAGTAGATAGATAAATAAGACCCCCTGCAGGGATGTGGGCCTAGTAGAAGCCTAAGCTTTTGACACTTGTGATGCATATATTTAGGATCCACCTTTTTTCCAAAATCATAAGTTCTTTTAAACTGTTTTTAATATTGTGTTTTAATTGTCATATAACTCACCCTAGGCTCTTGAGGTGAAGTGTGGACAATGACTTGTGATGATGATGAAAATGAATTCCCAACATTGAAGCTTATCCCATCCTGATACAGGACCTCCCTGCTACCTACGTCCCAACAGACCAAAATAAAGAAAGGAGAAGCAGCAAAGCATCTCTGGCTAGGTTTATTGTAGCCTCTGCAGCAGCATCCAGCAGGGCAGGGATAGCCAATGTGGTAAAGGTAAAGGTAAAGGGACCCCTGACCATTAGGTCCAGTCGTGACCGACTCTGGGGTTGCGCGCTCATCTCACATTATTGGCCGAGGGAGCCAGCGTATAGCTTCTTCCAGGTCATGTGGCCAGCATGACAAAGCCGCTTCTGGCAAACCAGAGCAGCACATGGAAACGCCGTTTACCTTCCCGCTGTAGCGGTTCCTATTTATCTACTTGCATTTTGACATGCTTTCGAACTGCTAGGTTGGCAGGAGCTGGGACCAAGCAACGGGAGCTCACCCCGTCACAGGGATTCGAACCGCCGACCTTCTGGTCAGCAAGCCCTAGGCTCAGTGGTTTAACCACAGCGCCACCTGGGTCCCCCAGCCAATGTGGTACCCTCTAGATATTGCGGGACTCCAAACCCTATCAAGTCCAGACACACGGTCAGGAATGATGGGAATTGTAGTCCAACAAAATCAGGGAAGTGAATTTTAATTGTGCCAAACATAATGTAAACAAAAAGGTAAAGGTAAAGGCAGAACTGAACAAATGCTGGACATCTGCAGTATCTGGAGAAACCACCAATGAGAAGTCTGATAGCTTGTATGCGCACACCTGAAGCTTTAAATTGTTCCATCTGCCTTGATGTGTTTTGTAACTCCATACACGTGTACTCCCCATGAGCCTTGGGGAGTAGAAAATAGCTATATCACTATCTGTGGCTAGACGTGTGCCAAGATAATGTCCTCTAGACCACAAAGAAATTGTTTTAAATTGTTTTTAACAAACTTGGGAGAAATGCAAATATTTCTTCTACTCAAAGCTGGCACAATTTTACATCAGTTTCTATCTTGAGAAAAGGGGGCCTTAAAAAACCAAGCAAAGCACAAGCCTGCAGTATGCCAAGGGAATAAACTGGAAAGTCACCCCCAAGAGACAAAACTCCTACAGCTCCCTCCTTCCCAATTAAAGTGGGAGGGTAAAGTCTATAGTTGAAAACTTTATATTCTTTCTTCTCATCTCTCACGACCTTCTTGGCCTAGAACAAGCCGCCCATTTGGCAGACCAGTAGAACTGTTTTTAAGACCAGCAAGCTTTTCCAAGTGTTGGTCTTGGCCACAAATGTAAACTTCTCAGAGATTTCAAGTACACTGAGATGTGCATCTAAGTTTAGAAATAGGAGCAGCTTTTTAAAGAGTTGCCTAATTTGCCTTGCTTGCCTTTTCTTCCCCTTTCCTTTTAGAGAATTCAGTTAAGATATTAAACTTCTTGCTTTGACACCAGGTACTGACCCAATCAAAATGTCAATCAGCGATGGGGGACATAGTCTAGCAATATCTGGAGGGACTATGACTTTCACCACCCTTGACCATTGGTCCTGCTGGCTGGAGTTGATGGGAGTTCAGCAGCACACTGGAAGGCCACAGGTTCTCCATTTCTGCTTCAGGAAAATGGTGCCTTTGCCTCCTGACAGCTCTGCCTCAGTTTTTACCTTGTGAATGCAGTTTCAATGGAGGGAGCTTCCAGATTTTTCTCTTGGAGGAGGATGCAATATGCATTCCTTTCCAAATTTCCCATTTTTGCCACTACTGTCTCACATCTCCCTATCTGGGCAACTCGTTGGTAGCACCTCCAAACTGAGCAGACCTAGATCACTAGAGAAAAGCCATACATTTTGCTCTGAAGACTCAGGAATCTGGGTGCCTTTACATTATTCACTAGCAGGTTGCTTTCAGACTTATATTTACACCTCATGCTTGAACATACTTGTCCCCTCCAACCTTTAGAGGAATTCATGGTGTTTCAATTCCAGTTGGCATTTAAATATCTCACTCTGTTTGACCCGATTTATTTATTTTTAACCTGTAATAGTTTTATTCATATTGTTTTTATGTGGTTATGTTGAGAGATAGCTTGTAGCAGTCTGTAAATTAACTGATTAAACTTGGAGAGCTGAGAAACGGGGACACAGTGCAAGCAGAGAATATTGGGTTGGGGGTGGAGAAGAGGTCAGAGACACAGGCCTCCAATGCTGGAATAATCAAACTCTAAAATGGACCCATGCACACCCCTCCTCTTTGGGAAGGGCCGTAGCTTGTAGCAGAGCATCCTTGCTGCTCCCGAAGGTTTTGGGTTCAATCCCCAGCATCACTAGGTAGGGCTGGGGGGGGGGGGAACCTGTCTGAAACCCTGGAGAGCCACTGCCAGTCAGTGTAGACAACACTGAGCTAGATGAAGCAATGGACTGAGTCAGTGTAAGGCATCTTCCCATGTTCTAATATGACACTAGTTTCAGGTCCATAGGCATAGTCAGCACATTCCTCTCCAGTTCAAAAAAATACTTAAGCTAAATTTCAAACTTAGGGAGATTATGGGCTGCATCTGATGTAACAGGGTATCATAGTTGTCTGCTACGTGCACAGCCTTTGGAAACATGGGCTCTGCGTGCCCCCCTCCCCTCTCACAGCTGTTAGGAACAGAAATGGAGAACCCTCAGGCCCAGAGATGGGGCAAATGCTACTCTCTCCCCACATTACACACACCCTTAGGGTTCACATTATTCTTGGCCACTTTTGCCTGGCTGGAACATGTTCTTGAACTGGGATAATGTCTCTTGCACACCTGGAAAGAGGATGGAGATACAGGTGCGCACATTCGCAAAAGCCTCCTTTTTGTCTATGGTGCCATCCACCACATGTGTGCAACCCCTAGACAACTGTCCCCACAAGGAAAAAGGTTGCCCAGTCAGAGACTAGAAACCTTCACTTATTAACGAAGTTCAGCTCCCCATCACTTCAAAACCCTTTTAAAAGGGAGACCCCAAACTCCTTATCACTGCTATTAAAGGGGCAGAAGGGATGTGCAAGCTGCCCAAGGTAAATGTGCACATAGCAAGAAACAGCATAAGCTTCTCCCTTTATGTTCATATAACACCCTCCGATTTCTTATGAGCATCCCAGTGTTACCCTTCTCCAACAGCTGTTGCACTGCAAGGAGAATTTCACATGGCCAATGCATTATTTCCTGCCTTGGTCCTCTCCATGCATTCCTTCCCACTTCCACAGTCCTGGAAAAAGGCCCCCTTATATCCATATTCTGCCAGCATAGGAGCCACCTCATTACTGGGTTCTTCCCGTTCTACTTTATGAGATCAGAATCATATGAAGAGCCTCAGAAGCTATTCCTTATCCAACTTGTGCTTCTCCATCCCAGATGGGTGACTGGAGATACCATATATTATTTAATGTAAAATGAAATTTATAGCAGCCTTTGCTAACCTGGTGCCCTCCAGATGTTTTGGACTAGACAGGGGTTGGGAATCTTCAGCCCATGGGCCAAACTTGACCTGTGAGGCTTCCTTATTTGGCCCACCAGGCTGTTTGGCCATTCCACACCCAACATCATATAGGACATCAGATGTGAGGCAGGTACAGGCAAGGCTTGGCTGATAGTGCCAGCAAAGCCCTTGTGCAGTGCTTCCCAAGTGCCCAACATCAAGCTGATGGTTGGGTGCTTAGGAAGCACCACCAAAGCACTTTGAAAGCCCTGTGCTTAGTGTTTGGGAAGTGTTGCATACAGTGACTGCAAAGCTCTTATTTCTTTATTAAATTTATATCCCACTATTCCTCCCAAAGGAGCTCAGGATTTAGTAGTGAGAAGTGCCAAGCATAAGGCTTGCAAAGCTCCTTGCCCAATGACTGCCGAACAAATACTAGCTCGTAGTTGGGCATTTTTGGAAGCACTGCACAAATTGCTGCATTTTGCCAGGTGCCAGTCACCTGACTCTGTGATAGCACCAGGTGACTGTCCCACCAGGTCCCTCCCACCTATCAGCCCATAGTGGGAGTGAGTGAGTGGAGGATCTGGCCCAGTAGGCCACCCTGGACTACAAGCCCCAAGAAAACTCAGCCAATGTGGCTTTGCTGGTTGGGGCCAGCGGAAGTTGCTGTGATCCAAAACATCTGGAGAGCATCAGGTTGATGAAGGCCGCACATTAAAATGCGTCATCATGAAACAGAACAAAAGATAAAAAGCTATCCAATTAAGTCCCAGGCCTTTTCAAAGGTCAGAATGAGTGGGTGCTTGCCTCATAGCAAAAGCCTTGGTTGCCAAGCAGGGGAAAGCTTTTAAAGGTTATCTGTATTGAAAGTGAATCAAGTGCATTAGAAGGGACTAATCTGAGTGGTGTTTTGAGGGTCACTCCAAAGCAGAACATCTGTTGGTCCTTGAGAAAGAGAAAAACAGGAGAGGTGGCTGCATGCTATTGGCCAGAAACTGTTACCAGCAGGAGAGACTTAGGCCACGTCCGCACTATACATTCAAAGCATCACCACACCACTTTAAAAGGTCATGGCTCCTCCAAAAGATTTCTGGGAGCTGTGGTTTGTTAAGCATGCTGAGATTTGTTATTAGGTGACTCACCTATTCCCCTCACAGAGTTACAGTTCTGAGTAGTTTAATAATCAATCCCTCTTCACATGGAACCCTAGGAACTGTAGCACTGCGAGAGGGAATTGGAGCCCTTAACAAACTGCAGCTCCCAATATTCATTGAGGGAAATTATATCAAAGTGCTTTAAAAATATATGGTGCAATTGCAACCAGAGAGAGCAAGGCTGTGCATATGCACACATTTAAAGCACATGACTTCCCCCAAACAATGTTGGAAACTGTTGTTTGTTAAGAGTGCTACTAATTGTAACTTTGTGAAGGGTAAACTACAGTTCCCAGAATTCTTTGGGAGAAGACATGTGTCTTAAATATATGGTGGGTTCACAGTCCAAGTTTAAGAGAGATGGCTCAAGTAAATAAGAGGAAGAGTTGTAGACGGAAAAGGAAAGAGTTGAAAAGAGCAGCTGGTCTAGAAGGTTCCAGAAGACCTCTCTCTGTAAATTAATTCTGTTCTTCAACTGCTGGCTGGGCTGGAAAGTGAGAGAAATAAACCCCCTTTTTAAATTCAGGATTTTAGACGTAAGCAACCCCCATATTCCTTAGAAAGTATACCCAGTTTTTAAACAGGGAACAACATACAGAGTTACAACATGTTGCCTTTCAACAATTTATTATGCTCTGGTGTTTGGGGTTGTCATATTTCAAAAAGTGAAAATCTGGACAAAAAGTTGTTGAGCCTTTTGGGGGAGGGGCAAGTTGTTGAGTTTTTTTTTTCTTTTACAAAACCTCACACAAAAAATGGGAGTTAAGTTCTTGAGCTATTTTTAAGGATATTTGACCAATAAATAAATAAAAATCAACACTTACAATATGGGTTGCCATATACCCAGGATTTCCTGGACATTTTTTACCAGTTTTCGGAAATTCTGAAAATTTTCGGCAGACAAATCCCATGTGTGCCAGGAAATCCTGGATGTTGGCTGTCCTACTGGTGTTTAAAATTAATCAAATATTAATCCCTGGGAAATATATATATAGTTTTTTGTTATTTTTAAATCTGTCCCTTGGTTGTGGGTCAATCTTACACAAGACTAACCAAGCTACTATGAACAAAGTGAAATGAAGGGAGGGTCTATTTTTAATGCAAGTTGCCATTTGTTTGTTTTTTAAAATAAATAAATAAATAAAATCAAGATCATAAGAGGATCGCCTGGCCTATCTCCTGCAGCATCCTGTTCTCACAGTGGCCAGTCAGGTGCCTGGGGGAAGCCTGCAAATTGGACACCTGCTGTTCCCAGCAACTGATGGAGGTATTATTTTAAACAAATGAATAAGAAAGCTGCTTCCACACTACTGAGGTACTGTACAAAGATGTCCAAACTAGTCAAGTGAACACTGAGAATGTCCTTTTTCTTTTAATGGCTGGAGCTTTCAAGGGTTCTTTGGTGGTGGTGGGGAACTAGAGTGACCCATCAGTGACCCAAGACTGTCTGCCAAAGCCTGTGGCTGGAACTGAGTTGGAATTTCTTGTTTGTTTAGGCAGAGGCTGCATCTCAGAACAAGCCTGAAGTTACAAAAGATTTAGTGATGGCTGTGTAAAAGAAAAAAAGCTTCCCTCAGGTTGGATATTAACCTCACCTGTGGCAATCACACGAATGCCATCTATTTAAAGCACATGACCATAGCTGCCAAGTTTTCCCTTTTCTCGCGAGGAAGCCTATTCAGCGTAAGGGAAAATCCCTGTAAAAAAGGGATAACTTGGCAGCTATGACATGACTTACCTCAATGAATCCTGGGAACTGTAGTTTCTTAAGGGTGCTGGGAATTGTAACTCTGTGAGAGGTAAAGTATAGTGGCCATGATTCTTTGGGATAGGCCATATGCTTTTAAATGCATGGTGTGACCTAAGTTACATGCCACCCCCTTGACAACTACATTGCCCTAGCACCCTTTCTGTTGAACCTTTTCCACCCTAGCACTCATTCCAGCACCCAAAGCTACTCATGCCTAAATATTTAAGTGTCTTGCAGTGTCAACTACAGATGTTTTGTTATCTGAAGCACAAGATGAGGCCTCCTCTGTTCTAACTATTTCCTGTTATAGGAGTCAGCACAAGAAGCAATATTTTATTTAGCTTTTACTTGACGGTTACTATAAACTCATAAATTTATATTGATTCCCCCCTAATCTTTTTGTATCCAAAACGGAGATTTCTTTTTATATTAACTGGTATGTGTCAGTGCACATATTTGCAGCAATGCATTATCATATTAGAAGATTATGGGAGGTGTACTCCCTGCTCCTATTTATCCTCATAACCCAGTAAGGCAGAATCATGGAATTGTAGAGCTGGAAGGACCCCTGAGGGTCAACTAGTCCAAACCCTTACAATGCAGGAATCTCAACTAAAGCATCCATGATAGATGGTCACCCAAACTATGCTTAAAAACCTCCAAGGTAGGAGAGTCCACCACCTTCTGAGAGTATCTGTCCACTGTCTAACAGCTCTTACCATTAGAAGTTCTTCCTGATGTTTAGTGGGAATCTTCTTTGAATCCATTGGTTCAGGTCCCACCCTTTGGAACAGAAAACAAGCTAGTGTGCCATCTTCCATGAGAACAGCCCTTGAGATATTTGAAGTTTCCAGACCCTGGATCATCTTGGTTAGGTAGGTTAGGCTGAGGCAGTGACTGTTACAACTAGTGAGTTTCATGGCTGAGTGGGGATTTGAACCCTGGTCTCCCAGGTTCTAGTACAGGGGTAGGCAACCTAAGGCCCAGGGGATGGATGCGGCCCAATCGCCTTCTCAATCCGGCCTGCAGACGGTCCAGGAATCAGCATGTTTTTACATGAGTAGAATGTGTGCTTTTATTTAAAATGCATCTCTGGGTTATTTGTGGGGTCTGCCTGGCGTTTTTACACAAGTAGAATGTGTGCTTTTATTTAAAATGCATCTCTAGGTTATTTGTGGGGCATAGGAATTAGTTCACCCCCCCAAAAAAAAATATAGTCCGGCCCCCGACAAGGTCTGAGGGACGGGAAAAGCTTGCTGACCCGTTCTAGTATGTCACGTGAACCACTGCACAACACTGGTTGTCACCCAGCTGTTTTGCCTGCCACATAAATCTCCAGTAACTATTATGAAGCAGGTCTCCAAATGAAGGCCCAGGGTTCTGATCTCTGAGAACCACCAAAACACCTAGATTGGAATTGCATGGCAAACACATTCTGAGCATTTTAAACAGGGCTCTGAAGTCTTTTGATTAGCCTCAGTGGCCAATACAAAAATTTGTAGTTGCCTGGCCCATGCCCCTTTCACAAAAGTTGGGGTCTTGCCTCCAACCCTTCTGCTATATCTCTAAAACAGGGGTGGGGGACATGTGGCCCTCCAGATGTTCTTGGTCTACAACTCCCATCAGCCCCAGGCAACTTAGCCAATGATCAAGGACGGTGGGAGTTGGAGTCCCAATAACATTAGGAGGACTTCTTCTCCCCTCTGCAGTTCTAAGCTTGCACCAATCTTCAGAGACTCTTCTCCATGTTCCCTTACCAAATAATTTCAGGCTGGTGGTTACTAAGAAAAAGGCATTTAGCAATGGTGACAACCCTGGTTTTGAAATGCCCTCCCCAAGAAGCTTGGTTGGCACCAATGCTGTGGCCTTTTTGGCATCAGGTGACGTCCTCATTTCCCCAGGCCTTTAAAGTGTTTTTAGACCTTGGTAACTACTAGCTTGATTCTGGTGCTCTTTTAGTTTGTGTCTGATGTTATGCTCCATTTAGCATTTTCTATACTCTATGGCTTTGAAAATTATGGCACACCACCCAGAGAACTTGTTAATGGGTGGTAAAAAAAGTACTGTAAATTAATCAAAATTTTAAAATGCTGCGGAATCCAGTTAACTCAGGACTTTTTAAATTATCATAGAAACACACATCAATTTATAGATCAGCCAACTTCATTTCACCTAGCATTTAGGTGAATTGTCACTTGCAACTTTATCTGGATACCTGCAAGGAATAAGAAAACCTGTCCCCAGCAGAAAAGAATGTTGCGAAAGAACCCTGTTAGCATTCCAAGAGGTTCAGGAGAGGAGTCACAAGGATGGATTCAGATTAGGGCAAGTCAGTAATTGCAAGAAATTTCTAGAAAAGTTGCAAGTTTGCTGGCAGCTATACTACTGACTCTTCCTTGAATTATTAATTTCACTTCCACAGTGCAATGCTTATTTCCCCCCAGCACAATATCTCAGCATACTGATGTGTTTTTGATACTCATCAGATGTGCAGAAGCACTGCTTCAGTAGTTTTACTTAAAATCTGATAGTTTTTCAGAACCCGATGCAGTTAGGTGGGATATGTTAATCAAGGCTGCAACCCTAAATAAACTGAATTCCATTGAAATCAATAAGAACTCATTCCTGCGTAAACACCTCTACAATGGTGCTGCAAAGCTGGGACTGTATCCCATTTACTTGCAAGCAAGAACTTGGTTGGCGCAAAAGGCTATACAGTATTTGTAATTTCCAAGGTATAGCAAACCTAATTTAAAGAGACTGCTGGAGTGCCAACTAGCCACCCAGGCTTCCTCATGCACTTTTAAGTTTAACCAAATTTTAAAATTATACCCATTTTGCAGAGACATCAGTGAGTTCTTAACTGGGCCTCTCCCTACAGTACATGTATAAAGGTCCAAAATTACTCAATAGTCTGAATCTGAACTATATTTTTGGCCATTAGTTAATTTAATCATGAAACATCAAAGCATGGTTGATGGACTTAAAAAATCGCAACAGTGGCACATTCATCATTATGTTATATCATATCGTATATCAAATAGCTGCCAGTTTGCCAGCAAGTTCTACTTCTATCATCACTATTCAACCAATCACAGTATGCTTATACAGTAGTTACAAACATATGTTTGGGCCTTTTCATATAATGTAAGAATGTGAATGATTTTACAGTAACTATCATCCCTGGTTTTATAACCACAAGACCAAACACATTTGTAACTATAAGCATAGTGTGAAGAACCTGAGAAATCTCCAAAGGAGCAACTAATCTGATTTAGCTAAGAGCACATTACAGTATATATTGGCCAACAGGAATATGAGATCAACTTCAGCAATGTTTGTTCTTTCCATGTAAAAAAAATGGATAGAGGGAATGTTGCAAGATAAACATCTGGCCCACCTTATTACATACACTATTACAGTATTCTAATACAGCTACAAATTAATTCAGGGCACTGTTGCTGAGCCAAAGGTGATTTCAAAATATACACAAAATGCAATAATGCATTCTAGTCCACCATCATTTTTATTATCTTGGTGGACAGTATATTTAGATATATTTATATATTTCTTTAAAAGAAAGATATTATTAGTCAATTGAAAATAACATTTCAGGATGTTATTTTGACCATCTTGCCACTATTATCCATCTTTTCTGGCTCTGAAGAAAATCTCAGAAAGAAATAAAAATTACACAGTCTTTCTCCCCCTTCACAAAAATGTACAACACAGAGAACCCTTCCAGCTTTTCAAAGAGTTTGCTACTTTCAGTAACAGTGGAAATAATTTTGTTATTAGGAGAGGAGCCTTCAGGCAAGATGATGCTTTTACGGTTTCTCTTTCAGAGGAACAGAGCCAGAGAGCAGAGCCCTAGTCTTGCAAGGGCAGGGGCAGCATGCAGGTCCCAGATTCAAATTCCAAGCAGCACTTGGAAAGACATACAGTACTTCGGTCCAAGACCAGGAAGCGCCACTGCTGAGCTAGACGGATCAACACTCTAGCTCAGTTGAAAAAGCTCTTCCTATCCTGCAATGGTACTAAGAAACAATTTGCACAATATTTTTGATGTAACATAAGGTATACATTTTAGCCCCCCAGACTGAGGAAGCGAACCACCATGTGCTGGAAAGCCTGGGCTCAAGTCCTACCTCTGCCACAAACCCAAGTGTGCAGTCTTGGGCCCTATGTTTCGGCTTCAGCATTCCCCATCTGTAAAATGGGCATTAACAGCAAACCTGAGCACCGCATGTTGCAACTCAGTGCCGGCTGCTGGGGACCTGGTGGGGCAGCCAAGAGTGGAGCCACAGGTGCTACCCATTGGTTTTCTCCCCATCCTCCTCCCTCACCAAAGATTCTGTGGATGCTTAAGCAGTGCTTCAGTAAAAAAAATTACCCCCTCCCCAACCCTCATGGCTGCAAATGAAAGAATACTATATAAAAAGCAAGAAGTAACTGATGAAGCATTAAATAGGTATTAAAATCATATTTTGCTCTAAGCATCACACACACACACACACACACACACACACACACACACACTTGTTCTAACATATTTCCAAAACCCAGTAGGACACACCACACTCCCTCAACTTGGTTAGCAGAAGCATCCTCTGGAAAGACAAGTGGGAAGCCTTAGCCGCTGCTCTTCAGGAGTGTCTCACACCCTGAGGCCCCGGGGGAAAGAGAGATGATCCTCTCCACATCCAGACAGTGATGGAAGCACTCAGGAGTTCTGAGTGAAGCTGAACTAATTTCTTCTTTGCGCTAAAACCTCACAAATGGAGCTAGACACACAGCAGCATTGGGGGGGGGGGGGTTCCTCTGCATGGAGTCCCTCCAACTCACCAATTCACTTTTACATACATTACTTTAAAAGCGGGGCGGCGGGAAAGGGGGAAAGCACTTCGTGAGGGCAGCCACAAATCAACCTCAAGGGAGCTAGACAAAACTATACATGCCTTTGTTTGATAAAGACATTCCCCGTGAAGAGGGCGAGAGCTGCGGTGGAAGAGGAGGGGGCGAGATAAGAAAACCACGCTGCAGCCACCTGAAGGAGAGGCACTTGAGCCGGAAGGAAAACAGCAGCAGCCCCCCTACCCTAATCAGCTCCTTGGATATTCTCCCCCCAAAAACAAAGCTGTCCAATAATAATAATAGTAATGATAATAATAAGTTTCGTGCTCCACTCGCAACAGGTTTTTAAGCGGCTGCAAAGTTTCGCCCATCTGCAGGAAAAGCAATGCAAGGCTCAGCTAATTAATGAAAGAAATTCAGAAGTTGCCTTGAAGGCAACGTGGGTCCCCGCTCGCCCTCCCCCTTTTCCGCGGCCGGGAAGTGAGGCAGGGGCGAGAGATAAGAGTTCCCCCACACCCGGGGATTACGAAGGTAGCGCACAGGGTCATTCCCAAGGTCCCCCCCACCCACCCGCTCGGTCATCCGGCCCCTGAAACACATGGCCACTTCCAAAGCAACAACAATCAAGGTCGCCCTATTTTGAAACCGAGGCTTTTTACATTAAAAAAAAGACCTACAGCGGAGTGCCCACGCCAGAGGATTTCAGTTACCAAGGGCTATAAATACGAGACGATTTCCCCTCCGGGAGCTCAAACAGCCGCAGGCAAACCAACCTGAGGCTGTTCCTCTCACTCCACCACCCCCTTCCCGCGGCTCCCGCTCGCATTATTCCCGCGGAGGAGAGCAGCTCAGAGCACCCACCGCAGCTCCAGCGTCCTGGCTCCAGAGACCCAGTAGCAGTAGCAGCAAGAGCACCAGCAGCGGCGGCGGCGTTGGCGGCAGCAGGCAGCTGGCCCCCGGGCTCAGCTTCATTCTCCTCCTCCTCCTCCTCTCCTCAGCAGTCTCGCAGGCTCCCGGGCTGGTCCTTGGGAGCTGACATGGTCTTCGCAAAAAAAGAAGAAAAAAAGAAAGGAAAGGAAAGAAGGTGGTGGGGGCAGAGGGGGAGAGAAGGTTGGGCTGGGTTGGGCTAAGGCGAGCCGAGGCGAGCGGTGCGCCCGCCCGCTTGTCCTGTCCCCTCCCCCTCGGTCTCTGCAAACCCGCTCGCCTTTCTGTGCAGACTTGCAGACTTGTCCGCGCTCCAAAAAAAAAAGTGGGGGGAAAAGAAAAGAAAAGCCGCTCTCCCGGGACTACTTTGTCCCCAAAAAAAGGCACTCTGGGATTCATCCGCCGCACTCCTTGGCTGGTTGAGGAAGCCTCCTAGCGAATGGCCGTGATGGTTATGATTAAGGGGCTGTTCTTGAAATAGGTGTTGTGTGACGGTTTATTTCTTTTTCTTTTTTTCAGGCTCAGAGTCATTCCAGGTAAGCCACCATGAAATAAAAAGTTCAGGTTTTCCAGAGAATTAACGTTCTCTCTCTCTCATACACACGCAGGGTTCGTGTTCCAACTAAACTTTACTCAGATGAGTTCCACTGGAACATATAGATGTGTTAGTCGTGTCGATGTGTTGCAGTGGTTCTACTCTGTATAAAAAGCAGCATCAGATACAACTCACAGGGTTTCTGTGTGTGTGTTTTTGATTGACACTTGATTGGCAGAAGCGGCAAGGTGTGTTTAAACTCCAAATATAGTAGCCTGAAAGGGTATCTTTGTGCGCACCCCCCCCCCTCCCGAGGCGCCGGCAGGTGGAAAGGTGCTCTGGAAAGAAAAGGAGGAAATAGGTAAGAAAATTGGGTAGGGGGCGGGAGTCAGATCAGACCCTCTTGGGAAGTAAGTTCTCAGACTTAACCACCACAAGTGTCCTGTGGACACTTAACTGAGAGTAAGCCTCTCTTGAGAGATTTACGCTCAATCCCAACCTTACTGATTCAATGAGGCTTACTCCCAGGTAGACTTGGTTAGGGCCTCAGTCAACATGCTTAGGGGCGGGCTCCATGGCTGCATCCTAGCTGGGGAGCAAGTAAGCTTTCTCTTGCATCCTTGTGATCGGTCTGCTGCTTTCGGCATCCCTTGGCTGCCTATGAAAAGCGGAAAGTGAGTGGTTCTGTATGGACCGTTTAGGATTCCAGCCTAGTCCCATTGAACTACGTAACTGAGGCTTACTATTTGCGCGGTAAACTTGCATAGGTTTGCGCTGTACTGTAAGTCTTTGAAACTGGATACCAGCTCAGCTCTGAATTGAGAAGGAAAAAATAGGGAGATAAATTTTTGTTTGCATTTAACTCCCCAAGGTACAATCAGGTTCCAAACCCATGCAAACGTGCAGAACAACTTTAGTGAAAAAAATTCTCAGGAGAATCACAGGTATGAGATACCTCAGAACCTTCAGTGGGTTTGATAAGAGTTCAGAGTTGGACTTCTGTGTCACACCTGTTTGAATCGGTTTCGTTCCCTATCTGAGATGCGTGCGTGTAATTGTGCGATCCTATGCAATTGCACTCGAAGCACGGCGTGCTAATTTCAATGGAACCATTAGTGTGTTTCTCTGAGAGTAGTAAGTTGCCGCGCAATCCTAATCATGTCTACTCAGAAGTAAGTTCTATTGAATTAAGTGGGGCTTACTCGCAGGTCAGTGGTGTTTGGATTGCAACCTAAACTACACGGAATTAAGTGAGCCTTGTGTCCATGTGAACGTGAATAGGAGTTAATTGTTTTCTTTAAAAAAATAAAATAAGCAAATGTGAGGGTATGATCTCCGCTGCGCGCGGGGGCGCATTGTTGGGTACCTACACTTGGTCTGGGTTCATCTGAGTGCTCTGATTAATTCGGACCAAAAGCAGGTGTCCAGCACAATTTCGGAACGATGAACATAACACAGAAACGGAAGATCAGCGAATGCACGTTTATTCATTTATCTTTTTTTCTGACTTTGGGGGAAAGAAAGGAGGGAGGAGGAGAGGGAGAGAGTTTGATGCGGCTGCCTACTTTGTGCCTGGCTGATTGACAGTCGCGGGCCCGCCCCCTAGCCGCCTCCATTCCTCGCCCGACGCCGCGCTGCCGCGGCCGTTTTGCTGGGGAATCCTCGCTTGCGCGCTCTTTGATCAGGATTCGTGCACCTTACGCGGGTAATGTTTTCCCCCGGAGGCGGGACCAAGATCTTCCCGTACCCTAATTGATCTGTAGCAACACGGTCGGCGCTTCCTGCCTACTACCCCCCTCCACCCCAATCCCAAACTTTGTTGTCATGCTGTCTAACCTGGCTGCCTTCTTTCCCACAGACCGGGGGGCCGGGCGCCGTGAGCGACCCGAGGAACTGAGTTCTCCAGCGGGAGCGAAGCAGTTTCTTTGCCGGTCACGCTGCACCATGCGCGCTGGGTGAGTTTCTGGAGAAGGGCGGCCGGTGGGGGTGATGCTACCTTGACTTTAATAAAATGTAACTTGGAGGAGTCTGTTATAATTTTATTTAATGTTTGGTCCTTTCCCCCGTGCAGGCTGGTTGCGTTCCTTCTTGCTTTCTGCCTGACTCCAGATTCTGTAAATGGGGTAAGTGTTCCCAGACAATCTCAAAGCAGTCTAATCCTGTGCATTTATTTTCCTGAGTCAGAATACACACAACATTGGGGCCTCCTCTCGGGTAAAAGTGCATCCAGTTGTAACTTAAGAATGTGAACTAGGTGCACAATTACCGCAGAGTAAGCTCTATTAAACTTGATGGAATTTAGTTCCAAGTAAATGTTTGTTGGCTGTATGCCCTAATTCGGGGAAATAATGCATACTCAATGTCTACTCCAGAGTAGGGTGCTGGATGATAACATCAGTGTTCATGATGCTGTAAATGAACTAGTAGAAATGGTAGTGAGACTTTGTATGTGGATTGTGGAGTTTGGGCCTGGAGCATGAGAGTCTGTGGATGCCAAAACACAGGGACACTACATGCAGCAAATGGCCTATGCATCTTTTGTTTATTTACTCAGAGGCAAGCCCTGCTGAGTTGAGTAAGACTTGATTCCCAAGTAAGCATTGTAGGGAACTGCAACCCCTTGCTGGTGTCTATTTTTTACTTGTGGTACAAAGTGGAACTTCTCTGTCCTTGAACATGTACTATACAGTATCTAAAATTGCAAAGTTAGGAAGCCGCGTACTGGAATGATAAATAAAACAGATTAGTTTTTGAGTCCATCTCCACATTTTCTTCTTTCCCCTGGAGTGGTCTTCAGAACTCTTTGGAAGATTGGGTTTATGCATCTATGGTGGGGATTGTAAGAACATAAGCCAAAGTCACGGGCAAGGTAGACCGGATTTGCCACCCATTTAGGTTTGGAAGCAGTTACTGCTTCTAAAGAGAATGAGATGAGGATGCTTAAGCCTCCTTTTCTCTCTATTCTAGACTGCACTCTGTGCAAGCTCAGAAGCACTCTTTTGCAAAGGGGCTGGGCTGACTTTCCTGTTCCTTGCTTTTTAAAGTTAGCACTTATAAACTGTCCCTTTAAGGGTGGTGCAGCTATAAGCTGCAGCTATAAGCAGGGGGCCATAGGGGGCCATGTGATGGAAACTGCATTTAGGGCTCCTGTCAAAGAGAGGCTGTGTACAGTACACACAATACATTTAAAGCACATGGCCTGTCCCAAAGAACCATAGAATCTGTGTTTTTTTAAGGGTGCAGGGAACTGTGGTCATATGAGGGGGAAACAACAGTTCCCATGACTCATTGGGGCAAGTCATGTGCTTTAGATAGGTGGTGTTTTGTGTAGGCGTAGGTCCTTAGGAGCAGGCCTGTTGGCAGCCTTATGCTGAGCAGAAGTTCTAGATCTATATTCATAGAGTTCAGGGACAGAACTTCTTAAAGCCTCTGAGAAGCATGAGTGCTAAATGTCTTCTTGAGATTCCCTTTCCTACTCTAAGAGTCATAGAATCGAAGACTCCTAGGGTTGGAAGGAATTCCAAAGGTCATTTAATCCAACCACTTGCCATGCCATTAGAATGTATAGTTTGTCAATGTTGATATGACTTGGTTCATTGTGAGGCCGGGGACATTCCTGGCACTAAACTGTGGCTCAAATTAAGCCTTCTTTGTGGGATGCAACATATGCAGAACATACAACATCTACAGTGGACTGGGGAAATGTTTTGTGATGCCACAGGACTTTTTGTTGTATGTGGTGAATTAGTTTGTTTTGTAGGGCAGTAATTCCAGACTGTGCTCATCTGAAACATAGGTTTTTGTACCACCACCTGCTGTTGGTTGAACATTGTTTTTAAATATTAATCTAATGTGCTTCTTATTTGTCTAAATGCCCCTTTGCAAAAGTTCCCATATGGCAAAAGTCCTCATTTTACAAATGCTTTTGTTAGTGCTGCAGTGCTTAATTGTGTTAGATTCATTTATTAAGACTTTCTTGGTTGAGTTAAAAAAGGTGACATGGGTGTCTGCGAGGGGAGGGTAGTCCTCCCATGAGTCATAATCTCCAGATACTCGGCTTTCATTAAAGAGCAAGAGAAAGAAAGTTTATAGCACGTGTAGAACCTAAGATGATAAAAGGTTTCCAGGTAATTAGGCAGCAGATTGAAAACAATATATGTGCCTTTTAGTATAAGTACTGATGAAAATCACACCATTCTGGGGGGGGGGCAGGTACAAAAGAAGACAGGGTTCCAGAGGGAATTTAGTAGGTGTAGAACAGTGTTTCCCAAATTTGGGTATCCTGCTGTTTTTGGACTTCAGTTCCCATCATCCCCGACCACTGGTTCTGCTAGCTATGGATAATGGGAGTTGTAGTCCAAAACCAGCTAGAGACCAATGTTTCGGAAACACTGGTGTAGATCATCTATCAAAGATGCAGGAGCCCTATGTTCTTTTGCATCTGGCTACCCATACTTTAAAAGAGGGGTCTCCCATATCTCATGGCCAGGAAGGGATAACTCTTAAGAGGATGCTTGTGATATGGTGCCTGTACATAATTTATTTAGAACAAAGTATGATTTTTTCCCCATTCTTCAGAGCTATTGTTGTTTACTCACATGCAAGTTTTAAACTACGTAGAAATATTTTGTTGGACTAACAGGTGTATAAATTTTGTTAATAGTAAGAAAAAACACAATGTATTTTCAACCGGAAAAGAGTAACTGTGACCTACTCTCACAGCTAAGGGTGTGATCCAGGGGTTCGCAAAACAGTGTTCAGTGAGCTTCATCCAGGTGGCCCACGATATCACTATGGATTCGTGGTTGAAGATGGAAGACGGCACATCTATTGCTTCAACTAAATTGGTATTTAGTTGTCTTTTTTATTGCTTCATTGTGTTTTATATTAAAAAATAATAGAAGCAATAAAAAGACAGTTAAAAATCATCCAGCATCTGACACAGCACATTCATATTTATGCAACAGGAAGAAGAATCCTTATGTGGTCCACCATGACACTCGGCAAAAATCAAGTGGTCTGTAGAGAATTATAATAAAAAAAATAAAAAAATACCTTTCAGTAGTGCCTTAGAGACCAACTAAGATTGTCATTGGTATGAGCTTTCGTGTGCATGCACACTTCTTCAGATATGAAGACAAACTTAGTTGGTCTCTAAGGTGCTATTGGAAGGTATTTTTTTTTATTTGTTTCAACTATGGCAGACCAACACAGCTACCTACCTGTAGAGAAGTACAGTCATACCTCGGTTTAAGTACGCCTCGGTTTTGGTATCTTCAGTTTAAGTATTCCACGGACCTGTCTGGAACGGATTAATCCACTTTCAATCGGAAAGTTTGCTTCAGGTTAAGTACACTTCAGGTTAAGTACAGACTTCCAGAACCAATTGTATTTGTAAACCGAGGTACCACTGTATGTTTGGAAACCCCTGCTGTAATCCTAACTCTACTTATCTGGTAGTGAGCCCCATTGAATTTGATTATATGCATGCTTAGGATTCTGCTGTAAATGTTGGGTGTTTTGTAGGACTGGGGTAAAAAAAGCTAAGTAGCCAAACTCTCTAGTTGTGTATCAAGATTCATACTGTCAAGATATGCAGATGACACACGTCAATTAGCATTGCTCAGTAGCTCTTGTGTTTCCATCCCCTGTTTGCTGCAAAATAAGTTGAGCCGGACCAGTGATTTTCCCAAAGGGTAGTTTCTAAATGACCAAAATGGGTCAAATTACTTAACTTGGATCAGTACTGTACCTGGGATAATTGGGCTGGCTCCTTAATTTGCAGAAAAACTGATCCACCTGTCAGTCTTGCCAGCTGTTTGGGGTTTAACCAGTTGTGACTCACTTCCAGGTTACAGGGGTTTAGGGTAATGGTGCTAGACTGTGAACATTGGCATACTGTAAGCCTTAACAGTTCTTTCCAGGAAGTAAATCTCAGTAAAAAGAGCCCTGCTGGATCAGGCCAATGGCCCCTCTAGTCTAGCATCCTATTCTCAGTGGCCAACCAGATAGATGCGTGTGAGAAACCCACAAGCCTGGACCCAAGTACACGAGCACCAGTTTCCAGCAACTGGTATTCAGAAGCATTGCTGATTTTGACTGTGGAGGCAGAGCATAGCCATCATGGCTAATAGTCATTGATTGCAATGCAGCTTGTTCCCGAGTGAGCTCATTTTGACTGGAACAAATAAAATATTATGCCTTATTTCTCCTACTATGTTAGTTTTGTTTTCAAGCATAGCCAGACTAACTGGCATTCTGTATTCAAGTCAGTAATTTCTGAAGAGCAATTTGAACCTGTGTTATAAAGGCATGTGAGTCATCTTGTGGGGCTGCTCTGTTTTGGTTTTTCCTCATCATTTGGCAACTCTTAGCTGTGACACAAGCCCCAATTCAGCACTTGTAGCTTTATGGTGATACAAATGTAATAGGGAAAGATGGCAAAGCTCCTGTTGTCCTTTCCTATCATATAGAATAGCATATCTATTCATCTATCTATCACTTTCAATATGTTGAAAGTGATAAGATAGATGAATAGATATGCTTCTGAGTCATTCATCCATGCACTAGAGGAGTGGCCAGCATTGTGCCTCCACATTTTTTAAGACTCCAACTCCCATCAGTCCCTACCAGCATTGCCGGTAGTCAGGGATGATGGGAGTTGTAGTCCAACAAATATGAAGTAGGCATTATCTAGCCCACTATTGTTCCCTTGGATTGGCACTGGATCTCCAAGATTACTGTTAGGTGTAGTCATTTTCATTCAGGTCAAGAAAGCTCAGGCCCAGAGGCCAAATGTGACCCTCCAAGCCTTTCCTTGAATTTGCTACAGGCCACACTGCTCTGCGCCTCAAACATTATTACAGTGGTACATCTGGTTACAAACTTAATTCATTCCAGAGGTCCATTCTTAACCTGAAACCGTTCTTAACCTGAGGGTGCCACTTTAACTAATGGGGTCTCCCGCTGCCACCACTCCCCCGGCATGCAATTTCTGTTCTCATCCTGAGGTAAAGTTCTTAACCCGAGGTACTACCTCTGGGTTAGTGGAGTCTGTAACCCAAAGTGTCTGCAACCTGAGGTGCTTGTAAACCCAAGGTACCACTGTATTTTTGCTAGCTTGGAATGTTTAGTTGAACTCTGATCAGTCTTTTTTGCTTGCATGGATGAAGTGTGCAAGTGTGTATGTGAAAACTCTCCAATTGGACAAAGATAAAATTTATATTTGGTGCTCCACCTGCTTTTGGCATGTTGCCCACGGAAAGCGAATGTGGCCCTTGGGCTGAGAAAAATTCCCCAGCCCTGCTTTAACTGGAGATGGTGAGAATTAATCATGGGACAGTATGTTTACAAAGCATGAAGCTTGTCCTTATTGTGTGTTTTTTCTTTCCTTGGGCCTCATAGCTTCTTCCCCTAGTCCTCGAGGTGTGCTATAATGGACTAGACCAGGTCTAAAGCAGCTTCTGGTTGGGTCAGTTTAATACCTAAAGGAGAAAATATGAATATATTGTTAAAAGAGAGAACTTTGCAGAATTGTGAGGCATAGCTGAGTGGAAGAGGGAACTTAGCTTTTCTGTATTGCATGCACACCCTTGAAAATGCTTATTTTTTGAAAAGACGTACAGTACTGTAGATACTGTTAAAAATGGCTACAAAAAGACAAATCCTTGCATGGATGGGAAAAGAGGTTGTATCTCAATGGCAGAACATAGTTGCATATAAAATGCCTCAGGCTCAGTTGCTGGAATTAGAGAAAGGCCATAGCTCAATCATTATCTGCTTTGTATGCAGAATGTCCAGCATCTTCAGGCAGGGCTGGGCGAGACTCTTGTCTGAAACCCAGGAGACTTGTTGCTGCCAAGTATCCCATTTTTCACGGGAAACGCCCGTATTTAAACCCGTTTCCCACTGTTATCCCAAATAGAGAAAAATCCCGTAAATCTCCCGGATTTCCTACCTGCCAGGGAGGCTCCTTCTGCGCATGTCTGGACATGTGCAGAACCGATTTTGGGTGCCGCTCTGCCCATGTCTGGGCACTGGAAATCGGGCAGCGCCGGCACCGGAAGTTGCTTCTATGCATGTCCAGACATGCGTAGAAGCGACTTCCGGTGCCGTGCCGCTGCTGATCTCAGATTTTTCTTACCGGGAGTTGGAGGGTATGTCTCAGAGCAGCTGGCTAGCTCTAGTGACTGTAAGGCATGGCATGTGGCATACACAACCCTTCCCTCCCATACCTCATTGCCACCTCTCAGCATCTGCAGCATGAGCAATCTGCTTCACTCTGTCTAATGGTAGGGCCGGGAGCAATGCCTGATTTGTTGGTGTGGCGTAAGTGACTGAGACCAAAGCATCCATTTGTGTCTCTGTGTATAGGGCAAGCATGGATTGATTTGTTATTTTCATCCTTGGACTATACCGGAGCTGCATCATGTGTGATAAGCTTCATTCACAAATGCCAGTTCTGCGTAGGAAGGCTGCATGAGTGCAGGCATCATACCTGAAGTTGGAGGTCAGGATGGGTCACAATTTGCCTGTGCATGTATGTTGCATGAGTATAATGTGAGCACACCTGTGATCAACCTTTGAGTTGTGTGCACTTCAGGGTATGCATAGCCTAGAAGCAGATTATGCAGCAATCTCACTGAAGCTAAACACATCTGGATCTGGGTCTGGGCAGAGAACCTGCTTGCAACCTTCATAGACCAAAACCGCTCCTCCAGACCTTTCTGTCTACCCTAGAACTTTCCTAGGCTGCCATCACTGGCTTTGCTTAACACTGAATGTTTCTGCCTGGCTAGAATGTGTTCCTGAACTCTGAGAATGCATCTTGCTTGCAAGTAGAAAAACTAACCTCTTTGCATTCATTGGCCCACCCACTTTTGACTCTGGCTCCACTCATCACTGCCCCACCTTTGTCCTGAGAAAGGTTCCCTACCTGCTGTAAGTCCTGCATTGAGTTCTGTGGTGGATGGGGAAGAAGACAGAATGTGGGTGACTGCAATAAATAGAATAGATATTTAAATTGTTCTTGGACTCGTCTATTGGAGTTCAAGCCATCTACAGTAGGTATCAGTGGTACTAAAATTGGTTTGCTCAAAGGCATTTGTGTATATTGGAAACCTGCCATTAGATTAGTCAAATGCTGATAATTTCTGAACTGTTAGTTGCAGCTTCCTGCTTTAAAACCCTTATTTGCTTAGACAAATTGAACAGTACCAAATTTTAAGCATTTGTTCAGAGATCATTATAAGATGGAGGAAGGAGCAGGATTAAGGAGTTCATTGACCTTAGCTTAAAGCAGGCTTCATTGAGTTGTATGCAAGTTGGTTACAGGGAAAGAGAAATTTTGTTGATGACTTCAACAAAACTCAATACATTTTTTTTTTGCAGGGGAGGTGAGCATGTGTGTGAGGGTTTTCTTAGCTAGAGAAAATGAGATATACCGTGTTTCTCCTAAAATAAGACATCCCCCGAAAATAAGCCGTAGTGCAGTTCCGGAGGGCGCCAAGGAAGAGGAAGAGGCCTGTCGGGTTGGGGCCCGGAACTGCTGCAGCCCCACCAAAACATCCAGCAGTGCGCGCCGCGTGGAGCCCCGAGCCAGCGGGACCCAGCAACGTCGCGCTGCTCTGGGGCCGACGGCGCTCCCTCGCTGGACTTCGCTTCGTGCGGGTGCAGCGCAGCTGCCGGACTGCCAGGCTGGCTCCCCCACCTGGGTTCCTTGGCGAGCCCCGTGCCCGATCTCCGTTTTGCGCTCTCCGTCGCTCCCTCCCGGGCGCCGGCAGAACCTTTGAATCGCGCTCTTCTTTCTCGGTGGGAAGCTCCCTGACAGCTAGACACACGCGGTCAGGGGGCTTGTGTGTGTCTGCGGGGCTGCCAACTTCCCGGGGCCCGGGAGGGAGCGATGGAGAGCGCGAAACGGAGATCGGACTGCCGGGCTGGCTCCCCCGCCTGGGTTCCTTGGCGAGCCCCGTGCCCGATCTCTGTTCCGCGCTCTCCGTTACTCCCTCCCGGGGGCCGGCAAAACCTTTGAATCGCGCTCTTCTTTCTCGGTGGGAAGCTCCCTGACAGCTAGACGCACGCAGTCAGGGGGCTTGTGCTGTGTCTGCGGGGCTGCCAACTTCCCTGCACCTTCCGGGTCACTTGGCCAGCCCAGTACGGAGCTCTGTAGCAACTGAGGCTCCCCTCCCACATCGTGCTCTTGCAGTGGAGCTAGCTCGGGGCTCCATGCGGTGCGTGCTGCGGGCCCCGCTGAAGCGCCAACAAAGCGCCTAGCAGCGCCATGCGGAGCGCCCCGAGCCGCAGGAGGAGGAGGGGGATTCAAAGCGGTGTGTGCTGCGGGCCCCGCTGAAGCGCCGACAAAGTGCCCAGCAGTGCCATGCGGAGCGCCCCGAGCCAGCGGGACCCAGCAGTGCTCTGTAGCACTTTGAATCCCTCTCCTGCTGCTGCGGCTCGGGGCGCTCTGCGCGACGATGCTGGGCGCTTTGTCAGCGCTTCAGCGGGTCCCGCTGGCTCGGGGCTTCACTCGGCGCACGCTGCTGGGCTCTTTGCCGGCGCTTCAGCAGCAGCAGCAACTTACAGGTAATTAAAAAAATAAAATAAGACACCCCCCGAAAATAAGCCACCGTGGGGGTTTTTTGAGAAAAATATATATATAAGACGTGTCTTATTTTAGGAGAAACACGGCAGTATGTTCACGTGTAGAGTAAAAGAGGTGCAGTACAATCAGATCTTGTGCAAGGGTTATGGTCCACCCCTGTGCAATTGTCTTTACCTTATGAAGCTGACACACCATGCTGTCCTTACCCCCACCCCAAGCAAGGCAGAGAGAGCATCCCAGAGCCCAGAAAGCTTGAAAGCTCTTCCTGCAAGGGGTGGAGAACCCTGTGCAAAAGGAGCTTTTAAGCTCTCTATCTTGCATGCAATTAATTCTCACAGACCTTTTAATGAAATGTGATCCTTTTCCCATGGAATATTTTGGATGAGAACTATTGGCCCTCCAGATGTTGCTGGACTCTCAACACCCATCAACTGCAGCCAACACAAATGAAGTTGGGGTCCAAGAACATCTGGAGGGGCTATAAGATATCTGTCTCAGTTTTAGGCTGTGGTTATGTGTTGTTGGTATGACTTTAATTGGGATGGGAATTGGTGGTAATTCAGGTTCTGTGACCCTAAGCTATATTAGTGCTACCTACATGATTCATGGAAACATGAGATATAAATATTATTTTAGAAGGAAGGACATGGGGTTGTCTGTGTAGGAAGAAGCTTTGTACACAGACCATTGGTCCATTCAGTTCAGTACTGTCTACACTGACCGGAAGTGGTTCTCCAGGGTTTCAGACCGGGTACATTCCCAGCCCTTGAGATACTTCCAGGGATTGAACCTGAGACTTTCTCAGCTGCTTTGTCATTGACCAATGCCACACTGGTTGTAGAGTGTAATCCAAATAGCAGCATTAAAAAAAAAATCTTATCAGTGATGTACAATAAAACCCAAATAACTATTTTTAAAAGATAAAAATTAAGATTATATGAATTGAGTATGTGACAATAAAACTGCCAGTATTGGAGTTCTATACAGATATATCAGGAGTTGCTATTTATTTATTTGCTTAATGTTTTGAAAATTAAGCGGCAATGTCTAAGCTGGGTTTCTTCCACCGTTATCCTGTGGTGTTTTTTTAGGGCAGCCAGGCTCCCCTCATGGTAGCCTTACCAAAACTGGGTTCCCTCCAGGTGTTGTTGGACTACAACTCCCCTCATCCTTTAGCATTTGCCATGTTCTTTGTTGCTGATGGGAGTTGTAATCCAATAACCTCTGGAGGGCACCAGGTTGGGGAAGGCTGCTCTAGGACAGCGTTTCTCAACCACTGTTCCACGGCACACTAGTGTGCCGCGAGATGCTGGCTGGTGTGCCGCGACGTGCGGCGACGAGAAGGGCGATTTGCATTGTCACGTGCCTGGCGGCCGCTGACCCGCCGGAAAGCAATATTTCTCCTCCTCTTTCCCAAAGCTCAGTGCAAACGAGCCTGGCGGCCGCCAATACACTACACTGACCCACCGGAAAGCAATATTTGGCAAGTGTTTCTTACAGTCATAATTATAATATAGGGCGGCACAGAGTTAAATTTTTAATCTTTTTAAACGGTGATTTTTTTCACAGAACAAGTGTGCCGTGGCCCGAAAAAGGTTGGGAAACACTGCTCTAGGAATGCAAGCACACTTTGGGTTTTGTCATGCTTCTAGATCCTTTTGTAGTTGTTTGGCTTCCATTGTAAAATGAACTTTGTCATCTCCCTCCTGACCTCAAATATGGGAGATCTGGGAACTGGAGTGCCATTTCTCAGCCTTTTACCTGCTACTTTAACAAACTGGTGGAGCTATATATACCAAAGTTCCTATTCTTATGACTTCATAAAACTAAGGAAACCAAAAGCCAGTATTCCCTGAATCAGAAGCAAAATAAGAATACCTACCAAATGAATTATGCTTTGAAGTGTAGGGCCAAACAATATGTGAAATTAAACACATGGTTTGAAACGGTTGAAACACCTGTTTCTGCTTTGGGTGGTGGTGGAGTCCAAGCATTGCCACCCCAAGGCATTTTGCTGCCTGAGATGAAGTATAAAATACTTCCCACCCCTGCCTGCAACTCTATAGAGGCTGCAGGCAGGGGCTGGGTGAGCCATGACCATGGTGGCAGCTTCTCCACCACATTACCTCTTCCTCCTCCAAGCCTGGATGTGCTGCTCACTCTCCTGCTGACCAACTCACAGGTGCAAGGGAGGAAAATACCACTGTACTATGCAGGTGCAAGTCTTGAGTGGCCAGGGGCACCCTATGCCCAGGCAAACTGCCAGTAGGAGCTTGTGCAAGTGCCACACTTGTGGGTGGCTTCTGTGCAAGCACCTTGAGGCACAGCAAAAAGTGTGGGGCAGAAGTCCCAATGGGATGCAAGGGTAGATTTTCATCAGGACTGTGAGTTAACCTGTGGTGAAGTCAAGAGCTGACTCTGGTTTTCACAGTGCTTTAGAGCAAATAGGCACTGAATTATCAAGTCAGCCACATTTTCTCCTTGCCCTGATAGACTGCAAGACGGAAGAATGGGATACAAGTTTAATGAATGAATAAGTATTTCAGAATAATAATAATAATAATAATAATAATAATAATAATAATAATAATAATTTATTATTTATACCCCGCCCATCTGGCCGGGTTCCCCCAGCCACTCTGGGCGGCTTCCAAAAAAAACAGAAATTCTAAAATACAGAAATCCATCAAACATTAAAAGCTTCCCTAAACAGGGCTGCCTTGAGATGCCTTCTAAAGGTCTGGTAATTGTTCTCTTTGACCTCTAGTGGGAGGGCATTCCACAGGGTGGGTGCCACTACCGAGAAGGCCCTCTGCCTGGTTCCCTGTAACTTGGCTTCTCGTAATGAGGGAACCGCCAGAAGGCCCTCGGAGCTGGACCTCAGTGTCCGGGCAGAACGATTAAGTATTTCAGAAGGCCAAGTGTTTTAAAACCATAACGTGAAAGCCTTTTTAGAGAGTTGGAAAAGTCTGTGTGTTATAAAATGGGCAGTGTCGCCTACATTTTATGATGTCAAGAGCTTTCATAGGTAATGGTTTGTGAAGTACCCTATTCCCTGTGGATCAGTGATCCAATTAAAGCATTTTCACAGACTATAATGAAACTGGAATGCTTTACTGACTTGTAAATGTTGATTGAGACAGAAGGGAAATGACTATTTTTAACGGAGAAGTACATTCCATTTGAGGCATATGATATATCCCACACACTCCAAGCCCTGTCTAATATTTATTATTTTATTTTATTTGTATGCCACCCTTCATCCGAAGATAACAGGGCAGTTCACAACATAAAAATACAGGAACAGGATGGATAAGATGCCACAGTGCAAAATGTTTTTCTTTTGCTGCTATGGCTGGTAGTGGTTCTGTAGGGTTTTCCAAAAGGGGCTCTGCAACGTTAACCTTACTTGGAGAGGCCTGGGATTGAACTAGGGAGCTTCTGCACTGCAAAATGTGTTCCCTACCACTGAGCTATGGTCTTTCCCCTGAAGTTACTCCTATACAGGAAGACGCCTTGTCGGGAAGCTGGCCCAGCTCTAGGTAGACCCCCGGTGGCGCAGGGCACCATGGCGCCGTCCCGCCCAAAAGGCGCCGCGAGCTGTGCCCGCCCGCTGGCCGATCCGCCGGTCCGCCGCGCGGCTGCGCCTGTGGGAGCCGCGCTGCGCCCACCCGCCCACCGCGCTTGGAAACGGGGCGGGAGGGCGCCAGAGAGATCGCGCTGTGCCTGCCCGCCCGCCCGCCGCTGCGCCCGCCCGCCCACCGCTCTGGGAAACGGGGCGGGAGGGCGCCAGAGAGATCCGGCGCACCACAGCGGCAGGGGCGTTTAAGACGGCCCTGTCGGGAAGTCAGACCGTTGATTCAGCTAACTCAGTATTGTGTACAGTGAGTGGCACTGGCTCTCCCAACCCTCTCTGGAGATGCCAGGGATTGAGCTTGGAGCATTCTGTGTGCAAATCAGATCTTGTAGCCCTTTACCATATTGGCAAGTGTGGTGTGGAGGAGAGTGGCCATTAATGGAAGGCACCTCCTTCCCAAAGCATGAAACCACCACTGCCTGGCTGCATAGAAATACGGTAGCCCTATTCACTGGTTTCCATGGCACTACCCCAGAGTGTTTCATATATATATCTCTCTTTCTCTGCTCTACTCATCCCTCCCCCACCCAAAGAAATAGAATTTCAGCATCTTTTTGGTGAAAATTATCTGCTAATAAGGAAATATCTCAATGGCCATGTTTGCTATGGTAGCTTTCCATTCAAACTGCCAAGAACAATCCGGCCTCAGTTGAAACCATTGTCCAACTTGTGTCTCAAACTTTCCTGGTCACTAGTCACAGGATAATGCATGTGTGTTTTTTTCCAGTAAAAGGTTGGGGTATTTGGAAAAATCAACCCAATTTATCTCTCCCCCTCCCCTTCCTAACTAGAGAACTGTTTAAACTTGAATTCAAGATAGCTGTGGGCCCTTGATGTTTGTTTTTTGATAAGGCAAGTGATTGCAATTGTGAAATGAGACCTGGTCTTATGATCATGCTTATTACCTTTGCTCAAACAGAAGAATATTCGCAAGGATACTGACTGGTGGATTTCCCTTTTTGTCTGATTGTGATTTTATACCTAATATAAATTGATGGAGTTATTGGCTCAATTTCAAGCTAGCTGTTGATGTGACTTCTAGCTGTGTAGGTCCAATGGGGTTTAGGTGGAATAAAGCTTGCAGATAGTTAATGTGAACATTTTTTCTTTGTTTGGAACCATAATTGTACAGAAGAATGCAGTAATTGCTGAACAGGAGCTAAATGCGCAAGTACTGTAATCTGTTTAGCACATGGATAATACAATAGCCTCCCTGAGTCTAAAGATACAATTAGACAATTCTTGCTTGAAGACTTTTTAGCTAGCCACTCCAGATTACATTCCTGTAATCTGCCGTGGTGCTGGAAGTTGTTTCTTGGCAAACCACATTAGTCCCGCAGGACAGCCCTGTAGTTATAATGCAATTGTAACAAACACCACATCATACAAAAAAACAATTCCTCACCCTCTTCCTACTTAACCACACAGTTCAATTTATCTTAAACAAGATGATAAGAGCCCAGAAATATTGTTTAGCTTCCTTGCAGAGCAAGCTTCATCTCCTCCTTTCTATCTCTTCACTGGGTTACTCCTCTCTACTGGGCTAAACCAAACCATTAATGGTGGTCACATTGGCCCAGCTATCTCCCAAACCCCCAGCCTCTCTTAAGTGGTGGAAATTGCTTGAAAAAAACATATTTCACTTAAAATAGTGTTGGGTGTAGCTCAGGGTTGGGGAACCTGCTTCTCTCCATGCCAGCTGGGACTGATGGGAGTTGGAGTCCAATAACACATACTTGTATAGTGGGACCTCAGGTTAAGTACTTAATTTGTTCTGGAAGTCCGTACTTAACCTGAAGCGTACTTAGCCTGAAGCTAACTTTCCCATTGAAAGTAATGGAAAGTGGATTAATCCGTTCCAGACGATGAAAAACACCCCCTAACACAGCAATCTGACATGAATTTTACTGTCTAATGAGACCATTGATCCATAAAATGAAGGCAATGATCAATGTACAGTGGTACCTCAGGTTAAGTACTTAATTGGTTCTGGAAGTCCGTACTTAACCTGAAGCGAACTTTCCCATTGAAAGTAATGGAAAGTGGATTAATCTGTTCCAGACGGGTCCGTGGAGTACTTGAAAGTACTCAACCCGAAGCGTATTTAAACCAAGGTATGACTGTATACAGGGTTGGTTCCCCTTTCCTAACGTAGGCAGAAGGGCTCTGTTTCTCTGTAGGCATACTATGCTTCACAGCCTTGGTGTCAATGCTGTTCATGGCTTTTCCTTTACTTGTCTCTCTTCTTGAATATGCTGATACTTCCCAATCTATGACCTCTGCTCCTCTAGCTTTGCTACTGTCTATCAGGAGAAAGGACAGTAGAGATATCCCACTCCAGGAGGAGCACACATTAGTTCAAAAGTAACCTGATGAGCCCTCTACCAGGGATGCAACTCTAACCCTAACCCTAACCCTTATTTTCCAATCCGGAATGAAGCTATGGCTTCATTGCCTCCATGGAAGCCACAGAAAGTGTGTGTGATTTAAGCAGGGAGAGTCACAGTTGACACCCTAAGCAAGTTTGCAAAGGCAAGCTGCTGAAGTTTGATTGCCTTACGTGGACTTACCACTTACTGAGTTCAGCATTGAATCTATTGGGTCCGGTTTTAACTCTTGAAAACATCCCTAAGGTCAAGCAGGAAAGGAAGAGGTCGGCATGGAATTAAATATATTTGCCCTGGTATTAAGGAAGAGTCATTTGCCCAAAGTCCAGAGGTGACTGGCAAATAGCTGCTGAGGATTAATGAATAGATGGTGTGATTGATGGGTTTTGGTCAGTGCGAATATATCTTGAGCACCTCCTGGAGAGTTTCAGCTTATCCTCTTCATTGTTTTCCTTCTTTTTATTACTCTGGCAAAACAAACAGGCGGATCTTTATCTTTTGAAAAGGAAATCCAGACTCCGGTAAGAGGGACTTCAAACAAGCAGTCATCTTGGCTGCTTGGTGTGCAAGCCACATGAAAGCTGTTTATGTGTAACTGCTCTTCATGGCAGATTTGCTGGTTTTGCCATGTCACTTCTGTGCAGAGGGAAGGACAAGCTGTAGTGGTGCTGACACAGAAATTGTGGGTTCTCAAGCGATGTTATATCAGGTCCAGTCCTATCATTAGACAGAGTGAATAATTGCTTTAGGGAGCAGATGCTTGCAGGGCGGGGACAATCAGAATGAATCTCACCACTGGTGGTCCATGGACCATATTTGGGAACCCCTGCCATAGAACATAAGAGATATCTTTATTTAATCACAGCTGCATCACAGCTACAACCATGCTGTATTCCTGATGTAAAACTCAATGTCTTATTTTCTCTGGCAATACCAGACTTCCTCAACCTCGGCCCTCCAGGTGTTTTTGGCCTACAACTCCCATGATCCCTAGCTAGTAGGACCAGTGGTCAGGGATGATGGGAATTGTAGTCTGAAAACATCTGGAGGGCCGAGACGGAGGAAGCCTGGGCAATACTATGTGGAGATGAGAATTTCATTTTGCTTATGAACAGCATCACGAACGGCTGATGCGTGGACTAATGCTTCTCTGGTTGCTAGTGCCCCATCTAGATCACTCTCTGCAGGCCACAAATTGCAGGAAACACTTTAATCTTGTAGGTTAAATGTAGGCCAGGCAATTAGCCTGGAATTCTGCCTGCTTTTATTTTCAGCTGATGTTTATAAATTCTTGCTCTCCCATATGGCAGCACAACCCCTCTGCTTTGGCTGCGGTGCTTTGTCAGATAAGCAGTTTTTGAATTAATTGCCTAGAGGCATTTGGGTTGACTAGGATAGGAAGCTGCCTTATACCAAGTCAGAGCATTGGGCTATCTAGCCCTATATTGTCTGCACTTACTGGCAGCAGCTCTCTGGGATTTCAGGCAGGGTTGCTTCCCCAGCACTACCTGGAGATACTGGGGATTGAACCTGGAGCCTGCTGAGTTAGGCCAATGGCCTATCTAGTCCAGCATCCTGTTCTCACAGTGGCCAACCCATGGGGAGACTGCAAGCAGGGCCTGAGTGCCACAGCACTTTCTCCAGTTGTGATTCCTCATAACTAATATTCAGAGGCATTACAGCCTCCAAAAGTGCAGATAGAACATAACCATTAGGACTAATAGCTGCTGATGTTCTAACACTTGATCTTCATAGCAGACATTCTACCACTGAATTATGAGTTTTCCATCCTGCTTAATAGAATAACAGGGTTTTTCTTTCTTTCTTTCTGGAAAGTTGGGGGGGGATTTATCTTCAAAGCACTTTATTTTCCCACCCACAAATTTTGCAGATAGAATCTGTTATTTTATTTATTAAAACTCATACAATTAATAAACCAAGCTGTCTTTAATTGAAGACAGCTATAATTTCTACTTGTTGAGGTTGGCATAGAGCAAATGTATAGTCTTGGGAGTTTTTAATAGGCTCCTATTGGAATGAAGAGGTTTACAAAGGCTGATCTGGTTTGGTCCAGGTTGTGTGTGTGTGTGTGTGTGTGTGCATGCATGCATGCAACTCTGCTGCATCGTTTACCAGAGGTGAGCACATCTGAGCAAACTGCCTGCCTAGCTTGTGTTCTCACCTGATGTAGTCTTGGTGATTATACATTGCTGACTTGCACCACAGAATTAATCTTTGGTAACTTGAGCAGAAGTAACAAAACAATAGTAAACAATAGTAAATCCCCAAAGTCTTTTCCAAAAGCAATAGAGGTTCAACATGGGCTTAATAATTTACCAATTTCCAAAGGTTTGCCCTGTTACTCTATTGCAGCAAAAGCAATGAAGAATCTCTTGTGGCAGACGGACCACAATCCATTTGTATACTGTAATCCATTTTATCAGATGCATGTGTGTTATTCTGAGTTACAGATACACACGCTATTGGCAGAGGCAGGTTTTAAACAATGAAGCCAGGATGATATGTATTACCAAAAGCACAAGCAGTGATAATGATTTACTGGGGTCAGTTACCAGAAAATAGGGGCTCCATCAGAGCATATGGTATTGACTCTAGCTTGGTAAGCTTTCAGCATCTCTCAGAATTCAAAACTGTGCTATACTGACATGTGCGCTAGTAGGCAGAGAGATATACAGCAGCCCAGTTCATGCTGATCACCATTTGATTCTTCCCCTTCCCATATATCGCTTGCCTTTATTTATTTAAATATTTGTGCATTGCACCTTCACAATGTTTTAAAAAATACTATTGAATTGTTTGATTTATTCCCATCCGAATGTCGGTACAGGACTCTATATACAAAAACGTCTAGGCACAGGAATAGCTTTTTTCCTTGTGCCATCAAATTGTTGAATCTGTATTTGTGGGCGGAAGGGAGGCCAGTTGGTGGCATGGGGTCTTTTCACTGTGCTGTTGTATTCTGAGGCGAATAGTGTTTGTATGAGGTACGTTTTTTCTTTACATTGCAATGTAGTCGAAGCAAAATTCCAAGTATGGTTGATACTTGGCCAATAAATTATTCTATTCTATTCTAAAAATACTATTGCGATGAAAACATAATGTATACTGGTTGCGTTTATTGTTGTTGTACTTGGTTTCTTCTTCTTCCTCCTCCTCCTCCTCCTCCTCCTCCTCCTCCTCCTCCTCCTCCTCCCCTTCTTCTTCTTCTTCTTCTTCTTCTTCTTCTTCTTCTTCTTCTTCTTCTTCTTCTTCTTCTTCTTCTGTAATATTGAATCCATTAAAATATATTTTAAAAATTGGATACTGGTTGGTGTGTGTGAGAGAGAACCAACTCACATTCCAAAGGCCTGTCTGAACAATACAGTTTTCAAAACATCTAAGAGAAGGCAGAGGTGACTCTTGCTGGTAGGAAATCACCTGACAGGGCAGGACTTGCCACACTAAAGTCTTTCTCTGTCAAAGGTCAATCGAATCTCAAGGGAACGGGGGACCACCAAAGAGGCCTCAGTGATTGGATCTCAGTGCATAGCTGCCAAGTCTCCCGTTTTTCGCGGGAAACCCCTGTATTTTAAACTGTTTCCCGCTGGCAGCCCGGATTGGAAAAAATCCCGTAAATCCCCCAGATTTCAGTACCTGCCAGGGAGGCTCCTTCTGCGCATGTCTGGACATGCGCAGAACTGATTTCAGGTGCTCTGCCCATGTCTGGGCACCAGAAATCGGGCAGTGCCGGCAGCGGAAGTCGCTTCTACGCATGTCCGGACATGCATAGAAGCGACTTCCGGTGCCACTCTGCCCATGTCTGGGCACCAGAAATCAGGCAGCGCCGGCACCGGAAGTTGCTTCGACACATGTCTGAAAGCGACTTCCCGTGCCGGCGCTGCTGATCCCGGATTTTTCTAACCGGGAGTTGGAAGGTACGTCCCAGTGATTGAGAGAGGGTATAAGGAATCAGGCAGTCTTCAATGTACTATGGGACCCAGGTTATTTGGATTACTCAACATGGGGCCACCTTTGAAAAAAGTTTGGAAACTAGCTGAAAAAACCATAGCCAGACTGTTGACCAGGGCTGGTTTTACGGAGCATATGACTCCCTTATTATAAAAGCTACACTGGCTACCAGTCTGTTTCTGGGCATAATTCAAAGTGTTGTTTATTATATATAAAGCTTCATATGGCCTAGGTCCAGGCTATCTTAAAGACTGTGTTTTCCCATATGAGCTCTGAGATACCATATTTGGGGGAGTCCCTTCTCTCAATCCTGCCACCTTCCCAGGCACGCTTGCTCCCAGGCAAGGGTCTTTCTACTGGCTGCTCCCAGACTTTGGAACTCCCTAGAGAAGCTAGACTGGCTCCCTCCTTCTTGTCCTTCCACCAGTAGGATTTGGGAGCTGACTGTTTTTACTATCTGCATTTTAATAGATTTGTTTTTACAATGATTAATTCTATTATAGCTTAATTACTTTTCAGCTATAATCTTTTATATTTTTAGCTATCTGTGTTTTGTGAGATGCCTTAAGTCCCAGTTCTGGGGGAAAGGTGGGATATAAATAAATGGTTAGGGTTTAGGGCCCTGACACAGGGCCCATGTGTTGGCTCCCAAGGAGATAGCAACCACTTCACTTTTCTCTGGGGGTTTTCTTAGGTTGGTACGGCACAGCATTAAGTCAAGGTTTGGCTAACATGTCATCTGAACCCAGGATTGTGATTAAGGTCTCTCCTCCTTTAATCACCTTCTGTAGCCAAAGTTTGTCTTGTGGCTATAGGTCATAGTTAAGCAGGAAAGACCTTAACCATGGTCCTGGGTTTGTATGAAATGCTAAGCCAAACCTTGGCGGAACTGCTTTCCTGCATTGACCTAAAAGGCCCAGGTAGGAAGCAAAGTGGGTGGTACATTCTCCTCTTCAGGAGCTAATTCACAGTTGCACGATCATGGTAAACCATACCATGGCTTACTGCAATGTGTAATCCAGGCCAATGTTTATTTCCCTGGATATTCATTCATTTATCCCTGCATGTCAAATACAATTCTGTTAATGCAGTTCATATCACTTACCTAGCTTACCCACAGGCAAGTCACAGGATGTTTAGATGAGTCAGATGAGAAATAGCAAAATGTGTGATAAGCCCTTTCAGGTTTAAAATAAGAGCTTTTTTACAGTGGTCTCTCGACTTACGAATTACTCGACATCCATAGTTTTCGACTTACGAATGGGACAAATGGCTGCATGCTTACGAATTTTTCTACATCTGAACGGAAACCGTTGGCGGTTTTAAATGCGGTTTCCTCGACTTATGAATTTTAAATGTGGTTTCCTCGACTTATGAATTTTAAATGCTGTTTCCTCGGCTTACAAATTTTTCTGAATATTTTTTTTCCTATGGGAAACCGCTTTCCGACTTAGGAACTTTTCGACCTACGAATGTGCATTCGGAACGGATTAAGTTCGTAAATTGAGGAACCACTGTATTTTATACAGGAGGGGTGTCTGAGGGTTCCATGATGCCTGCAAATGCCATATCAGGGGCCCCAGGTTTAAAATTGCTAGTTTTACCAGCATTAAGAACAGATGAACTCTACTTGTCCCAAAGCATGCCAATGACTATTGGAGACCAGAGCCTTTTGTATAACTTGTATAATTTTGTATAATCTGAAGGGTAATTTATACTGTCATTAGGTCCTGTATTTTTTGCACGTTGTACTGCAGTTTCAGATTATGTCCATTGATTCCAAAGTGTTTCCAAAAGTATCAAAACAATTTTAATAATTTGTGTATTATGTATATAACTTTGATATTTCAATCCTATAATAATATCATTTTGCAAAAGCTTTGGGTTGAGGGTCAGACCACCAAAGATGAGAAAAAAGTTTGTCTCTGAGTCAACATTTCTCAGTTATATGTTTGTTAGTGGGAGTGATATACCGCCTAGTAAGCAATTGGAAAGGTTGTCTGCCCCATTAATGTAAAGGGAATTTAGGGCCATCAAACCACATTTTCCACATCAAAATTTCTTTCTTGGGTTTTCCTGTAAAGGGAATCTTCCCAAATGAATTATACACACAGTAAAGGCCAGTTTGTTAAGTACTAGTTAACCTTTGTCCATGAAACACCCTTTTCTTCACCTCTTTTACTGTGGAGAAAGGCCTTATAGGGCAGTGCTTAGTGGAAATTGCTGGTAAGAACTATCTGTAGATACAGTAAATGTAAGAACTGGGCACATGTGTTGTATACTCTGATTGACAGTGACCCCCCCCCCCCACCCGAAGATAGGGCCAGTCCTGGTACCCAAGATCACTTTCACTGACTGCACCTGGAACCTTCTGCATGCAAAGCCGATGAGTTATGCCTCCCCCCGCCAACCCCTTGAAAAATTAAATACAGTAGGTTGCAGTTCTGGGAGCTGAATTAGTACTATGTCCACCTTGTTCCATTATACTAACTGGATAGAGCCTCCTCTGGATTTGGTGTACAAAGATAGCCTTCTGGAACAGAGTTATCCTTTCTATGTCCTTATCTCCAATATGCTCAGATCAGTGTTCTTTCCACAGCAACCTTTACTAGGTTAGATTAGGCAAGGAGCATGAATCATCCAAGACCACTCAATGAGCTTCAAAGCTGAGTGGAGACATGTATCTGGTCGTTCCACATCGAAACTCAACAGGGAGCAATCTGCAGTGAGATCTCCAGAATTCTAGCAGCTGCTCACTTTGCTTTTGGAAAAGACGGCAAGCTTGCACTGTCAAGCTATTAAGCATTTAATTAAACAATAAGTGGGTGAGTCATTATGCCATAAAATTATTACTAACTCTATCCTGCAATCAGGGTGGAGTTTTACTGAAAGAACATAGCCTGGAGGGATGGCGGCGGCCGGGGGGGGGGGGGGAACAGCCAGCATATCTGGCAACTGTCCTTGTTTTACGAGTTTGCAGGGCATGACTGTGCCTTAAAATAACTTGTGGTCCTTACATTGTATTGGAATGTCCATCTCTCTCCATATGCACTGAAACTACCTCTAGGCAAAGAAAGTTTAAACACTGTGTTATTAGATTTCTTATTCGCTTGTTACCAAGTCTTCCAAGCAACTTGCATTTAAAAACATTAACATAAATTCATTATAGCATTAAAAATTCATATAAAACATTAACGCTCTCTTACAAACACCTACAATTCACACACACACACCCCTATACAAAAGGAAACTTTGGCAGCACACTAACAGCAGAACAAAATTGGCTCAGTCCATCAAAAGTCTGGGAGGAAAGGCAAGTCCTTACCTGGTGCCAAAACGATGTCAGTGAAGGCACCAGTGAGACTTTTCTAGAGAGAGCAACTGAAAAGGCCTCCATTAGCTAGACATCACTCTCTGAGCCTCCCTCAGAGAAGGGACCTTGGAAGGAGCCTCAGGGGAAAAAATTAAGGGTCTGGGTAGATTTGATTTGATATCTCTCTTCCACTTTTCCAACAACAATGTTGAGCTCAAAGCAGCCCGCAGACTATACAATAGCATTAAAAATTACCAAAACGTTTTGGTCAATACAATCATATACACTTAATAGTTCTCCTTCAGCTTGGATTCCCTGGGCATTTAAATGGTCAAAGTATCTACCATACATCTTATATATGCAGGTGATAGAAGGATCACTGGGATATAGGTGGGAAGCAGAATATCAGGTAAATCAACAGATTGGAAGTCTCTAGTTTCAATAGCTGCTAAGCTATGTCTGTGTCCCCCCCAACAATAACAAGTAATAATAATAAAAATACTGGATACTGCAGTGGATTGTCCTTTGAGTATCTTTCAGTTAAATTTTTAGTGCTGGACCCTATTTACATTTTGGGGAGGATATTGTTTAGCAATGGCCTTTAGGCACCGCTAAGCAATAAGAATTTGACAATTGGTGTATCTCAGTTTGTGGGGTTCCAGAAGCAGCATTTGTATGGTGATTTGGAGTTACATTTGGGCGTTTTTATATTCTGTGCTTTTATATGATGGAAACCACCTTGAGAGAGATTTCCCCCCCCTTCCACAAATGGCCTAAAATACCTTAAATAAACCTGGCTGTCTTGATTTCCTCCTTAGCATCACCACAGCAGAAATCACATTTGATTCCTAGATTCCTCAACTTGGAATAAACTTTGGGGTCATCTAGTCCAGGCTTCCTCAAACTCGGCCCTCCAGGTGTTTTGAGACTACAGTTCCCATCATCCCTGACCACTGGTCCTGCTAGCTAGGGATGATGGGAGTTGTAGTCCCAAAACATCTGGAGGGCTGAGTTTGAGGAAGTCTGATCTAGTCAGACCCCCTCCACTCGGGACAGGATGCAGTTGCTGGGAACACAAGTGAGGAGACTGCTTGTTGCAGTTGGGTCCTACTTTCAGACTTCCTTTGGGCATGTGAAAACAGGATGCTGGACTAATTTGGTCTATGACCTGATCCAGAGGGATACTCCTAGCCAGGGTATTGCAACGTCCCGAGTGCTGAATGCAATGTGGCTGCATAATTCCTGCATTGTAGAGAGTTGCACTAGATGATCCTTAGCGTCCCTTCCAACGCTAAGATTCTATGATCCAGTGTTGAACTAGAACGTGGGAGACCAGGTTTCAAATACGCACCCAGCCATGAAACAGGTGATCTTGGGCCAATCACTGCCTCTGTCTAAGCTACCTCGCTGGTAGTTTAATAATTGAGGAGAGGGAGCCTTGTATACCTTGAGCTCCTTGGAGAAAAGGTAGAATATAAATGCAATAAATAAATACCATCAGGAAGTTCCTCTTAATATTTCACCAAAAGGAATAAAGCTGCTCTGCAATTGCTGCCCATTCATTTTTTGTTCTGTCCTTTAAGGAAACAGGGAACCAGTTTGTTCCATCTTCCACATGACAGCCCTCCCGATATTTGAAGCCGGCTATCATGTCTCCTTCTAATCTTCTTTTCTCCAGGCTAAACATACCCTAGCATGACCCTTATTTTCTCTCTTCCTGAGCTGTAAGGGAAGTAAGTGTATGCAGAAATGGATGAACAGCCAGAGACTGCTTGATCAATGACTAGACAAGGCAAAAGAGAAGTTTTCCTCTGCAGAAGTTTTTAGAGGCCTGAAGAAGGGAAGCATAGGACCTTCTAGTACAGTAATTTCCAAAACCTTTCCCCCTCCACAATCATCCTAGTGACGATTACTGTATGTTGGCTTGCAGGGTTTCTGAGCTGGGGAATCTTTCATCCAATGCCCAGTTGTGTACATTCTGTTAGGACAATATGGCCCTTTGACTGGATCCATCATTTGTTCCTAAGGTGAACTCTCTTTTCTATGGGGTGCAAGAGGGGGTGTTACCATCCTTCTGCCCTGATCTGAAGCAGGGTAGGATATGGGCAAGGCATGCATTGAACATTCACAGGGCCTTTCCATTTTACTTGGACAGTCTGCAACCCTCTAGAAATTGGAGGCACTGCTAATCTCTTTTGGGGTGCTGTACCTGGGCAGAAGATCTCCACCTCTACGGCTTTAAGGTGGCTTAAGGAAGCTGTTGTTCAGACTTATGTGGCCTCAAATGTTCCACCAGGGGGGCTTATGGTCCACTTGCTACAGGGGGCAGCCAAATCCCTGTAAGAATTTCTTGGTGTGGGAATTAGGTTCAGCGTCTTTTCCACCCAGGTCCTTTTCAACCCCCTCTCAACCCCATGGTCTTTATTCACCATGGGGAGGAGATTCAACAGCGTCCATTTGGGGACACCCTGTACTGTACTTTGAAATCTATGAATGCTTCATTTCTGTCTAATCCAGCTAATGAATTAGGTCTGCTGGATTGCGGAAAAGCCCTTTGGGAACATAGGAAAGACCCGCCTGCTTTATCTGTGTTAAATCTTCCATTTGGTTTGCCACAGCCTCAATTTTCTCTTAGCTTGTGGGTGTATTTTTGGGAAAGGACAGAGAGAACTTTAGTACATTTTTCAACCTAATAAAGAAGTTCAGAATGACACTGAAGAGCTTATGTGAGACTCATGTGGAAATTGTACTTGGCACAGAAAAACCTAATCAGAAGGTTGATGTGGACTTGCAAATTGTGAGGTTTTTGTTTTTTTAAGGAATAGCCTGTTTCTGTAGCTACTTTATTGTCATTTATTTTTTTATGCAAAGGCATAATACCTGACTTTTAAAAAAGTACATAGAGCTCTGTAATCAGCAATCTTTCAGAAAAAAATAGTGTCCCATAAGGATTAAAAATATAACTCGCACTCAGAAACATGACTCCCTTTGAATGTTGCATTTAATGTATATTTTATTGCATTTACTGATTGCATTTAACCTCTTTAAAAATATATATCAAGGACTTCATTTAAAAATGGTTAGTGTGTGTCTTAATTCTACTCTGGAATTGACACATTCAGCAGACATAACCATATCAGTGTAACACTATTTAAGTACTGATTGCATATGTCAAAATATTCCCTGCTACCTACACCTGTCCTAGATCCTCTTTTACTTCTGTAATTTTTGGCACCCCCTCTTATGTGATGATGGTGTTATTTGGGCATGTAAAGATCCACAGTTGGGTGTTAGTAGGCTAGCAACCATCCTCAACCTGACCTTCCAGAAGTTGTTGAACAATAACTCTCACCATCTATGACCGCTGTCCATGCTAGAGGAAGGACTGATGGGAGTTGTAGTCTAAAACATCTGAAGGGCACCATGTTAGGAAAAGCTGACATATAGACAGGGATAATAACTACTGATTGACCCTAAAGAAGATTTACCCTAAAGGGTGATATGAAAGAGAGGGAGAAAGAGAGACTGGTGTAGAAAAGGAGAAGCAAAGAAGATACAGGATTATTGTGATGAGTGCAGGGCATATTTGAAGAGCCAGTGATTAGACTAGGTGCCTGCCAATCAACTGACTAATCTAGGTGTGCTGGTTAAATACATAGTTCATTTATTTGCAGAATCAAGGAGAGAATTGCAAAAAGGAACTCAGTGTGGCTTTCCATAAGTGCCACTGTTGGAAACAAGATGGCAAACCAGATAAGGAGAGGGCAGACTTGCTGGATCCAGTGGTGTTTCATGCCCACTGGGACCAGTAGGGTGGAAGGCAAGGAGGCCAATAGTGGAGCCAAAGCCAGTGACAGACAGCCAACTAATTCTAGGTTTGTCCCCATTCTCCTCTCTGCTGAGTTCTACAAGGGGAACTCTAAGGATGAGAAAGCCAAACCACCCGCTTGGAGAGGTTGTAAGAAGGAAGACAGGTGGACATTGGCTGAGGGCACAGTGAGGTTGGTGGGACATTGCCACTGGCTGGATTGATTTTGTGTATTATTGGAACCCTGAGACTCACCAACTGGAGCTGGGTGAGAAAGGTATACACTTAGATTTAAAGAAAAGGGTGCTGCTGAAGAGAGGAATTTATTTTGAGTGCTGGAGCTGTGTTCACAGTGCTTCCATACAAAAATCTTATTCTTAGTTACCCTAAGCTTTCTTCATTTCAGCAGTGTACCTAAAGCAAAAGGAATCATGGTGGCTCTATTGCAAATCACCCCAGAGATCTCACTCCTGGACTTAGTGAGCCTTTGGTATTACCTTGTAGGGCTCTGTTTATGTTTAGCTTTTGAGGTCAGGATTCAAGCATTTGATTTTAAACATAATTTTCTGAGGGGGGGGGAGGAGAAGCAAATGGTAGCTTCAGTGAAGGTCTCTTAACTCTGTTGGAATTTCTTTCATGGGGCAGTGGGTAGTACAAGACTGGAGATTACAAAAGGGAGTGGAGATGGGTTGGCTTTCATCTTCTAGATTCCCATCATCTTGCCAAGTCCTGGTGCATGTGTGCTTCAGAGGAAAGGGAGGCAGAAATGTCTCTCTTGCCACACAATCTCTCTCTCTCTCTCTCTCTCTCTCTCTCTCTCTCTCTCTCTCTCTCTCTCTCTCTCTCACACACACACACACACACACACACAAAACCAGCTGTATTTGTTCATTTTGTAACTGTTAAGAAACACTATGACTTTTCCTCTCAATTTTTTTTGCCAATTTGGCAAAACAGTCTTCAGTCTGTAATCTTAAACAGCCTGGGGACTGGATATTGGTGGTGTGGGTGGGAAGCATCTCCCATTAACATCGTCCAAGTTTCAGACTGTTGTTGTCCAGCTGGAAACCTCCATAAGTTCTCTCTAACTTGTTTTTCCATTGTTGGCACATAAGGACAGCAGAAGAGACCTAGCAAGGGTCGCAGGATGCAGTCCAGCATCCTGTTTCCCACAATGGTAAGCCGGGTGCATCCAAGAAACCCACAGCAGGGCAAGGATGTAGTCCTTGCAACATATATAGAGGTAGATTGCCTTGCAATGGGGAAGCTGCATCTTAGCTATCAGTCGTTACTGATCAGTCACCCACCATTAAGGTTGCCACCTGGACATATGGCAGCCCATGTCGGCAGTGTTGTATGCCTGCTAGAAATTTCTCATTTAAGCATCTCCCCTAACACATTCATTTTTAAAAAAATGTTGGTTTCATCTATATTATGGTAATTTTATTGTGGCCTTTGTTTCAGTGTCTGTTGATTTTTTACTGGCATTTTCTTATTAATATTCTATATTGAAGAAATCTTTGTAAAGTAAAAATAAATTAGCCAGGTCAAATTTCCATCTTTCCCAGCATCCTGTTCTTACAGTAGCTAGCCAGATGCCTTTGGGAAACCCAGAGACAGGGCATGAAGGCAGTCCCTTGTTCCTATTCAACAACTGGTTCTGCTGCTGAACAATATTCTATTTACAACTTGTAGTCATGACGGCTATATGTTACCTCCATTATTTATTTATATTTATTAAATGTGCACACCGTCTTTCATCCTCTGCATAGGATTTGCTGGGAGAGTATGCTTATACTGAATTAGACAGGCCTGTAGTCTGATATACCAGGACTCTTTCTAGGTTCTTAACTAGCCCCTGTCACTAATAGCTGTCGTCTCCTGAAAAAAAAAACAAAAAAGCCAAACCAAATGGGCACCACTACATTTTTAAGGTTTCCAGAAGCCATAAAAACATATGGGTGTTCCCTTACAAATGGCCACAACTCAATGGAGAAGCACATGTTCCACATATGCAGAAGGTCCCAGGTCCTAATGCCTGGCATCTCCAAGCAGCGCTGAAAAGGCTCGTCTCATAAGGGCTGGAAAGTCATTGCCAGCCAGTCTATACCCCAGGTGGGGAACCCTCCAGAGGGTCTCCCTGCTCCAAAGCCTGCTTAGGGACTTTTGTCTAGCTAGAATGTGTCACTGACCAGGAAGAAGGGAGGTGTGTGTTTGTGTATAGCAACCTGTGACTTTTTGCTTGGCTGGGATGTAGCATACTCCGCAGTGGTAAGAGTAGCTCACACCCACACTTGTCTCTGTCCTCTGGCATGTGGCCCCTGGAAGACTGACCATGAAAAACGGTTCTCCACCCTGTGGCAATACTGAGGCAGGTAGACCAGCATTCTGATTCAGTATAAGGCAGCTTCCAAAATAATGCAGATTGATCTCGCTCTCTGAATAACAGATATACAAGTTCCTCTAGAGCACTTTTCAAAGGAGACAGTGGTCCTAGAAGTTCCATTAGAGGGAATCTGCACACCAATATACCTCTCCTCCTCCTCATTCCAGGATAATGAGATCATTCTGAAGTTGGGGTAGGGGGACATGTTTCAGGACGAAATTCCATTGACAAAGGAATGTAAATGGAGATGCAGGTACAGGCTAGCTTTCCGAAATATTTGGTAAATTGGCCTATTCACAATCCCATGGTTTTCTAAAGGGACTGGAGATTTACAACCATTTTATTATCTACATATTTTGTAAGAGGAGAGACTGAGGGTTGTTATGTCTAGAATGCACATTTCTATAACATTCCATTTATATCGTTGTACATGTAGATTTTTACAGTGGTTTCAATACATGTAAAATATTGCCTATTGGTTTTAATAAAAGGGGTAGGTAAAAGGTTTATTTCTAATATATTTTTGATAAATTGGCATCCTCACAAGCGTAGGTTGGCCTGTATTTCAAGTGAATGCTCAAATTAGCCATCATTCTAATTTAGCTCAAAGGATGTATGTAGTGAGGTCAGACATCTGGCTAAATATAGATAGGTAGCGTTGGTATGCAGTGAAACATTGCAAGTAGAGGAAGCTGCAATGATCAACTTATAGAATAAGTTCCCTTTTAAAAGTTGTGGGTAACCTGTGGAATAAAAGATGGAAGTAATTTTCTTGGGAGAAAGCAAACTATCTTTTTACATTAGATGTTAAAGAATAGATCAGTAGAGGATTTTGGTTGCCTTGTGTTGGATGCAGAGTAGTGATGAATGATAAATTTTATTTCATTAACATTAAAAGGTGAACCTACCTAATTCACACTTTCTGAAACAATACGTGACTTGAAATACAACAATCCATTGATGTTTGCACTGCTCTGAATTTGCAATGCAATTGTCCAATCAAATAATGCGTACAAAATCCCACATCCTAGTATATGCATTAAAATACATATATTATTGAAAGTAATGTACATATACTAATTAAAAATATTAACGCATATATGAAAGTAATGTACAAAAATGCATTTTTAAGGTGAAATTGCTCTGCAAAAATATGTGTGTTAGGCAATGTTGCACAGAGAATAGTATATATCAGAAAAAACTGCACCAACAATCTGATGAATTTTCATGAGGACTTTAAAAAGAAAATAATCACAAACTGCTGTGGGGAACAGAAAGTCTGGGGGAAAACTGAGAAACTGGATTTAACAGATTCATCCATCCTTTATACTGGATAAGTTCCTTGAACTTTGTTCCTTTTGAAATCCAAGAGATTGAAGCCATGACTAACTTGTGTACACATACAAGCTGACATTTCAGTCAGCAGGCAGTAGGGCATTTAAATGATCAAAGTGTCCATATCTTATATATGCAGGTGATAGAAGGATCACTGGGATAGAGATAGGAAGCAGAATATCAGTTAAATCAACAGCTTGAAAGACTCTAGTTTCAATAGCTGCTAAGCTATGTCTGTGTCCCTTTTAAAATTGTCTATAATGGCCTGTGGCCTTCTGGATGTTCTTTGGACTCCAACTCTCAGCAGCCCCACTTGGCATAGCCAATGGTCAGGGATGGGGGGGGGGAGTTGTAGTCCAACAACATCTTAAGTGTCACTGATTTCCCACTGTTGTTTTAAAGGCAATACAGTCAACTCACAACTTATGTGTATTTTACTTACATGATCACAGCTTTATGCACTTGCCCAAATTGGTTTTTTGGGGGATGGGGAGAGTTTCAGAAAGCTGTTCTTTCTGGGAAGAAGTAAGAGGCAAAAGTGTGGTTGAACCTGAGTATTAAACAAGCTGTTAACTCTAGCAGCATCAAGTTAGGACCCAAAACCCATCATAGTATTGACCATAAAAGGTAGAGCAGTAAAGAGAATGAGAATGCAGCCAGGAGTCATGATGACCCAATGAGCAAATACTATTCCCCTTCTCAAAATAGTCCACGTAGTTTCTATCCCTTTTAAAAGGTGTTGCAAAGGGTTTCTGTCTCATTTTGTGTCTAGAAAGTAACACGAGGAGAGAAGGACAAGGAATTGCAGAAAGGCAGAGAGAATCTATGTCTATACAGGTATAATTAACCCAATGCCATCCAAGAAAAGGTGTGAAATATATAAATCTACGCCTGCAACCTGCAACAATATGTTGTAATGTATTCCTATCCACTAAGATGAGTTTTCCTGTTCTAGGTTCTAGGCAAGGGTGGGGAACCTGTGACCCTTCAGATATTACTAAACCACAATTCCCATCATCTCTGACCACTGGTCGTGCTGGCTGGAGCTGATGGGAGATGTAGTTCAGCAACATCTAAAGCAAATTAGGTCCCCCAGCCCTGCTTAGGGTCTGGTGTGTTCGATCCAATCCAAAATAATAAAATATTTGTGAAGAGTCCTGTGCAGCTGCCTTATAGTGACCTGAGGCTACAGTGAATCCATTTAACTGTAGCAAATTCAAATGTAGAACTCAGCTGGTGAGCATGAACTGTATCACCGCTACAGTTTGCTCTCCTATCGTTTGAAGGTTCCTCTCATACAACAGCTTTTTCTTGCAATGGAGCTATTGAGGGGGGGTACCTTCAGACGATGCAGCTGTTTGCCTCATGCTTTGGGAATAGCCCCACAGCAATGGAGAAAAGCAAGTGGCTTGATGAAATCTGCAGGTTTCGATCTTTTGCTTTGTATGATATGAGGAAGGTGGAATTGCTGAGCTTTGTGGGAAATTGACTGTGGAGAGCAAAATAAACTGTTATTCTGCAAAACCTGAGCCAAGCAACCTGGTATACCTGCAGTACAACTTTAACCATCTTAATTGCAGAGTGGACTTTGTCATAAAGATGCTGAAAACCAGCTCATGTACTCTTTAACTGGTGCATATAGTTGCATGAATTTGCAAGACTTTTTGTTGTGTACAAAGGTACAGGTTCATCCTCTTGTCATGGGCAATGACTTATGTGCAGGAGGATTTGGATACACGGAGACAAGGCTGAATCTCTTTGGAAATGCTGGCTTCCTTGTAGACAAAAGCACAGGCAGTGGGTCAGTGGTGCTCACATTCCCAGGAACTTACATTGTACAGCTGTTTAAAAAAGCAAGAGGCAAGTGATGTGCCCCCATCTGAAGTATGAATAGTTGTTTTCCCCTTTGACCTTCATCAGTCTAGTGCCCCCCAGATATTCTCAACCACAACTTCCATCAGCCCCAGACAGCATGGGCACGGCAGTCCAAAATTTCTGGAGAGGAACAGGTTGGTGAAGGCTGCCTTTCCTGTCAACATGATTCGATTTTAGGGGGAACACTCCCACAACTGGCCTTTTTATCAGAAATTATCTGAAAAGTGTGTACCGTCTATGTGCTTCTGTGCAGCACTTCTTGAATGCAGGCCTTCTCCCTAAAGAAAACGTCCAGAGCTTCACATTAGCTCCAAGCAGCATCTAGTACATTTGCTGTGGAAGGAATCAGGATTGGGGACTTGTGCAAGTGGAAGGCAGGCCTGCTTGTAAGCAGGGCTCTCCACTTTTTGCCTTCCTGCTGCAGCATCCCATGCCATTGTGATGGATTCTCTAATCTTAAGGATGGAGCTACAGGGGCAGTGGGAAGTGGCTTCAATGGGAAGCAGCTGTGGCTGGTGCCCATTGAGAATGGCAGAGCAGAAGACAGGGAGACCAATAAAAGGTTGAAGCTCAAGGCAAACTGAGAGCCAATCAGCTAATTCTAGTTTTTCCCACCTCATCTTCCCTGCTGAAATGTATAATGGCAATAATGAATTTATGGGAGAATAAAGCTGACAACCAGTTCTACCCCCTAGACTGGTTGTAAATAAGACAGGTGTCATGGACCTGCTGGATGCAGAGGAGTGGCAGGAAGCACCAGCTGGGTACCCCCAGGGGAAGAAGTCTTAGAGCCTGAGGATTGTTGGTGGGATGACAGTGAGTGGTCAGAGGGAGAAGACTGGGTAGAGGGGGTGTTGGAAGCTGAAGAGGCGATAGGATTTAGTGAGCAGGAAGAGACTGTGGCAGAGCACAGTCCAAAAGCAGAGGCAGAAGCAGAGGGGGGCCAAGAGGCTGAGAGGAGACATGCTGCTGAAGAAGCCAGGGGGTCTCCCCCCTCCTGCTGCGACCAGCTCCTCTCCCCTCTGCTTTCCCAGAATATGAAGAGGAATGAAGAGGGCGGATCAAAGAGAGACAATGTTTGAGGCACTCAAGAAAGGGTTTGGGAAATGAAGGGGTAGCAAAGAGCCAAGTCTTGAGATCCTTGTCAAGGTCGCTTTGGAATTATATCCATGTCACAATTCAGCCATGTTCCTGTGTACTTTATCTTCATGCTACTCCTTTTTCCACCTTGGAGCGCCGTGAACAAAGAACCACAGCCAAGCAGAGGCTGTCCGGGTTTAAACAAAGCAGGGTCTGAAGTCATAGTTTGGAGTTTGGCTCATACTCTGTTTTGCTTTGATCCTAATAGCCACAGTTTCTCACTTTGGATGTAACAGGAAACTATGGTTCACTAACAGGGAATCTTCAAAGTGTGCTGAAGCAAAGTTTCAAGACCTGTGCGTACCTTAGCTTAGTTAACCAAGCTATGTTCTGTCTGAACTTGGTCTTTCCACATAATTTTCTGGTTTTTCCAAAGGATGCCTCTGGAATGAAACTGAGAATAATGTTTATACTTGTCTAACTGCTTAAGCAATACAGTAATGTTTAAAGGCTGCCCTTAGATGGGCAGCCCTTTCCACTGTATATATTTAAATATATTTTTGATGTGTTTACACTACTTTTGTAACAGAGTCTCAAAATGGCTTACATTAAGTGCTGCAATATAGGGAATTTCTATCATAAATATATACTTTAAGTTCTATATAATGTTTAATTCTTATAAATAAGGAAGAGGCTGTAGACAGGAATAATTCTTTGTTGCTCTTAGTGTTGTAGTCTTCAATCTTATCAGTTTTGGGATTAGGAATGGGAGAGAAATGTTATTCAATTTGCATTTAAAAGTGAATCTATCAAAGTCACACTTTCTGAAACAACAGGAGGACTAAACACAGAACAGACCTTTGAAATCTGCAGCTTTCCAACCTTTTTGGAGGCAGTTCTCCACTTAATCAGTGATTACAAAAATGCATATATTAGGAGAAGGTTTGCATAAAAATGAATATATTCATGAAAATAATATTGAAGTATGAATTATATTAGATACAATTGCTTGCAAAAATGTGTTTTTAAAGAAAATTTCACACTAAAATGCTGTTGAGTTTCCATGATTTTTAAAAAACTAACAGATCACACATATTGCTGCAGAAATGTGGAGACCTTTCCTTAAGATTGGAAAAATGAGAAACTTGGAGAACCAAAATTGACAGATCTTTCCATCCCTACCTAGGACCCATCATCAACCCCACCAAGCTGCCCTGTGACAATTATATAGTCTTTATACAGTGCAAGAGGTGGAGGTGGGCAGAGAGGGGGTTGTTGCATTAAATTCAGGCAGTTCTGCTTTCAGCCTCAGGGTGAGTGAAAAAAGCAGGTTAAGCGCCTCTCCTTGGGGTGGTGAATGGCATTTCCTGTTTCAGGCCATCCCTCTGGCAGACGGGCAGTTTCTGCGTGTGTGTTTCTATGTGTGTCTGTGTGTTGAAGGTGGAGAGGAAGCCCCTGAGCAGCGGAGGCTGGGCAGGGCATGAGGAGCCTCTGTGACCTGCAGGGCAGTTATAGGGGCAGCAAGGGAGCAGAGCAGAAAGTCATGGCAGCCTCTGAGCATATGCAGAGCACGGGAGGAGGGGTAATTGAGGGGGTTTACTGTTTCTTTCAAGGGATACTCTTGAACTGAACTTCCGATCCAGTGTTGTTGCTGCTGCTGCTCACGGTCGGCCCACTGAGGTCAGTGTTCTTGGCTAAATTAGTTCACTGACGTCAGCGGGTCTACTATTGAGTTGGACGTAAGCTGACTACAACCCATTCAGATTTTTAAAATTGGTATTAATAATGTTAGTAAATCTAATGCGGTAGTAGATTTGTCTCTACTAGATTTACTGGTGGGGGGTTTTTAAGGCAGTTTTTAAAGATGTTTGTCTGAGCCTATGCAGAATTTATAGCATAGGCCAGTGGTTTTTAACCAGTGTGCCACAGTAGCCTTGGTACCTTGAATGATGGTCAAGTTTTTACCAGGTATCCCACAGGGGGACCAGAAAGAGAATGTAGTTGGTCAGGGGAACCATGGACTCAAAGAGGTTGGAAACCTCTGCTCTAGCAGTTTGATTTTACCCCTGGAGGCGCAGTCTGTTGTCTCTTGAGACAGACGGATGCCAACAAGACCCCTGCCTTTCAATCAAATGATCATATTCAACAGATGGAGATAATAATACAATACAAAACAGAGAGATACACACAACCCAACACTCCTTGGTGCTCTGGCCAATGGATATGGTCAGAGTGTGCTTTCCTTCAGTTTGGCAGTCCCAGAGTTGGTCAAGAACCAACTGTGTCTCTTGCAATGTGCATATGAGTCATTCCGTGGTGCAGATGCACCTGCCTGGGACTGAAATCTAAAGGTCAAACAATTTCCTGGGGTAATTTTCTTTAGTCAGTGGTGACTTCTGCATGTAACTGGGTTCTTCATGAGCCATATCTACAGATCTTGATTTTCATGTGTTTTTGTCCTCAAGCTCCATAATTTTATATAGAAAACTTTTGAACTCCTTCCCAAGTAATTACGTTTGCCTGGAACAATGCACTGTTGATGAATCCTTGGATGCTCTATCCCTTTGGAGTCTGTTGAGTCACCTATTTTAGGAAAATCTGAGATGGAACATTTTGTTACAAGTGCAGTGATAATTTCAGGGCAAAAACATGTGGCCAGGTGTTTGGTTTACTGTAGTGCGGTGTTTGGTTATCAAATTTTGTTGTGGGATAAACATTTCATTGTCTTTGAAAGAAAAGTTTCTGTTCTTACACGTATAGTAATTAGGCTTTCAGATTAGAAGACTCATGTTCAGAACTTTGGGAGACCATGTTCAGATCCCTACCGGTAAATCACGAGCCAGTTACTATCTCTAATTCTAACATATCTCACAGGGTGGTTGTGAATATAAAATGGGAGGGAGCAAACCATCCCCTCAAGCTTCTTAGAGGGAAGGCAGGACCTGCAATTATTGGGGGGTAGGGGTGGAAGGAGGATATAAACGAGGTGGAGATGGTCCAACCAGGATGGAGGAGATCTGGTAACTAAATCCTATATGGAATGGTTGAAGACCTGGATATTCCAGTAATCTGGCCACTACATTTTGGTCCAGTTGAAGTCATCTTCAAGGGCAGCCGCGTGTAGAGCGCATTGTAATAATCCAAATCTGAAAGTTATCAGAGCATGTAGTATGGTGACCAAACCTCTCTGGTCCCATCAGGGACAAGAGCTGAAAATAGGCCAGCTGGCCTCGATTGACAATATTGTTTCTTTCAGTTTCTCATTCTTGCCTTCTTAAGTTCAGGCCTCAACATTTCCACATCACCTTGCATTAAGGAAAAAAAAAAGTCTTCATGAAAATTCATCAGCAGGTCCGTGAAAATTTCTCCTAATATGCACATTTTTGTAAAGCAGTTTCCCCAAGTACGATGCATACTGAACTAGATGGACCATGGTCTGTCTCAATATAAGGTAGCTTCCCCCTTTCCCTGTCCAATCCACTTTAAGCTGCTATGTGTACACACCCAGAGAATACCATGAAATAATAAAGAAACAAACAAAAATGTGCCAATCACAAGCTATCAGTAAAGATAGTGATGAAATAGGAGTTCTTTGTTGGCATAAATATCTGAAGGATTTAGTAAACTCTAGATAAGCACAGTGTAGGTATGGGCAGAATGTTGGAAGGTTGAGATATTGCCTTTTTAATTGCAGAAAATTGGGAACAGTTGGTCTTGAGCTCTGGCAAAGGGAGTGGCATGATCTCGGATGAGGCACATTTTCAACCATTGGCATACAGGCTGTCATTGAAAGTGATGATGAATGAGATGGAGAGGAAACACTCAGCTGTCTCCTTGAAATTTCCTTATAGCTGCAAAGTATTTTGTCTTTTTGCCTTTCTACTGCACTGCCAATTCTATATTGTAGGAAGAAAGTGGCTGCAGCAGACGCCTGTGTAGGGTAGATGGAACTGTCAGTTTTGATTCTCTCGTGTTTCTTACTTTTCCAATCTTAAATTCAATTCTCCATGTTTCTGCAGTAACTTGTGCTTGTTTTTAATAAAAAATAAATAAATCAGGATTTGAGTACAAATTTCTCCTAAATAAACTTTTGCTCATTAAAATGCATTTCTGGTACGTTACTTTCACTTAATATCTTCATTTATATGCACAATTTGGAGGAAAGGTGGGATAGAAATGTAATAACTAATAATTCACCCTAGTATATTTTTGTAAACATTATTTGGCTGGACAACCACATTGCAAATTTCAGAAAAGAATGCATTTTGAGGGATTAGCTGCATTCACTATTTTTCAGAAAGTGTAAATTTGGGAGATTCACCCTTTAATGTGAACTGAATCAAATTTCTCCCCTTACCTCCACCCCCATCCCAATACTATTGTGTGTGCTTTTTAAACTGAAGGCTTTGGTAAACAAACAAAATACCACAGTTTGGGGGCAATATGAGTAAAGAAAACTTTAGCAAAAATAAATAAAAAGAGTAAGCTAAAAGTGGAAGATGAATATGTTTTGAAATGTAAGTAAGTGAGGTTATTAACTATTAAATCTAAAAAAGAGGTTGGCCAAATTTTCTTTCATTTCTCTTCTTTATTCTCATGTCAGTACATGCTAGTTCAAATAAGGACAGTCAGCTCAGATTCTTAATCCATTATTGTATATATTGCTGTCTTCCACTGCTGAAGCATCGTTTGTTTGTTTGCCTGGCCTTGCTGGATGCATGAACTGTAACTCATAACTTGTGGTAAATTCCAAATGGAAAGGGTGTAATTGAGCAAAATTGAGCGTATCTTTGAAATGTAAAGTTCCCAGGATTAAATTAATGATTACAAAGAGTTTGTCCCAAAAGAGACTTGAAACTAACTAGGCAGCTTGACATCAAATGGATTACAGACCAGAGTTCTGCCCCACATTGACAGCACCTCAGTGACAGATAACAGTTTTTGGCAGAACCTCTGTGACATCCAATTAGTCCAGAACAATTAGTCTTTGCTGGATAAGGCAGACACTTCCTCAGGTCACAGAAGGACCCTAGAAACTGTTACGTAGGTCAGGGAGGGTTAACCTGTGGCCCATATCCAGCTCCCTCTAGTTTTGATTCTCTGTGTCATTGATTAAATAGGTAGATACTATGATGTTAAGTGGTATAAAAATGGCCAAATTAAATAAATCAAGGGGTGCTGGTATGTAGCAACTTGTTGCAGTCTAGAGTTTTTTTAGCTGCATCACCATGCTGGTGGGAGTACTTGGGTTCTACCCTCTTTGCCCAGAATGATCGATGGAAGAGGGTGTATTGAGTATTAGAAAGCAATGCTGAAAAAATGAAAGCAAAGCAGGAAGCAGCAACTTAGAAACTCACACATCTAACATAATTTTCCTCTCCATTTTCTTTCACTTTTTTGCACTCCCCCTCCCTCAAAAAAATAGCAGTGATGTGACAATGCTAAAATAACAGAACCACATAATGATATACTGTTCATCTGAGCTATCCTTCCACCTTGATCAGTTCTGTGATAAGTGGTTCCAGAGCCAAATGGTAAGATTGCTCCCAGTAGGGGATGATGAAGAGTGTTTTTCCAGCAGGGGAGTGTGGGAGATTGTTGGTTGGTTGGCTGGCATCCATCTATCTTGGGAGACAATGGAAGAGTGAAGTCAAACCTTTGGAGAGTTTCAGTGCCTACTATGGCCATGGAGACCGATATGAGAGAGTGGGGCATATGAAGACGTCTGGCTGTGCTACTACAAATGCAACAAGACGTTTCTTCATTGCACTCCTCCCAGCAGTCATTCCTCCTCCTCTGGTCACTACTTGTGGATGCATGACCTGACTGTCTCCAGGCACTGTGGTTTGTCTGCAAGGGATTCCCACAGGGCAGGGTTGATGTTGCCAGCCTTCCTGTCACATTTGCAGACATTTGTAACACAGATACAACGAGCCTGCTGCCTGAAGTCTGCTCCCCACAGCACCACATCCTTGGGGAAGAGATATAATCTCTGGAAATGGAGGTGGGGATAGCGATTTCATTCCCTTCACATTACTGGATATGAGAGGATGGGTATTTAACAAAGAATACTTGCAGAAGGGATAGGGTAGGGAGGCTTATTGTCCAGTGAATGTATTAGTATCAAAAGTCAAAAAGGACTAGGGGGGGCAGGGGAGACATGTTGGCTTCAGCCATCCCCATTTTTTACAGTGTGACTGCACCTACTTTGACATGTGGCTCCCCAGAGGGTTGGCCATGGGTCAGTGTGGTGGTCGGCGCAAAAAATACTTACGTACCCTAACTTAGATGGTGTCTTTCTCCATTAAGACAAGTCAGATCTGTCCACAAACAGTGCTTTAGGGAGCTATCCAAATTCCTCCACAAACCCAGTGGGGCTTTATGGAGGAGTGAGATCATTTATAGCCCTGCCATCCATGGCAGCTGGGAGGAAGGTTGGGGGGGGGGCTAGCTTGGGCCTGGTGCAGTGTTGGGGGACATCATCCAATCCTTCCTCCTCTCCAGTCTCTGGATTTCCAAGGAATATCGGCCTTATAACACCATGCGGTAATAGTTGCAGATGCCCAGGTCTCCACCTGGATCACTGCAAGATTCACTTGGGAAATGGTTGGGATACAGATGAAGCACAGATGTAGCCTGAAAGGGGTGACAGGTGTTTGAACTGAAGCTAGACTAGCTCCGGCTCATGCGTTACTTTAAAGTGAGGAAGCCAGGCTGATGGGATTTCTAAAAGGAACCATCCAGCTTGCCAAAGATTCCTCTCTGCCCAGGGTTGAGATAAACTTAGCTGGGCTGTAGATGAGCTCACTGTGCAGCTGTGTGAAATTCTGTTGCCATATGAAGAGACAGGGAGAGCCACGAAGAGAGACCCTTTTCCCACCACAGTGGTTTGTTATCTTGTTGCTTTATGGGCACGGTATCTGCTGAGCCTTTTCAAAACTCCAGGATTCATTTCCTTTTTGCTTCCTTTCAGCAAATTGATGAGATAAGCACGATTTCCCCACACAAGCAGCAGATTATTCCACTGTATCAGAACATTGGTTTACCTTTCCTTTTTTGCAGAGAGGAAGTCCAGAATATACATCCTAGCACTTAGCTGTGTGTGGAGAGTGCTCAGTGGAAATATGCACGCCTCAGCAAGGCATAGAAGGAAGCTGTTGAGATTAGAACTGTCATTTTGAATGAGGGTATGGGAAATGGCCGGGCTGTTTGGAGCAGCACAGAAATCTTACTTTATTATATTTGTTTGTTTATTTATTTCAACAATTTATAAATTGCTTGATTACAATATGTAAGTGGTGTACAGTACAAGTGAATCAATACAATGGAAGATAAAAATCTGTTGACATTAAAAAATCAGAACTTGGTTAAATGGCCGGTGCTGCTGCTATGCTGGTTTTGTGATTTGTTAGCAGGTGTTAACTTTTTCAATTTTAATTATTTAAAAGTGTAAAACCCCACTTTTTCCATCACTCAAAGCAGTTTACAAATAAAAAGCAGCTTGCTTTGCCCCTAAAGCAGGCATCCCCAAACTGCGGCCCTCCAGATGTTTTGGCCTACAACTCCCATGATCCCTAGCTAACAGGACCAGTGGTCAGGGAAGATGGGAATTGTAGTCCAAAACATCTGGAGGGCCGAAGTTTGGGGATGCCTGCCCTAAAGCCTTTCAATAGCTACTAGCAGGGCTGGGCCATGACATCTTGGCAGCTGAGGAGAAATACAAAATGGCTGCTCTCCTGCCAGGGAAGAAGGGGTGAGTGAAGATCTCCAACCCTTGTTCCCCAGTTCCCCAGAGTCTAGCAGTGCCTCCTATTTGCCAACAGGCAGCATTGGGGGAGGGCTGCTGAGAAAAAGGCAGATCTGGCCTCCAAGGAGCATGCCATACAGACCATTGCCACTGCAGCAGTGGCGGCGGCAGTGGGTGATGCATTTATTGGAGGTCAGATGTGCCTTCCCTGTGGACCCTGCCACCTGTGGCAGTCGCCTCAACTTTACACATGGGTGGGCTGGCCTTGGCTACTAGCCTTGAAGGCTATGATCTGCCTCCACCACTGGAGGCAACATGCCTCTCAAATACTAGTTGCTGGGAATCTCAGGAGGGGCAGAGTGCTGTCTTCCTTGTGGGCTTCTCATACACATTTGGATGCTAAACTAGATGGGTCCTTGGCCTGATCCAGCAGTGCTCTTGCTATTTTCACCAGAAAATCCATACATGCTCCCAGAAAATCTGTCCATCCTGTACATTAAGTTTCCCTGTTCAAGTCTTATGGAGAAGCAGCAGGAATGGTTTTGAGCACTATATTCTTTCCAGAGCCTGTGCAAGTTCTTCAGCTGCCTGAGACAAAGGACAAGATGCTGCTTTTCCTACATTCCATGTTGAGAGTGGTATTCACCAAATTTTTGTCATTGAGTTGGTGTTTCAAGGGGTTGGCTCTATGTAGAATAGGCCTTTGGGCCTGCATGCAGGACTTGCTGTAAGTCGGGGCAGAGCCTGGTGGTTAGTTCCCTCATCTGTTTATCAATATAACAATCCAAAATAGCACCAGGCTGTGTGTGATATGCAACCCTTTAAAACTAGCAATGCTTCTTTATGCTTGTTAACTGCAAGGCTTCACAGCTATCCTTCAGTACTTAAAATAGTACTCTGGCCTTGAGCTAATTTAGAAATCTGCTATTAACTCCCAGTAGAAACTATTTGCATGACTAAGTTTCACTTGCTGGGTGGAGTGTAGACCAATCTAATCAGCTTCCTTCGTGTGAGGGAGAGCATTTTGGGGATCATTAAAGTTTTTGTTTCAGGAAAATCATTGAATATCAGAACGTGTAAAAATATGAAATGCATTAGCACTTTGTTGGGTAATGGGTATTTGTAGAAAAGATGGTGATGTATCATGGGGTCAGTTCAAGCTTCTACCTCCATCTTAACTCTCTTTAGATATATGGCTGGTCATATGTTTAACTTTACAACCTAGTAGCAAGTGCAGCTTGTCACTCCTGTGCATGTTAAATTTCTGCTTGATATTTGGCACGTGTTTTTGAAGACCTGTATTTAAACTCAGTGTTGTGCTCCATGTTAAGCTTTGTTACTGTGCATGTCAAGACACAGTGGATCTGTTGTTGCAGGCAGATGCTGATTGCATCTTTCCCCCATTTATCCTCCCACCACAGGCGTTAAAAGACTAGTAGGACATGTCTTGGGCTGCATTCAAACAGCACTTCCTTAGCTGATACCGGTAATTGTTGCATTTTATGTGATCCTTCATATTATAATATAAAATCCACTTATAGGAAATCGGTGAAAAGTTAATGCTCATTTGCAGGAAAAAAAATCCGTTTGCAACTCCCATTACTATAATCCGAAAAATCACAGGGCTTTTGTTCTGTGATTTTTCTGCTGTTTCCTTGCATCACACTGTGTGTTTGAATTCAGGGCAGTATTCTGGCATACAGTTCTTCCCTGCTGCTTTCCTGCGAGAAACAAAAGGATGTATGGGCAGAAAGGGTGGCAGTATGTCCAATGACTTCCACTGTTGTGCCCAGTGATGTAAATGAAATTTGGAGTGACGTGACAGTATTATCGATCCAAAAGTCACACATTTTGGATCTAGCGCAGCAAGTAATGAGCATATAAAATATTATAAACCAGGATGGAAGCATTAGGACAATTATCAGGAAAATAGTGCAATAATCACCATGTCTAAACGCACCTGTATACTGGCTCAAGCAATTGACTCTCTCTAAGGACTGTGATGATTAGGGCTGGTGAGAGCTTGGACATCCAGCAGCATCTGGAGCAGCCTGAAGTTCCCTAGCATTGCTGCAGTGGAAGCCTGAGTAATCCTGTTCCAAATCTGTAGCACCCAATCCAAACATCCGGGCACCAGTGTCCAGAATCTACAGAAACCCTTTTTATCCTTTGCCTGGAAAGGGAACAAAGTGTCCCTGAACATGCAGTGTACTTAAAGAGGTTCACATCTCTCATGTAAAACATTTTCTCCCTAGCCCCTAATTTATTTCAGTACTGTATGTTTTAGTTTATTTTTTGCCTTTGTGAAAATTGGCCCATGAATGCTTGGATTTGTGCTGCCTGATTTTGGAACTCAGGACTATTTAGAGCGCAGAGATGTGGACAGTTGGGGGTGTTATGGGAACATCTAGTTTTCCTGCAGTCCTAGGGTTCAGGCAGTCAGCATTACAGAAGCTGTCAAAACACAACTTTTCGTAATGTACTTCAGCTCTAAATCTGATGTGAAAACACCTTGGAAGGGTGTGTGTGTGTGTGTGTGTGTTTGTTTTCCTCCAGGTTTTTTTGGGGGGGGGGCGGGAGGGAAACCTGCCAAAACTGAGGCCTATAGTTTCCATTCTCAAGTTATGTGCCAGAAACTAATTTTTCTTCTTTCAAAACATAGGATTTGTCTCTGCTCCGATTTTTCCATTTCCAAATATAGACGTGATTAGTTTTGAGTTGCACTTGCAAATGTTCAACTGCTTCATCTGAGATTTGGACCCAGCAAAGTCCGTAGCATATCTAACTCATGAACAAAATAACAAGGACATTTGTAAGGAATAGGATTGTTTTCTTACATGGTAGCTGGTTCCCAACTTTCAGTCTGTGTCATGCTTTAGAACATATCCAAGAAAGAGGATGTTAGTAACATCAGTAAAAGGGGTTTACTTTTGGTGGCGGAGGGGCATGGCTTTGCCATATCGCAGTTCACAAAGCATTTACTAGTGGTTTACCAACCGCAGAACTCAGCAGCAGAATTCCAGAAGGGAGAGCGTTTTATTGCCCCTCAAGTATCCAGGGAACTGTAGTTTGTTTAAGGGTGCTTGAAATTTTAGATCCACGAAGGGTAAACTACAGCTCCCAGGGAGCCACATGGCTTAAATGTGTATTACATGCCCTTTAAATGTATGGCCTGTGTGGCTGAAATAAATTACTTCTATCCAACTACTGTATTAATTTTGGGGGGAAGAACTGTTAATTTGTGGTAGGAAGACCTGTCCAGTTCTGCTCTAGCTTAATGGCACAAGATCTCCATCTCTGTGTGGTAGACTGCTCTAGAAAGTGCACTGGTGAAACTGAACCTTGTTATTAAAAGTAGACAGATTGTACTATGCTAACAGTGATGACACTGATTTAATGTGCAGACCATAGTTCAGTATTTCAGCACATGCTTTGCAAAGTTAAAAAGAAGAAGAATTAGATGGAAGGTTATGGGAATGGTCTTTGCTTGGAACCCTAGTGAGCTGCTGCCATTTATATTATTTTTAATTATGTTACTACATTTTTTCACCTAGCCTTTCTCTGAGGCGCTCACAGTGGCATGCATTATTCTCTATCCCCCCATGCCTATTTTATCTTCACAGCAGCTCTATGAAGTAGGGTAGTCTGAGAAATGGTGACTGGCCCAGGGTCCACCTGTGAACTTCATGATGAAGTAGGGAGTCTCAACCACCATGCCACACTGCCTCGCAGTATATAAAGTAGTGGAGAAGCTTGACCAGGTAGACTGCTGCTGAGTTGAACCCAGAGAGCACAGACCAGAAAGCAATGCCCCTGTTGTATGCAAGTAATCTCCTTGCATACAACATTAATTTGCAAATGTGCTTATCAGACCAATTTATTCCTTCTGATCAAAAGTCTTGATTTCCATGTTGGAAACCCCCAGGAAAATCAGTCTCCAAATATGGCAGTGGTCCATGTTAGTCTTATGCCTCAGGGCACATTTGTGAAGTGAAGTGTTTCTCTGTGTGTTTTTTGCAATGCATTCCCTAGCAATGGAACAGATAGCTTTAGGTTGGAGAGGTTATTCCTCAGTAAGCTTTGGTGGGAGAAGCTGTCTCTCCCCCCCCCTGTTTTTTATTAACTTAATGAATTAACAGAATTCATTTATTCAACTATTCAACAGCCTTTGGCTGAACTATCCTTTCCTGTTCAGAACTTCAGCGTTGAATACTTGGGGGTGGGGAGAATATTTCACAGAGCAATAAGCCGAGAACTTCGGCTTCAGCAGTCATGCTGTGCACCAGCTAATTGCACACAGCCTAGTTGCTCCTCCCTGGGTGCAAGTGGATAAACAAGCCAGCTTCATGTGGCACCTAAACCTGGGATTGTGACCTGCTTCTCTCCTACAAGCCAAGATCATTAAGTGTGTTTAAACCAACGGTGGTTGTTGGCTTATGAAGCCTGCCTTGTTAAAAGAAGAAACAAATCATGATTAGGGCTTTGGTTTAGTGCTGTGTCGAACTTTCTCCCACAGCTTTTTTCCCCAACCAATCATCAGTTAATGAGAAATTAATGAAATTGGATTTCGGTGAAATGCTAGGAATAACTTCCTGATGGTATTAGCTGTTTGACAGCCTCAAAAGTTGTTGGTCTTACAATTATTAAAGGTTTGCAAGCAGAGGTGGTGTAGTCACCTCTATCAGAAGTCCTTTAATGATTGACTTAATACATTTGCAGGGGGTTGGACTAGATGAGGTCACTGTTAATTCTGTGATTGTAGGACAAGAGTTGGGAGTAAAGGTGGAGGGGTAGCTATAATGCCACAGAAGACAGAATCAGAATTCAAAATGACCTTACTAGTTTGAAGAACTGGGCCTAAGTTAACAAAATGAATTTCAATAGGGACAAATGTAGGGTTCTGCACGTAGGCAGGAAGAAGCAAATATAAGATTGGGGGGGTACCTGGCTTACCAGCAGTACAACTGAAAAGGATCTAGGGGCTTTGGTGGGCCACAAGCTTAACATGAGTCTACAGTGTGATGCAGCAGCAAAAAAGTGAATGCTATTCTAGGCGGCATCAACAGAAGTATAGTGTCCAGATCAAGGGAAGTAAAAGCAGCACCACTCTATTCTGCTTTAGTCAGATCACATCTTGAATACTGGATAAAACACAATGACTGCCTATTAATGACTTTTCTGTATTTCTGTTGTACTTTCAATATTGTTTTTGTGGGTCTTTGGGTCGTAATAAAGGAAGTGTGAGTGTCCAGTTCTGGCACTTTAAGACGGATGATGACAAGCAACGGTAGAATGTGTGCAGAAGAGGGCAACCAAGATGATCAGAGGTCTGCCAACCAATGTTTATGAGGAGCAGTTGAAGGAGCTGGGGATGTTTAGCCTGGAAAGGATGAGAATGAGAAGAGATATGAGAGCCATCTGTCACATGGAAGAGGGAACAAATGTGTTTTTTTCCTGCTCTGGAGGGTAAGTCTCTAACCAATGGCTTCAAATTACAAGAAACATAAGGAAGAACTTTCTGACAGTAAGAGCTGTTCCACAGTGGAACGGTCTCCCTCAAGAGGTTGTGGACTCCCCTTCCTTGGAAATTGGATGGCCATCTGTCATGGATGCATTAGCTGAGATTCCTGTATTGGACTATATGACCCTTGGGTCCCTTCCAACTCTACAATGCTATGAGGTTCTTGCTGTTCAACAAAAAAAATGAGTCTGTAGTGGGGGGGAGGGAGTAAGGAAAAGAAAAGGGAATTATGGCAGGTAAACTTGACATGCTGTGACATTGCAAAGGTGATAACTATTAACCCACTTGCCCAAATGTCCTTCTTGGTATAACACAGTCACCACCTCTAATGCTATCTATTGTGTGTGAAGAATTAATGAGTAGCTTTTTGCCAAATTCAGAGTACAAATTAGGTGTTAACAGAAGAAGAAAAAGGAAATGCAGAACATGACTATTCTGTGCTTTAAAAAATCAGCCATGGGCAAATGATGTGAGAGCAGTCGATGTTTTAATAAGGGCATTGCTCCTTTTCCAGGAGGGTTTTTTCTTCTTAAAATATGAATAGCACTTTTGTTCCCAGGTTTCAGGGTGGACTCATGCAACTTTTCAGTTGCCATGGTGTTGTCAATTTCTCCTTCAGTGATACTGGTTAGTGATCTCAGACCTTTTTTTCTTGGCAAATTAGCGCAGGTGATTTGTGGGCAGTTGGGCTGCGTCTCAAGAAGCCTGCTTGATTAACTAAGTGAGGAAATGGGAAAGTTTAAAAGGACATCTAGTGTTCAGCTTTGATTGAAAAGGAGAGATTACATTAAAATGGATGCTGTTCACTTTGGTGTCTTCACTCTATTAATCACAGGAGATTAATGGTCTATAATTTGTGTCTTGGCTGGCTTCAATGTTGCCTTGAGTCAGTATTACCTGCAGTGAGGTTTAGTGCTTTTCGCTTTTGTTTTTAAACCATCAGTCACATTCTGGAGATACGGTTTGGAATGTGGGGGTTTTTGCCAGTGCTAATTTTCTAGAAAAAGAAGTGCCCAAACTCACATTGAACGCCTCCCTTGTTCTCTTATTATGGCAATGGTTCCCACCTGAGAGGTGAGTTCCAGCTGAAAAAAAAGCCCTGGTTTATGAGCTGGCTCTTGGGGGGCGGGGAGAGTAGCCGGGTACCCTTGTCCCAGGCCTTGGAGGGCTAAACTGGCTGGGGGGGCCTACCGGGACCTGGCTATGAGGCAGAGTAAATTGGCCAGGGCCGGCCCACCAATTAGACTAAGTGAAGCAGGTTGCTTTGGCAGCAAGCTCCCCTAGGGGCGGCACTGCCAGTGCTGTGCTCCTATGGCCTCATGGGCGTAGCCAGGGGGGCAGCTGCCTGCCCTAAATCAATACAAATCTGAGGTTCTGTCTCCTCCTAAGAGCATCCTGCCCCCCAAAGCCTGTCCCCCTAAAAAAATCCAGGCTACACCCATATGTGGCATGCTCACTGCCTGCTGCCAGGTACCCACCATAGGAAGCAGAGGCAATAGTTGGCCCACCACTTCACTGGCAGCACCACTCCCATCATACCTCCCCCGTTTCAGGTGAGGCTTGCAACCACAGCCTCCTGCTGCTGCTCCCTGACCTTGGTGGCTGCTGTGACACTCTGCTCTGCTTGCCCCTGGACTTCCATCTTCATCCTTCTCTCCCTCTCTGGGCAGCCACTCAAAGCAAACCCTTTGATTTTAGCAGGCGTAAACCAGTCGTGTCTTTTAATTTCAACGGGCCTGCTTTGAGTAGGGCTATCATCAACTGGGGATATCCCTTTCCTGAAACCCTGCAGAGCTGTTGTGAGTGAGCTCAATGGATCCAGTTGTCGATGAGTCAGTTCAAGGTAGCTTTCTATGTTCCTTTCTGTGTTCCTAGGAATCAAAGATTCTGAGGTTTAAGTTTAAGTTTGGAAGCTGGACTAAAATAACTGTTTACATTATGATTTGCTGTAGACTTTTAAATCATCACTTTCAGAGCTGTAATTTTATTTTCAAATCCCCTTTTTGGGGGTGACATATTCCAGATTCTTGCCTGCTACCTCCTCTCATTGTGCTAGGATTATTATTTATTTATTTATTTTAAAAGAACTCATAAACCACAAACTCTCAAGTAAATCTCATCAAAAACATGTTCCCAGAAGGATTAGCACTTTGTCTTACGTGGTGGAAGAAATGAGGGTTATGAAAGGGTTTTGTTTTTTTGTTTTTTTATGAGCATAAGGAGCAGAAGTGCTTTAATTATGCAGAATATCACTGCTGTATCTGGAAACATGTCAGGACAGAATAATAAAATATCTATAGGTTAGGTGAACTGTATGTGCTACTGTGAAATATTTGTAACTTTCAAAAGGTGAGGCAGACCGAGTCATCCTTCAATAACATTTTGTCTGGATGAATTAAAAATATATATAAATCTCTGTTATAAAAAGCCAAAAGCATGTTCATCCCTTAAGAAGGCAACCACAGGCATCAATCTTAACATAGCTGGGAATATAGTGATGAGGTTTTCTATGTGTCTACTTCCAGGTGCATATCCCGTGGTCTCTGCTCTCTCTTCCCTGGGTTTGGCACCCCTTCCGTTTAAGGACTGCTTCAAATACAGCAGGGGTGTGGGCAATCTATAGCCTTCCAGATGTTGTTAAACTACAACTCCCATCAGCCCCGGTGTGCAGTTCACCTTGACTAATTGTCAGGGATGATGGCAGTTGTAGTCCAGCAACCTTTAGAGGGTTCCCATCCAATCCTGCTTTAAAGTGCTCAAAACTTCTGAGTACTCTCTTTCAGACCAAGAATTGGAGGCAGTTGAGGATAAGGACTCTGGGTGGGAGGAGGGAGAATCCATGTTATGATGGAGAAGGACAGTGGATTTTTTGGAGCAGGGGGCAATGCTGACTCTTTCAGTCTCCATTTGACTGATGGCTCCAAGGTCTGTCTCAGGGAAGGACGAAAAATAACAAGAGGATTATGTACATCCCTTCCATAGGAGCTAAGAGAAAAATCTGTGAGCGTGGTGGTGACATAGGGACTTTATGGCTTGATTCAAGACTCCCTCTTAGCTGGGTTATTGGTAAACAAAAATATTGCACTATCTTAAGGTCTCACTTGGCTGGTATTTTGTGTTTGTGAATGTCTGCATTTTGCCACATGTTAATAATGCATTAGTGATGAATTTATACTCGACTATCCACACTGTTCCATTTTGTTAGTTGTTCAGTGGTGGTTCCCCGATGAGACCATATTATTTTCATCTGGGAGGGTGGGACTCTTGCAGTATAGCGCAATGTGTGCAGGGCAAACAAGCACACCTGGAACATGTATGGCATGAAAAGTTACAGAATTTCAGCAGGAAGATATAGGATATGCACTGTCCAGAAACAAAGCAGTATCTCTGCCCTTAAGCCTTTGCAGACAGACACAGTACTGATGCATATAAGTGCTCCAATATCATCACGAGCACAAATAATCAGGAATGTGCTCTTCTTAGTTCCTTCTGGAAATTAGCTTGTAAGGATGCTTTAGAAACTGTCTGTCCACAGCTTGTGCCTGACCCAGTATTAGCCCTGCTATTGATGGAAAGTGGCAGTAATCCAGATATTGTTCATATCAAGTTAGTGGCATTTTTATTGGTTGCTGCATAGATTGAAATCTGAGCTAAATGGAAAACAGGAGCTGGGCTTAGGTTGAGCAATTGGTTAACTAGAGTCTGGGAAATAGTGTCATCGGAGCTTCTCACGTATCACAGTAGGTTGGTAAGGGATCAAACCGAAAAGGACAGATTTGAGGCAATGTGGTTCTTACTTATCTTCTAGATTAATAAATGTGTTGCCTCTATTAAACCTCCTAATGTTACTTTCCCGGGGTGTGTGTGTGTCTTTTACTGCCATTAGGTGGGGTGAAGCCACCCTCAGGTGGTATCCTGCTGTCAATTTCTGGCAAGATCTCAGCAAGATTTTACACTGGAATAACTTTGCTTCACTTTTTGTTTTGTTGCCATTGTATGTTTTTTAAAATCAAAATGAAAAACCATATATTAAAAAAAGAAAAGAATAAAAGGTATGGCCAGTGGAGTCCTTACTCAAGCTTTGCTTCCTATTGCTTAGCATTGAGAGTTAACACATGAGTAGGGGCTCTGTATAGTTTGCGTGGTGTGCATTGGTGACCATAATTTGCTTCCTTGCTTTGGGGCTTGCTAGATTAAAATAAGAAACCCACATAGAGAGTTCTTTTTCTAAGCCATGTCCCCCCCGCTGACGCCTGCATATCTTTTCCATGCTCCCAGCGAATAACTGGCTTTGCAATCCCAGAAAAAAATCTGTGCCATTTGCCTTTCCAAAACATGCAAACTTTCATAGTAACGCAAGATCACACACTACTGATTGTTAGGCTATTTGTAAATAAGCAAGTGTGCCCCTTGCAGCTTTATTCTGCTTTTCTGCCCTTTTTTGGTTCTCTCATTGGTGTCACGGCTGAAATGTAGCTTGCGTGAGATTTAATCTGTAGGCTTTTTCCTCTTGCAAATGCACTCGTCCCAGCAAAAGAACGCATCAGACTACACCTATTCTGTGCTGTTTAGTATGAAATAAATCTCACAAAAGAATTCTGACTTTCCCCACTTCCAGACAGGTAAGATTATCTCTAGCAAGGGCTGTCCCTCTTCTTTTGGCAGATGTGAGCAACATCCAATGAAAAGTGATCTGCCCCGCTCTCGTTGTCCCTAATAAATTAAATTAGGTACAAGTATTTCAATAAACATAGGATTATATAAAGGAGTTAATGAAGCCTCTCTAGACATCTTGTATCTGATTATTATTATTTTCCCTGCCTGCTTTACGTGCCTTGCCAGCAGCAAATTCCATTCCAGTTCTGCTTTAGTGAGCTTCTCAGGATGGACCCTTTGCATGGGGTTCAGGTCCACCCTGTACCACCCCCACCCCAGGACAGTGAGAATGGAAATGAAGGTTGCAAATATTCCAGCAGTAACCATAGAGAGGGTGTTGATGAACTGCAGCTCCTTTCATCCCTAGCATGCATGGTTGATGGCCAGAGAGAAAGTGCGCTGCAGTTTACCAATATCCAAAGTGTCGAAGGTTCCATACACCTTTTTTATTTGCTGCATTTGGAGTCCAATTTCTGCCTAGCAGCCCGCCTCTCCCTATTATCACCACAAGAGTCCTGTGCAGTAGGTTAAACTAGAAGTTGGTGACTGGTTATCAAGGGAGTTTCATGGCTGACTGAGGATTTGAACCACATTCTCTCAGTTTGTAGTCTGACGCAGTGCCGGATTTATGTATAAGTTAAACAAGCTATAGCTTAGGGCTCCACTCTCTTGGGGGCCCTCCAAAAACAATTACTGTGATAAAATACATATTTTGTTATGTGCACATGGCTTTTGATAAACACAAAAAACAGCGACAATTTGTTGTTGACAAAGGACAGCTGGACATATAAAGGGCTCCATTACCTTCAGTAGCTTAGGGCCTCATCAAACCTAAATCCAGCCCTGATCTGAATGCTTCTTTTTATTTGTAATCATAGAATCTTAGAGTTGGAAGATACGCCAAGGTTCTTCTAGTCCAACCCCCTGCAATGCAGGAATCTCAACCAGACAATACATGACAGATGGCCATCTGGCCTCTGTTTAAAAATCTCCAAGGAAGGGAGAGTCCACCAGCTTTCCTGGGAGTCTGTTCCACTGTCAAACTGCTCTTACTGTCAGAAACTGCTTTCTATTGTTTAGTCAGAATCTCCTTTCTTGTAACTTGCAAGAGCATCACACTGTTGACTCATGTTAAGCTTGGTTCATGTTAAAGGGTCTTCTAAGACCCCCTATGTCCTTTTCACACGTACAACTAGCAAACCCCATCTTATATTTGTATAGCTGGTTCTTCCTGCCTAAGTGTAGAATCTGACACACACACACACACGGCTTAGTCTGTGAAATGGACCCTCAGTCTCCCTTCAGACCCCCCCCCCCCGTAGGCCCTAAATGGGACCTCAGAGTCTGTTTTGTGTCAGTGGTGAGATCTCCGCGGAGGGCGGGGATCATGGATCGGACGAGATATGAGCGAAGGGCACGGATTGTGGATCGGGTAGGATGGTGAAGGCCGAGACCTATGGGGGGGGAATCTCTGTGGTAGGTACCTCCGTGGCGGGAGGGGGTCCTTGGGGAGCGGGCTACTGTTGGGGTGGCCTGGTCCCTGGCAGAAGTCTGTTCTCTGGGGTGGGCTGTATCCCGGGGTGGTGGGGTGGATGGAGAGTGGCCGTTATTTTGCCAGTGGGCGGGATTTTGGGTGTATGTTTGATTTTGTTGGTGGAGTGGGTAGGGAGTGGGTGGGATTTTGGGTGCATGTTTGATTTTGTCTGGTGGGGTGGATGGGGAGTGGGTGGGATTAGGTGTATGTTGGATTTTGATTGGTGGGGTGGATGGGGAGTGGGCGGGATTGGGTGTATGTTGGATTTTGATTGGTGGGGTGGATGGGGAGTGGGTGGGATTTTGGCAGTATGTTGGATGTTGTTTGTTGGATGTCCACTGGAGGGACAATTCTTTTGTATACAAATCCAGGTTTCTACCTGTCCTGGGTATGTGTATGGACAATGTAAGTGGATAGAGACACTCTCACATGCACTCCCGCTGTTGTGGGCAAATTTGAGGACGATCGGGTAAGCGGTTGTGGAGAAAGGTTCATTGGAACAAACATGCACCCTCTACATTTATATATATATAGATACACGTTTATAGAAAAAAACAGTGAAGGAGCATTAACGTCAAATTATAACATCTAATTATCACTTATTGGTAATTTGTTTTATTGTTTAATTCTATTATCCACTCTTCACCCTCAGGTCCCAGGGTAGGTTACAATAATTTAAAATCCAACATCTAAAAATTTAAAAACATATAGTTAAAGAATACAATTGCACCACATAACAGCGCCTCTTTCTATAGCCCCCACACCTCCCCAAATAACAAAGGCTCTCTGGGCCATTCAAAAAGCAGAAACATTTTTTAAAAAGGATATTTAAACAGTAAAAATGATAACAGATTAATTACAAGCAAAACTGCAGGAAAATTAAAAGAGGATTTGAAACTCAGTTTGCAGCAGTGTTGCCAGGCATTGTTGTATCAGATGCCATGGACTTGAGTCCACAAAAGCTGATGCCAGAATAAATGGGTTAGTGGAAGTCCATAAGCTGCAACCTGACTCTTCAATGTTTTTGCCAGACCAGGGAGAATTCATGTATGCCCCTGAGAACAAAGAGTCTCCCATTGATAATTGCCTCTCCTCTTACTAGTGTAACTGCTTGCATATTGCCCCAAGGGAGGAGATGCACCCCACCCCCCCAGAAGAGGGCAAGAATCTTGGAAAAAGAAAAGGCCTATGCTAATTTGTTTCTACCTTTGCAAATATACAAATATACACTGCAGTGAAACTGTTCCCCAGATGCTTTTGCTTATTTCATTTGTGAATTGCTTCTCCCAAGGAAGCAGTTTACACTAAAATAAACGATGCACATATAAGTGTAACATTTGCACACATAAAAGCAAGTATACATATAAAACAATTGAGGACCACAACACATTTATAAAAACAATTCAAAGCTCAATGCATTTGGACTAGATACCCTGCCAGCTCTATGTTTCTGTGATCTATGATAGCAGAAGATAACAGATTTTTTAAAAAATCTCCACTTTTAAAAGGCTTGTTGAAAGAGAAACATGTATTCAACAATGAGCTGACCGACAACAGAGAGGTTCTTGCATATATTCATCTGATACCATTTCATCTCCAGTGGAGTTAAGCCTGCAGTTATTTGGGATTGGCCACCCCACACTGATAGCCATTTATTGTTTTCACAATGCAAGTTGCCTGATAATTTCCACATTCTATGTAATCTTTCAAATAATGTAAAAGCCATTTCTGGAAAACTGGTGAAAATTTAGCACTCATTTCAATGTTTTCTGCTTCCAGAAAACCTCACAACCCCTTTTACATTGAAAATTGTGGGAGTTTTGCATTGTAATTTCCTGTGATTATATTTGGGGCACTATTCTGACCTACAGTTCCTTTCCACTATTTAAAATGTAGAGCTCAATGACAGTACAGTGGAACCTCGGTTTATGAACACCTCGGTTTATGAATTTTCAGTTTATGAACACCGCGGACCCATCTGGAACGGATTAATTCACTTTCCATTACTTTCAATGGGATAGTTCGCTTCAGTTTATGAATGGTTCAGTTTATGAACAGACTTCCGGAACCAATTACACCCATGCTTTGGGTTAAGTACGCTTCAGGTTGAGTACTCCGCGGACCTGTGTGGAATGGATTAATCCACTTTCCATTACTTTCAATGGGAAAGTTCACTTCAGTTTATGAACGCTTCAGTTTAAGTACCCCGTGGACTGTCTGGAACGGATTAATCCACTTTCCATTACTTTCAATGGGAAATTTCGCTTCAGTTTATGAACGCTTCATTTTATGAACAGACTTCCGGAACCAATTGTGTTCATAAACCGAGGTACCACTGTACAGTCATACCTCGGTTTAAGTACGCTTCGGATTCAGTTTCAGTTTAAGTACTCCGCAGACCCTTCTGGACCGGATTAATCCACTTTCCATTACTTTCAATGGGAAAGTTCGCTTCAGGTTAAGTACTCTTCAGGTTAAGTACTCTGTGGACTGTCTGGAATTGATTAATCCACTTTCCGTTACTTTCAATGGGAAAGTGAATACCCTCTGACTATACATAAGGGTCTGGTGACTTCTGTTTCAGTGTATCTGAAGAAGTGTGCATGCACACGAAAGCTCATACCTATGACAAACTTAGTTGGTTTCTAAGGTGCTACTGGAAGGATTTTTTTATTTTGTTTTGACTGCGTCAGACCAACGCGGCTACCTACCTACAACTAATTTCAATGGGAAGGTTCGCTTCAGGTTAAGTACGCTTCAGGTTAAGTACAGCCTTCCGGAACCAATTGTGTACTTAAACCGAGGTATCACTGTATAATGCTTTGTAAAGCCATAGTTCCATAATGCAACAGGTAGTGCGGTATAAAAGCAACCTTAGAGTCTGGGATAGAAACACTAGCATTATAACCAGAGGTGTACCTAGGCTCCCTTGTACCCTTGGCAAGGAACTGTATCAAGACCCCCACCATCCCTTGCGCCCTTGTCTAGGAATTGTTGGTCACTCAGAGTGGCAGAGAAGCAGCCTGGGGAGTGGATGGGTGGGCAAGCTCCTACCGGTAGCAACTTCGAGCCAGAGTGGAGAGGGGTGATTCTTGCATCTCCCTGGCCTCCTGTTTACAACCAAGAAAACTAATACAATGATCTCCACCCCTGAATGCCCTCTCTGTTTGCCAAGAACATGTATTTCAGCCAACCAGAATTAGCTCTCCATCTCATAGTCCTATGATGGCTCTAGGAGATGACTGCCTAAGTTTGTATTTAGATAAGCTATAATTAATGTGGACTTTCAGCTGCCTTTAGTTAGTTTCATCTGCTGGCAATGAAGAACACGAGCTTTTAAAAATAACAGGAGATGAACAGGAAGAAATGACTAGGTCAGGTTTGCTCTTATTTAATCTATTGTACCCTTAAGGAGAAAAGTGGGACAACTTTTACCTAGATTCCATACACAAAGCTGAAAATGTGGGTTGATTCCTCTGGGGCATATTCCTTGGTAATCAAAACTCTACCTTCACATAGTGTTGGCTCCACCCTGTCTGCATCTGACGTGTATAACTGTCCTAATTTAGAAACTTAATCTGGGGCTGGGTTATTGCAGTAATTTGAAGAGACGAATGCCATAGCTACACCCTTTTGGTGATGGATACCGTTAGCTGCTGTTGTATAAATGGAAGTATATTGCTTGTCCTGTATTAATGACCTCTTATTTTTTACACAAGTTCAGATACATTGATTTATTGTAACAAAAGAGGAGAGTAAAGTAATATCACTTCACCATTGTGAGTGCTTCTGTAAAGCTGAAAAATCGCTTATTTGTTTATATTAAATTTCTATACCACCTTTCATCCAAGGATTGTATTGCAATTTTACAGATACATAATTTATGTAGCAAATGGAGGAGGTGGCATGTTAACACCTTTAACTTGGTGGGCTGAAATTTGAACACAGTGATGGGATCTGAAACGGTAGTGACTGACTGGAAAAGAGACCTTGCTTGGGGTTGTGGTGGACAGCTCAGTGAAAAAGATTAATTCTGTGCCGGGGTTATTAGGGAAGGGACTTAAAATAAAACTTTCACTATCACACTTGAAGTACTGTAGACAGTTCTAGTCACCTGACCTGAAAATGAATATTGAAGAGCTGAAAATGGTTCCAGGGGATGGAGCAACCTTTCTATTTAATTTCGTTTATTTAACAAAATTTATATGCTGCTTTCTAGAACAAAATATCTGTAAGTGCTTAACAAGAGATAGTCTAAAGTATTCACTTAATGAAAGGATTGGTGCTGCAGTTCTGAATCCAGTAATTCACATGGTTTTAGAAAAGTGTGGAAACCGCTTGGCTGAGCTACAGAAGGACAAGTTTGGCATGCTGTGTGGACCAAGCCCCGTTTCCACTCTACCTCAGCAAGGTGCAAAAAATTACATCTCTTCCTCATTGGTGAGGATGCCAGATAACAGTGACTCACCTGTCACTTTTGGTGGGAATGCATCAAGGTACAAAAACTGTGGGGTATGGTATTCCATGAAATTGCAAGCAATCACAGGCCCTCCTGCATATATTTGAGGAGGAAGAGGTGGGTTTGTACTGTAAAGAGAGGAACATTCATTTGCTTATGGTGGCACAAGTGACTTTGACCCAGTTTTGGAGGAATATAGCAGAAGCCATTCTAACTTACTGGTATACTAAGCTATGGGAAATTGCTTTTTAAGAAAAACTAGCTCATAGACTAAGGGTTAAAAGAGTTCACAATTAAAGAGACACATTTGTTTTTGTTTTGTTTTTACAGTTTTATAGTTTATGATAAGGATAAAGAACACAGGTCACCTCCTTCAGTTTCAGATGGATATGGTTGCTTTAATTGTTCAATTATTAAACACTTTTTAGACATTCTTTATAGAAATGCGTTTCTGTTTATTCTCTCTTTCCTCTACAGAATAAAGGGGTAATTTTATCTTAATATTAATATGCTTGTGTTTTGTACTTTGTGACTAACACTTGTCTCCTTTTTTAAAGGTACTGTTTCTGTATTTCACTGCAGTGGAAAATGTGTACATTGTTTTGTTTTATATTTTCCTTTCATTTTGGCAGTTTTGTGTTTCATTTTTATGTTGAACTGATAGAAATTGTGAAATACTTTTAAATACCATTAAAAAAATTAAGAAGTTGCATTAAAGATCAGAAATACAAAATCAGATTACTAATTTTAAAACCACATATACATACTAAAATCCTGTTTTCTGAGAGGAAAGATTACAACATTTTGGGCTTTTTACTTTAGAGAAAATGAAGGTAGGACAGAACGTTCACCCTGGACATTAAGTTCAAGTCCTTTGGAGAGGCTGCAGGAGTTGACACTCTCTCCAGGTTAAGTGCAAGTTCTTCAGCTGCCTGAGACGAAGGACAAGATGGTGCTTTCCCTAGATTCCAGGCAACCAGATGGAGTGTGGTTTTTCAGCAAATTTTTGTCAAAGTAGATATTAATTTCAATTGGTCTACTTCGGGCAAAAATTAGTAGAAAACCACCCTTGTGGTATTCAACCAAGGCAGTGGAACAGTTTCCTCTACAGGACAATGAGGGCAGCAATCTATTTTAGTGGGCACATGACAGGCTGTGGGGCACATAATCTAATCCCTACTCCTCAGCACCCCCCCCCCACCTTGCACTCATGTTGTCTAACGATAGGGTCAGCTCTGACACTTTTGGGATTCCTACTCATTCCAATAGGTCTTATGTGGAGGGGGGGGGACTTATTGAAGGTCTGTGCCCTGTTTAGGGAAGTTTTTAATGTGTGACATTTTAATGTATTTTAATCTTTGTTGGAAGCCACCCAGCCGGATGGGCGGGGTACAAATAATAAATTATTATTTTTATTATTTTTATTATTTGTTTATTTATTATTGACATTCAAAAGGAGCTGCCTTTTCCAGTTGTGCAACAAGCTCTGGTGCTGTGTATTAACCTCTCCAGACTTAAGTTGCATGCATTCTAATTATGAATAATAATAAAAAAATATTCTATAATCCTATAAACCTCCTATTACACAACCTCAGCCTTAGTGTGAAAACCAACAGCCTTGGCTCTGTTGGGTAGCATGTTTGGAATCTCAGGCTGTTTATACTGCGCTATTGACAGTTTGATAAAGTAAAGGTAACCCTGCACTGATCTACCGTAGTTTTCAATTTTGCGTGTTGTCTATGTGTTTGTATTTGTTTGTATCAGTGTTGTGTTTTGTTCTATAAGACTGTTTTTCCACCCAAAGGCCTTCAGCAGCTTGGGCTACCTCTACTTAATAACAGCCTTTTGTGTCTTATTCAACGTTTTACTCATCTGTGCTGTACAGATAACTCCCCTTAGTTATCTAAGGGTAACTTTGGAGGGAGGCCCTTAGATCAGCATGCTTTGCATGCATAAGGTTCCTGGTTCAATCCCAGGCACCTCCACATGGGGCTGAGAATGTCTCCTGCCTGAAACCCTGGAGAACTGCTGCTAATCAGAGTAGACAATACTGGGCTGAATGGGCCAGTAGTCTGACTCAAGATAAGGCTAGTTACAGGTAGGTAGCCATGTTGGTCTGAGTCGAAACAAAAAAAAGAAATTCCTTCAGTAGCACCTTAAACTTAGTTGGTCTTTAAGGTGCTACTGAAGGAATTTTTTTATTTTGTTTCAATATAAGGCTGTTTCCTATGCTTACCACAAGATTTTTAGTTAGTGTGGAGCTAGTGTCTAGCCATGTTTAAGTTTCTCATTCAGGGGCAGAGATATATCAGTATCCAATTTCCATATTTCCCCAGTAATTTATGTATGTTGAATTGCAGGTGCACTAACTTGTAGGTGTGGAAATAGCCACCCAATTTAACACCCTTGTAATTGTGTGACTTAGGCTGTCCACTGACCTGGAAATAAGTCCTATTGAACTCATCAAGACTTGCTTCTGAGAAGACATGTATGAAATTGTACTGTCAGTTGGTCTTCCATGTATGGATGTGTTTGTGTGTGTAACTGGCACACATACTTATATATGCTGATGGCTATTACTTTCCAGTAGGAATCAGGATTATTTCTTTTCTCCCTCCACTCTTCCAGCCCACTGTTAAGTGCTTGATGGAGGAACAAAACTCACATTTTTGGCATATGCTCCCCCCCCCTCCAATATTATGCAAGAAAAGGCAATGGATGGAATCAAAAAGGAAACAGATGCATTAGCAATAGGTGATGATTGGTTTATTGTTTTGGCAACGCTTGAGTATTTCGTGGGAGGAAGCTGTGAATTTTATGGTCTGATCCCAGTAAAGGACCACATGCAAAAACAAGCCGTTCTCTTTAACACAGGATATTTCCAGCATATTTCAAGTAGGGGCAGTTCTGCCTCACTAAGCTTTTGGAATTCCTTTGACAATACTGCTGAGCTTGGCAGGCGCAAGCAGTCAACTCGCCTTGTAGGAGTTAAAACTTGAGATGAACTTCTCTGCTCCTGTTAGTTGCCCCTGGGACTCAGGAAAGGAGAAGGGGCATTGGGATGTTAACTCTTGTAGAGGGAAGGAAAGAGCAGGAGTAGGCCAAATGTATTCAGGTACATTTATTAAAAAGGTGATGGTGTGTTGCCAAAGGCAGAGATGATCTTTGTTTTGAAGGGCTGTTTCTGTCCATTTTACAAGGATTGCTGCTTTGTTCTGTCCCTTGCAGCTCCTGCAGACTGGTAGGGTGAAGCCAGCTTAGACTTCAGAGGAGCCGGGCATCATACTGGGTTTTGTTGTCCAAAACAGAAGCACCAGAAGCTGCCTTAGTCAGACCATTAGCTTATCTAGCTGAGTATTGTCTATTCTGGCCATTGGAAAGCAATAGTCATGTGTACATATATGTATCATATATACAGGAAATGCCAACCACAGCATGGATTTAAAGCACTATGTCTTCCTGCCCCTGTTACCATTTGCCGATCGCCATGGGACTTTTGGGGTTTGGGTTGGGTTTTTGGAAGACGCCTGTGTGTGAATTTGTTTTATGTGTATAGATCAGTGCATCTGTTCCGATGGCATGAAGTAGAAGCACTATGATGCCACTTTAAATAGCCATGGCTTCTCCCAAAGAATTCTGGGCACTGTAGTTTGTTAAGGGTGCTGCGAGTTGTTAGGAAGGCCCCCTGTTCCCTGCACAGAACAACAGTTCCCAACATTCCCTGGGAAAAGGAATTGATTGGTAAACCACACTAGGAATTGGAGCACTGGGGGGATTGCCACTTAAATCATGTTGATTACCATAGGTCTGGAAACTGGATATTGATAAATCTCTGCATTGGAATGAAAAACTCAGACGTGTTTGTGCTCCACACTAGCTAGAAACCCTTGAATTGACATTAGCTCATCTTGCCTACACTGTTTGGAAGCAGCTTTCTAGGATTTCAAAGAGTGGACTTCTTAGGGTGCCTGGGATTGGACCAGGGTCCTTCCCCTAGTACGCAACTTGACCCGGAGATTATTTTTGCTCATAGTAGGGCATATAGAGTGGGGCTAGCATTTGTGTACCTGACAAGGACCCTGCAACGTAAGAGGTCCACTGCCTACCCACAGAGTCATCAGGCCGGGCTGCTGCTAGTTTGCCTGCCCTCTTTGAATGAGCAAGCAGAGATAGTAGGGAAAAGAAGGAGCAGCAAACGAGCATTTGCTGCTTATTTCCCTCTGGATGGCCCTGCAGATCTGGCACAGTGGAATATAAGAAGTGAAGGGGCAGCTGCAGCTGTGGCGAGGGGGTAGGGACTCGGAGGAATAAAGGGTTGCTCTTATATGGGCATGTAGAATGTTGAAGCATGTTTTAACCTGTTTTTCAAATGTGTTTCTGACTTTGGTTTTTCTTTTAGTGTTTTAAATAGTTGCCAATACTGATAATTTTATTGCTTTGTTCTCTTTGTAAACCACTTTGAGGTTGCTTTTACAATTCAACGGTGTATAAATTTTATGAAATTTATGTGAAATTTCATGAAATTTTATGTAATAAATGTGGTTGAAAGAAAGATACCCACAAACTGTCATTCTCACATACCCCACACACATACATGGGCATAGCCAGGGGGCAGGGGGGCAGCTGACCCCCCCCATCAAGTAAATAAATAAAAATACTTAGCTAACTGACCAATCGTATCTCAGATAGCTCAGTTCTTTCCCCCCAACATAAATCTTGCCCCCCCAAAAGCATAAATCCTGGCTATGCCCTTAAATCCTGGCTACCTAGGACTTTATCCACGCAAAGCACAAGCTATGCACTTGTAACAGATCATAGCTCACACTTTTCATGGAGAAAGTCCTAGGTTCAATCCCTGATGTGTCCAGGTAGGAAAGGTTGGCTACCTGAAACTTGAGAGAGCTCCTAAAAATACGACTAAATGAATGAGGCATAGGGCAGCTTCCTAAGTTCCTATGTCATTTTGTGTTCTCTTGTCACAAGAGAAGGGAAACTGCTTGTAGTGGGTGGGGGAGCTGTGGATGTGCAAAGTATTTTATCCCATTCTGAGCTCAAAATCTCTGTATATTATTGTCATCCTCATGCAAGCCAATGTGCTGTAGCAGTTGTGGAGCCAGCTAAGAAGACCAAGAAAGATTACATGCCTCCAGTTAACCATGAATATCACCAGTCGCATGCTGTCAGCCTACTCTACCCTGCAGGGTTGTTGTAAAGAAAATAATGGGAGGGGGACTTGCTTTTGTGCTCACCATTCTGACCTCAGAGGAGGAAGGAAGTGTTGTGAATGCAATTTGGATGTAATCATTTGCTGTTAATATTTGTGGTTAATAAATAATGCATTGGCCAAGCACATTTTGTGGTTGAACACATTTCTAAGAGATCTCTACCTGAACCACGGGAAGAGGTGTGAATTTGCCCAAAATGTGGAACAAGGGTGGAGGGTGGGGAGATTGTGTGAAACAAACCATAACTTTGCTTTTCTGCCATAATAAATACAAAGCTAAGTGAGAGAAGTAAATGTTTTTAGGCTTGATGGGGCTGGCAGGTCTCCCTGTGCCCCTGCAAGCGATGGTGGCGGAGATTGTCTGGGGCCAGTGACTCAGCAGAAGGTCCAGAATTCTAGGAGTATCTAGTGCTAAATTAACCACATGGCTTCCACCCAGAGTTGCCACGGAACTGCCCGTTCTAAACAAGCTTGTCCCTGGAGAGGCAAAAATAAAAACCGCTCACAAGGCCAGTTTCAACACAATGCTTTTCCACCCTAGGAGTTGCTTTTGGACATAAGAACGTAAGATGAGTCCTGCTAAATCAGGCCAAAGGACATCCAATCCAGCATCTTTTTTTCACAGCAGCCAACCATAAGAAGCTGAGACGCCCATAAGCAGGACATTTGGAAAATAGTGTTGTTTTCCGGTGACTGGTATCCAGAGAAATGTTGCCTCCGAATCTATAACAATTTAGAACGATCCCTGTTGAAAACACTTTTGCTCATGGTTTTCTAGATAGGAGGGCTGCCTTGTTCACATGCCTTGCAACATTTCACAGATCAAAAGAGGGACACACTTTTAGCACCCCTGTTCTCATTCCGAAGATTACTGCCTGTTCATTTATTTATTTACTTCTTCTTTTTTAAGGCTTTGATACCCTGCCCTTTGACCAGAAATGACTCCTAAATTAGCTGACAAAAGTTAGTAGTAATGGTTCCTGCAGTCAGGTTTACACTCTAAAAAGACATGACAAGTGAGGAAAAAGGAATGGGAGGGAAGAGGCAAGCTCAAGCATGAGTTCTTAAAGTGATTATGATGCTGCTACATAATTCTGTCTATGCAGGTTCTGGCTGTCTAGGAAAGCACACACACACACCTTGCAAAAAAGCACGATTTCTCCCCATCAGATCTAGGAACAGAACAGGTGGCAGTGCACTAAGCAGGCAGGGCTAATCTGAGCACACTGTTCATCAAACAACTGACTCCATACCCTGTAATAGGGCTGCCCGCTGCAGATTTAAATGCCAAGACAGTGTTTGTTTTTCTGATTGAAGAGATATTCACGAAACATAATTGTCCAATAATATGTGATTACAGTTCAAACTGTACCTTAGCAGCTGCAGTGTGTGAAGTGTCCTGTGTGGTGCTTTGGGTTTATTTGCATCTATTTAGCTGTGTGCAATAAAGACAAAATACAGCCCTCCCCGCTCCACACGATGCAGTGCAACTCCCAGACCGCATGGGAAAGGAGTTAAACCCTGAAGAACGGCATTAACATCATGATAAACTTGCAATAACAGCATTTCAAGAAGGCATCATCAGAAGGAAAAACAGGAGGACACTGCTTTCTTTCCTTCGTGGGTCATGAATTGGGGAAGATTACATCAACTGGAGGACATGAAAGTTTTCAGAGAAACCCTAATCTGTTCAAGTGACACCATGGTAGGGGAACATCTGTACTCTGTTGTTTTTACCATCAATGACCCAAATAAATTCATCTTTCTGTTGCCCTGCCTTCAAGGGGGCAGGGTTTGTGAGGGAATCGAAACAAACATTTAAATACCAGGTTTTGACATGACAAAAAGAGTCAGCATCAAATGTGCTTCCAGGGGGAGGGTGTTCCTTAAGCGGGATGCCATCATGGGAAAGGCCTATTCGACAACAATAAGAGCCTCCTCCCTCCCCACGCACTGTACCCCCAATCCTGAAATATCCACCACCACCACCACCAGATGCCCTTATTAAAGTGATACATGTATGTACATGGGCACATTGGATATCTGGTTTAATTTTGACCTTTGAAATTTGACAGAGGTGCACCTGAATCATAATTTCAGGAGTATCTTTTTCATGCAATTTCTCCCTGATGTAGCACTTGAATTATTTATTTGTTTTCTCCTCCTCCTCTTTTCATGTCATACAGTGCTACATAGAAATACATATATAAGCTAAGATTTGAGGGGGGGGTAGAAGACCCATGAAAACCTGACCAATCAAGTTCACTAGGTCTGAGGATTGTGGTTTCATCTTATTCAGAAACCACAGACTCATAATATATTTGGTTAAGATGATAATCAAATTGTTAAATGGGGCTGCCTCATCTTCAGACCTGAAGACTGAGGTCCTCTCTGGAGTGTACCCCTCCCCCAAAAGAGGAAGAGTTCCTGTTTTTCCTGAAGGTGTTGGTACATCATCAGTGCAAAAAAGGAAAGCATGCTAAACTTAAAACTGTCCACTGTTTTCCAAATTGCATTCACACAAGAATATATCCTGTGGTGCTTGCCTCTGTAAATATTGCCCTGATTTCTGTAACACCTTGTGTTTATAAGGTGTAGATCTTAATCAGCCTTCACAAATTTGGTGCCTTCAGATTATTATTTTTAGGCTGTAACTCCCATCAGCTGCAGCAAACATTGGCCTTTGTATGGTTAGTATTAACTAGGTTTCACTCTGGGTTTTTAACCAGGGTCAAACTAGTTAAAGGCAGTAGAAGGAAAGTGAGGAGGATTTGTTATTGGCAGGGAGTTCAAATTCTGCAGCCCATCCCCTAAGAGTGCAATCTTAATGCATGTCCACTCAGAAGTAAATCTCATTCAGATCAATGGGGCTTGTGCTCAGGCAGCTATGTATCAGATGACAGCCTTAATCATGCTCAAAGGACAGGCCACACTAGAAGCCCTAAGAATAGCTGTCATCTATTTTGAATGATGAAATGCAATGTGGTTGAATGGTTGGAACTGTTGCCTACAAAAATACGCTTAACCACTTGCACACACAAAGTGCAGATGCCTCAAGAGTAAAATGCATTTTATTAAAAGATTTAAAGGAACACAGTGATGCCTGGAACGTTGTTCTGGATTTACCATGCATACATTTGGCTTCCTCCCCAAAATCGGGATCCCTTCTAGAAAGCCAAGAGCAGACTTTGAAAGTCGCCCACATTAGTATTAAGTGCATGGCCGTTTGCTATTTAAGTAATTTGGGAGTGTCTGATGTCCGCTCCTTCCCGTAAATAAAATAACTTGTGTGACATGTAACACCTGGTCTTCCGCCAACTGGCTCCAGCATGCTTCCTCCCCTTCTCAGGTTTCTTTCATTCACAAGTGAGCGGAATGACCTCTTGGTGCAGGGAAAGGGAAGGAAACTTAGAAGTGGGGTGTGAATATGACATTTTACAGGGATCATTAATCTCTCCCCCCCTTTAATGTTTATTTGCATTTTCAAAAACAGGAACAGAGAGCATATTTTACCCCCTCCCCCTGTCCCACTTACAACTTCATACTAAATACAGCATGTATACGTATACCATATGACTTCCCTTCCACACTTTTCCTGAACATTAATATGTTTTCAGTGGAAACACTTGATTTGGGCCTGCTCCGCACTGGTTTGGAATCAGATGAACAACGAAGGCATTTGTGAATGGATTCAGATACAGTATTTATGAAATACGTACGGTATGCTAAATAAGGTGCTCTGGAATGGCAGCGGCAAATTAGGTTAGTGAATCTGTGCACTAGACCCTCTCCAGGCCCTTTCAGCAGACAATGGAAGCTTCTGGTCTTTGAAATGAATAAAGATTTATAACCTCCTTTCTAATATTTTAAATACAGTTTCCAAAGTGGCACACATTAAAGTTTGACAAACTAACAGCACATACAAAGACAGGAACAAGAGAAAAACACAAGAAACAAAACCAGATCAAGTAGCAATGATAAAAGGGTATAAGTGACATCTTGCTATAAAATAGAAAATAAACAGCCTACAAAACACTCTGCAGCTAAAATCAGATTTTGCCATTCAGTGAACAGCTTGGGCAAATAAACACTTTCCCGAAGAAAACTGCTTTGATTTCTTTCCCTGCTCAAGCATTTTCCTGCCTGAGGCCAAGGACAAGATTGTATCTCCTCCGTTCTGTATACCAAAAGACAACTGTATTGTCACTTGAAGCTTTCCTCCATGATACCAGCTTTGCATGGGGGAACAATGCAGTTTGCACATCACACAGAGCTCTGTCTGCTTTATGCCCCTTAGCATCTTCCATCTGAATCTGTCTCACTCTGCCCAATGGTAAAGCTGGCTCTAGACTTAACAAAGCTTGAAGCTTCCAAAAAGGGGAAATGTTTCCCAAATCAATGGTTGATGTATGTAACTGTAAAAGGCAGAATAAATGTTGCGCAAAAATGCATTCAGTATGATCACAGGGGATTCTCCCCCCTCCCCCTTTTTTAATGAACTGGTGTACAAGTGCTCTGCCAAATATTCATGCATAACACTCATAATAAAACCATTTCAGGTGTTCCCTACCTTTAACATCAAATGTTAAGATTTCAGTAGAAAAAGGTAAAGGGACCCCTGACCATTAGGTCCAGTCATGACCGACTCTGGGGTTGCGGTGCTCATCTCACATTATTGGCCGAGGGAGCCGGCGTACAGCTTCCAGGTCATGTGGCCAGCATGACAAAGCCACTTCTGGCGAACCAGAGCAGCACACTGAAACGCCATTTACCTTTCCGCTGGAGCAGTACCTATTTATCTACTTGCACTTTAACGTGCTTTTGAACTGCTAGGTTGGCAGGAGCTGGGACCGAGCAAGGGGAGCTCACCCCGTCGCGGGGATTCGAACTGCTGACCTTCTGATCAGCATGCCCTAGACTCTGTGGTTTAACCCACAGCGCCACCTGTGTTCAGTATACTAGTTTCAATTTACAGGGCAATCCTCCACATGATTACCCTCTGGCCCCCTAGATTGTCCCCAAAGGTACAAACAACAACTATGGAGTCAAATAGGTGTTGGGTATTTTCACTGGAAAGCCAGTGTATGCCCATCAAGACATGTAGCTGTTTTCCCTTAAGATAAAAATGACGTTAACTGCTCTTTAAAAATAAAAAGTGGGAATGATTTAAGGTACGGTAGCCAAAGTGGTCTTTTCCAAATGTTGTGGAACTACAACTCCTATTGTCCCTGACTATTGGTCATGCTGACAGGGGCTGATGGGAGTCATCGTTCAACATCTGGTGTTCCCCACAATGGTTGTCCCAGGTAGAAAGCATAGTGTGGCTTAGCATGAAATCACGATTATCACCACAATGACGTTTTGTAAAGTGTATGCAGACAACTCTCAATTTGTGTGCGTATGATGCATGCCCGACCATGCATGCATGCACCATGTTCGGCACCAGAAAAGGGCGGGGACAGGGCAGGCTTACACGCACTCCACCGATGGCGGGTTGCTTGCATTGAAATTCTACAACTTTGGGCTTTAGTGTTTTAGGGCACTGTGTCCTGCTGTGAGTGGTTTTATTTATGTCAGCAGGATTTTAGGGCTATAGTTGTACATTACTGCAATAAGTGTTCTGTGATTTACGTATTATTTGGGGGGGAGGAATTTGTATGCAGTATAAAAAATCTTTATGACTCTATTTAAAGTCAGGAACCTTCATATCTTTCCGTTTATCAGAGTATGATCTAGTTTTTTTTAAAAGGTACAAGTTGATATTTGTTATCCAGTGATAAGCACATTGCAAACATGTCAGAATAGAAATGAAACAAACCATTTCTTAGGTGCTGTATAACTGAGGAAAAATTTGGAAGGGAAAATGTTAGCTAATTATTATTTTTTGTCCTTTTCCATACAGGGCGGGAAGAAATTTTATCATGGACCTTGCGGGGGTCGAGACTGCAGTGCAGGCTGCCAGTGCTTTCCAGAGAAAGGTGGTCGGGTAAGTTGACACTTTCTTCTTTTTTTGGTGAAGGGAAATGTGCCCAGGTTTCTTATCACAGCTGTCTTTTCTCTCAAAGAAAACAGAGTTAATATGCTTAAGGCCCTGTCTAGTGGATTCATAAGGCTAGGAGAGTGAGGAAGAACAGCTGCAGGAGAACACCAGGCCCAGCCAAAACTTTGAAATCTCACATAGAAGACTTAAACCTTAAAATCTCTGCACCAAAGCTGCAGCAGAGCCAGCCAGTTAACTGGAAAACAAAATGCAGTATAGATTCTTGTGTATGGACATCAAAAGAAACGTATTATTTCAAAGTCCTCTGTGAGCTTCAATATCACCTTTGAAGGGCCAGTGCTCTTCCTCTGGCCCCATCCACTTGATACATTTAAAACAGTTTCAAACCACTTTAAGACAGTCATAACTTCCCCCAAAATAATCTTGGAAACTGTAGCTTGTTAAGGGGTGCTGAGAGTTGTTAGGAAACCTCATCACCTGACAGAGTGGTTTAACAGTCAAGCCCTCTTACCTGGGAACTCTGCGGACTCTAGTTGTGTGAGGGGAATTGTTGTTGTTGTTTAGTCGTTTAGTCGTGTCCGACTCTTCGTGACCCCATGGACCACAGCACGCCAGGCACTCCTGTCTTCCACTGCCTCCCGCAGTTTGGTCAAACTCATGTTTGTCTCCTAATAACACTAATTAAACTTCAACAAACCACAGTTCCCAGGATTCTTTTGGGGAAGCCATGCCTGTTTAAAGTAGTGTGGGCCTCTTTCTACATGTTCCTGGAAATCTAGTTCAGGCCTAGTTTATATATGGAGTTTAGTGGGTAATAGGACTCTTTTATTCTTTTCTCTTTTTTGATCCACTTTGGACTGAAAGTTGGAAGGTTAGTCATTTTAAATGCTGCCTCATGGCGAAAGACCCCTTGCATACAGAAAGCTAAACCCTTCTTTGTCGACAAGAATAGTGGTTCCCTGCTTGTACCCAGTGTGTGGATCTCACATGTTCTAGTTTAACATGCACACCTGGTGTTTGCACCATGTTACTTTCTAGTCTTCCAGAATCTGGTGCCTTCCAGAAGTTTTGGGCTGCAACTCCCACCAGCTGCAGCCAGCCAGCACGGCCATGATCCCATCAGCTCCAGCATCGTACAGCTGTGCTGGCTGGTGCTGATAGGTGTTGCAATCCAGAATAGCTGGTTGGGGAAGGCTGTAATAAAACCCTTCTGCTTTGGTCCAAATCACGTCCATCTCCTTGAACAAAAATTCTGATGAATGATGTAATCATTGACAGATGTCCTGGGTGTCATCATCCTGTCTCTTTCCATTGCTTGGGTTCATCTGAATTGTTTGAACTGGACACATCACTGTTGACCTTGCAGTTCAAACTCTTGGTTTTATCCTTTGTGAAGATGTCACAAAGATTTTGATTTGTTTTCACAACTGACCTGGGAACTTGGATGAACTTTTACTTTTATTTCTTGCGGGTTCTAAACTATTAGGTCTAGTCATTGCTTTAAAATTTTGGGGGTGACATGGTGGGGAGCAACACCCTTCACTAGAAATTCCAGCTCCCATAAACAAGAATTGAAGAGGACTTTCATAGCAGCATGGAAGCATGCAATTAGCCCAGTTCAGGTATCACTGAAACCATAGTTTAGCATAACAACAAAGATGCAGTGAGCCTCATACTCGCATGCCCTCCTGCCTGCCTTCTCCAGTGTGGCCCCAAGGAAAAGTTCAGAAACTTTTCTTCTAGTTTAGATTAACTACACTGTATGATTGTTTTATTTTAATTTGACAAAAAATATTTTTAATTGACAAAAACAGTATAAAATATTCATTAATAACACCAATTAGCCCAAACATTAAAGCCATTTATGAGTTTATGTAATAAAGTGACATGTTAACATGAGGGTTGCCTAAAGGAAAAGTTTTTTTGCAGGCTCCAGAAATAATATAGTAAAGGTGGCTGCCTAACATCAATGGGCAGGGAGTTCTGAAGTGTAGGTGCTGCCACACTGAAGGCATAGCTGCCAAGTTATCCCTTTTTTTAAGGGATTTCCCCTTATGCTGAAAGGCTTCCTCGCGAGAAAAGGGAAAACTTGGCAGCTATGCACTGAAGGATCAATCCCTTGCAAGGGCAGAGCATCCAACTAAGAGCAGACCCACTGAAGTCAATGGACCTAAGTTTGTTGTATCTATTAACTTCATTGGGTCTACTGTAAGTAGAACTAGCATTGGATGAAGGGCAGTATAAAAATTTAATTAATAATAATAATGCCATCAATGCAGATTAGAACCTCCACCCAGAAGTGTAGGTTGAAATCCCACTCTTTCACCCCTGCTAACCCTCTGCATTTGTGTGGGTCGAATTGTCCAAAGAATTAACCAGTGTGGCAAAGAAATTGGGAATAAAGCTCATAGGACCACTTGGTTCTTCTCACTGGGCCAAGAGTGGGCACCTGGGGGCCTCCAGATGTTGAGGTATGCGAGCTCCCATCACCCCCAAACCAGCAATGGTCAGGACTGATGGGAGTGGGGGGTCCGACAACATCTGGAGTTCCACAGGTTTCTTGCCCCTGTTGTAGCTGATGGTAGAGTTTACATTTGGTGCAGTGGGAAATTCCAGAAACTCTCCCTATGTGTGAAAGGTGCTTGTAGATGAGAACCAGATAGCTTAATTAAAGCTGTGCTCTGAAAGAAACAATCAGCAGAAGCTGCAAAAGGAATGTTTCAGATTTTCCACCTGGTTGCCATTCGCTCTTTGACCTGTAGCCTTAGGCGAGCTTAGCCCCTGAGTTGTTGCTGTTGCTGTTTTTGCCCCAGCTTCTTCTTCAAGCAGTTCCCATTTGGTTAGCGTATTACCAGACAAGCCTTGCAGAGGAGGGAGTGGGAAGGTTTCCCCCTGACTCTGCTCTTTTTGGGCCATTAAGGGACGGAAGGGGCTTTGCACAGGCTCACCCACACAGCTGGTGATGCATCCTGCATGGTGCTCTGTGTTCTGTCATGTATTTTTCAATGCTTGCACAGCTTGTAGCAGCCCCTCGCCTCCCCCTGCCCTTCCTTCCCCCATACCCAATCTCCCGAGGCCTGCTCTCTTATCTGGGAAGATAACTTCTCTAAACATCACTGGAAATGTTCTATATGGTCCTCTTATATCCTATCCCAGCCCAAAAAAGTACAGGTCATGTGAACTTCGCTTTAATTTCTTCTCTGTCTTTGGCAGTGCAAAATTTTCTCAGGATCTGAACAATTTGTAATGAGGTGGGTTATGTCCTCTTAACTTCTGCAAGGGGGAGAGAGCCTGTGTGGCTTCTGAATGATCTTTTTTATCAGCCATAAGGGAGGGGGTGTCAGGTGACCGTGCCCCAAAATTGAAAAAATGCATGAGGTGGGATGGGCCCTCACAGCCTGGCCCTAGCCCTAGTGCCAGTGTGCACAATTGCTTCACGCCCCTTTGTTGGTACATTTGTGGGGTTTCTTCTTCTTCAGCATTTCATGTCCATCTTTGGATAGATGCCTCGTTCAAGTTCTCTCTAGCATTCTCTGTTTGCTTTCCACATTAGTTATAGATCATCCACCCACCACATGGGTGGTCATGCCCTCTGTTTTTTGAAGTTGTAGGGTCTCCATGCGAACATTGCTTTATTCTATCAACCCGAGTTGTTTCTTGCCACATGTCCTGCATATAACCATTTTAACTTCACATCCTTTTCTATTACATCTGTAACTTTTGATCTTTGTTGTATCCAATTACTAGCTTTTCTGAATTTTAATGATACAGTATTCCTAAAACTGCATGTTTCATGGCATATTTTGTTGTTCTCTGCTCCATAATATACACATATGGAACACTTCATAATTCACATCTAAGGAAATGTTTGAATTTAGTTATTTACAGTTGTATTATTATTATTATTATTATTATTATTATTATTATTATTTCCCACCTTTCTCCCAGTTGAGATTCTACGTTCAAAAACATTGATATATAATACAAAGTAATGGGGGGAACTAGTTAAAAACAATTATTAAAATACAGTCATACCTCGTTTTAAGTACGCTTTGGTTTGAGTACTTTCAGTTTAAGTACTCCGCAGATCCATCTGGAACGGATTAATCCACTTTCCATTACTTTCAATGGGAAAGTTCGCTTCAGGTTAAGTACGCTTCAGGTTAAGTACGGACTTCCGGAACCAATTACACTCATACTTCGGGTTAAGTACGCTTCAGGTTGAGTACCCCACGGACCCGTCTGGAACGGATTAATCCACTTTCCATTATTTACAATGGGAAAGTTTGCTTCAGGTTAAGTATGCTTCAGGTTAAGTACAGACTTCCGGAACCAATTGTGAAACCGAGGTACCACTGTATATCATAAGACATTTAGAACCAGCAATTAAAATGCAGTTTGCCCAGAGAGCAGCCCAGTAATCAACATCATCTGTACCTTAGCTTCCAAGGACATTTTGAAATAGAAAGGAGTTAGCCTGCTGGCAGAAGGATAACAAAGAGGGAGCCAGTTTACCTGTTTTTAGGAGTGAATTCCATGATATGGGAGCAGCCACAGCAGTTACTACTGAACTGTGCCACTGATGTTAATAGGACTGAAAGAAGGTATTAACCCTTAGCACCCAGGACGGAGTGCTTTCAGGCCCGGGACCAAGGTCTTTATAGGTCTTTATAGGTCATGACCAGTACTTGGAATTGTGCCCCCAAACAGACTGGTAGCCAGTGAAGTTGTTTTAACAGAGGAGATGCATACCAGGAGCTTCTCCCAATGCCTAGAACAGGAGTGCAGAACTTGATCTGATAAATAGGCCAGACCCCAACCTCCCCCATCCCTTCCAGGCCATTTTTACCACCCATCTGCCAGTCACCTGCCATCATTGCAATGTCATGCGACAGCGACAAACCCAGAAGGGGACTGCTGAAAGTGAACCCCTTTGAAGGTGCACTTTAAGTACCAGTCAGCATTGGCGATGCGTCCTCTTGGTTGTGCTAGGGAGTTCCCAGACTACCAGTTGTTCCTTTGCAGCTGCACTCTTACACATGACATCAGGTGTGGGGAAGGTGGCTGCTGCAAAATCTCCTCTGGACTAAACTGAAACCTGTGCCAGATGCGGGCTGGAGGTTCCCCACCCCTGGCTTAGAACATCTGATGCAGCCAGCTACGCCCATTTATTCCTCTGCTCACCGGCACCTGCTGCTCTGTTGAGGTGCGGTACACACAATATTGCATGAGGGCACTGCAGTGCAGCAAACATGGGGCCAGTTAGCATCCTCTAAGACCCATCTCAGTGGAGTGCCTGGGTCCAGCTATCTGAGTCACCAATTAAATCCACTTGTCAGCTTACAACCTGACTGTTGTGCAGCTGTGAGCTGCTTTTCCCAGATTAATCTGTTTGCTTTGTTGCCCCCTTTCCTTTATCCCCCCAAAACTGTTTTCCTTTCTGTTCCCTTAACTGCTTTTCTGGTTTTGAACTTCATTTTCCCCCAATTCATTTATCCTCTACCTCCATTCTGTTGCCTTTCAAGAATATGTATTCAGACTCTCAAAAGTAGGTCCCATCTTCTATGCATGGAACCCCATTGCTCTTCGCTTCATGGGAGGTGCAGTTAGGTCAGGAAGCCTCTAGTTATTCAGTTTCTCATTTTTAATCCAGCCACAAAGCTATGGTTACCAGCTTTGGAAAAAAGCCAGGATATTAAACCAAATTCAAACAATGGTTTAATATCCTGGCTTGTTCCAAAGCTAGTTTCTAGGTTTAGATGAACCAGGAAACTATTGTTAACTGAAGACACCCCAATTTGTTTCTTTTTTGCTCATGCAAAGGGTCTGTGTCTGTGGGCAAAAGGCTTATTCAGGCCTCAGGTTACTGAGTCAATATATGATTGCCTGAACACAGTCAATGCTGCTGCATTAAAAAAAAAATCTTTTAGGAAACTGCACTGTAAAGAAAAAAAGAACCCAATAAGATAACCTTTTCTGATAATGCACATCTTCTAATCCATAGCAAATGTTAGTGTTTTCAGTGTTTGTCAGGGAGATTTAAGTCTAGCCAATAAACGAATCATGGTATCTTTTTCTCCCAATGGGTAAACATAAAAGTGGGGGGGGGAGTAATACTGTTGTTTTACTTGGGGGTTACAATTATCTTCAAAGTAAAGAAGTCCTGACCATCTGTTAGCTGTTATTCAACATGTCTTTGGCAAAATTTCAGGTGAAAATGAGGTAATAGTAAGTCAAACAAACTTGCTATGCCAATGTTGTTTTTATTAACAACCACCAAGACCTTTTTTTTCTAATTTCCAAAAATGCTCACTGCTGCCAAATGGGGCATTAAGCAATTAGTGTACATTTCCTCCCTCTCCCACTCAGTACAAGGAGTCCCAGCCATTAGCGGGATATGTGTGCGTGCCTATAGTGGTGAAATAAAAATTGTACATTGCAGCTGCTACCCTACCCCACTACAGTTGTGCAATCAAGACAGGACCCATGTACGTGTAGGTTGTGGTGAGAGTTCTGCAAGCCTGGAGAGCATGTTTGCCAAGACATCTCAAGGAGCAGGCGCTGCTGGTCATATCTTGCTCTCAAACATCTGGGTGTTTGGTCAGGATGACTCTTGAAACAGGCCATTTGTTGATCTTCCTGGCTGTCAGTGCCTGTAATAAAACAATGAGAGCCCTTGGGCTGCCTCTGCAGACAGCTGCACTGTTCTCCACAGTCAGATACAGGGCTGCCTACTCCCATGTAAACATTCCTCATATGGGAGCCAACTATGCCATAGTTGCATCTGGCAGGCTAGAAATGGGAGATACTAGGCTAGAAATGGCTCTGTGCCCCCCACCCAAGCACCTGTGTAAACTTACCAAAGCTACAGGTCACGCAGCATCTCCCTTTTCTTTAATGATTCTGCCCTCCTAGGCTGGCAACTGGGTCTTCTCAATAGGAAGGGCTATCAGGGCTTGCTGTTCAGGCAACAATAATCTTTCCTGGCTCTAGTTTTTGATCTGCCAGCTCTTATCCCTGGTTTGAGTCCTGGCTCCCATTCCATTTGTGCTTAGAGTTCAGCTCACAACACATTCTGCTGCTTTGCAGCCAGCCTAGCACACTGCACTCCTTTTTCTGTAGTACTATACATAAAACGTAACTGTTCCCATCCCTGCAAAAACTCCGAAACCTTGCGGGTGTTCGGGGAAACCAGATGAAAATCCACAACTTTAGCAAAAGGGGCCGTGCTGTTCATACAGCTGCATACACATGGCTTATCTGTACTGAAACCAATTAAAAAACCTTTCCCATCTTAAATGAGGACATCTCAAGTGCTTGCTTTTGAAATGGCCTCAAAGCCTGGTTTGCAAACTGTGATCTTTGGAGCAGTTCCAGGGCGTCTTGCAAATTGCTTCTGGAACACTGGCAATCCATCTGTTGCTCTGCAAACGCTGTTGTTTCTTGTGAGTGGTGGTCTTGCGAAGGAGCCATGCACTACTTTTTCTTTTTCTTTCTTTTTTTGCGTGCTTGTAGATGAGCTCACTAGAAGGAAGGGACACCAAAGCTTTGGAAAGCATTAGATGTGCATTGCCTTGTGCTGGGGGGGGGGGGGAGGATGTTAGTAGAACACTTTACTCGACATGCACTAGGCATTTGTACTGCCCTGGTTCAGTCCCCTAAGCAGTTTCTTTCAAAAAACCAAATGCTAAATCCAATAGTGGATGTGTAGAATGTCGGTCAATCGCATAGGAACATTTGGGGGGTGGAGCCTGGGAGACCAGGTTTCAAATCCCCACTTGGCCATGAAGCTCATTGGGTGGTCTTGCCACTGCCTCCCAGCATAACCTTCCTCTCAGGCTGGTAGCGGGGATTAAATTAGAGTGAGGAGAGCTGTGTATGCCCCCTTGAGCTCCCTAGGGGGGAAAGGCAGGATATAAATGTAACAAATTAATAGATCTTACTAAGGCAGACTAATTGGGCCATCAATCTCAGTACTGTCTATATCAGCCTTTCTCAACCTTGTATCTCCAAATGTTGTTGGACTACAACTCCTATCTTATCTAGCCAGCATCACCAGTGGTCAGGGATGGTGAGAAGTGTAGTTCAATAACATTTGTGGACCCAAGGCTGAGAAATACTGTTCTGTACTGAATCACAGTGGCTCTCCAGGGTTCCACACGGGGAACATTTTCATCTCTACTTTGAGATGCTGGGCATTGAACCTGAGATCTTCTCTTTGAAAAGTTACCCCCACCTCCCTTCCCATATAAGTAACTTTTCAAAGATAACACGAGCCATTGTAGTCTGAAAATTATGTGTACGCTGGATGTGTCAGCATACCTGCCAACATTTCTCAGGTGAAAATGGGTCATTTTTAACTCCTCCACCCATTTTTGTCCCCCACCCCCACAGAGCATTTCCACCACCACTTCACCAATGGAAAAAAGCACACATGACCTCCAGCGTCCTGAGATAACCCCTTAATCTCAATTTTATTTTGTTTTATTCTTTGGTAGATTTACAAAAAGAAAAGCACACACCAATAAATAAATTTTAGAAAGGGGCAAGACTAGACATGGATACACAAAGCAGTTTTGAAGAAGAAGAAGAAGAAGAAGAAGAAGAAGAAGAAGAAGAAGAAGAAGAAGAAGAAGAAGAAGAAGAAGAAGAAGAAGAAGACTCCTTGCATTCTGCTCCCCCTTTCTTTCTGCCCAGGGCAGCCCTGCCTTTTGCCTGCCCCTCAGAGCCAGCGCATCATACGGTGCTGGACCTTGGCAGTGGTAGCCTCTCCTCCTCATCCAGCAGTCACTACAAGCTGCCCAAGGGAGGAGGCCAACAGTGGCAGCCATGGAGAGGCAACGGGCTGATCCCTCACAGCTGTTGCGGTTGCCACCATAATTCAGGACATGCACTGGCTCATCCTCCTCCCCAAGCTTGGCAACAGCAGCAGCACTGGCAGCATAAATGGGGACATTCCAACATCAAATAAGAAGCCAGGGTGACTTTTGCAATTCTGGGGCTGTGCCTGGAAAATCGGGGCACTTGGAGGACATGTGTCAGGGTATAAGAACCGAACCAGGTCTGTGCATTTAGTTGAACTTTGAAGGTTTGAACAAAATTAAACTGAGGCTGTGGAATCCCTTTCCATTCTATTCCTGTGCCACACCTGACCTGGCAGCTTAATTGAGTCATTGAATTAATAAAACAAAACAAAACAATTTGGTGAATTAATTCAATTATTTGAAACCTTGCTGATATCTTTCTAGCCCACTGTGCTATCAATGAGTAAATGGAAGATGTGAAAGGAAGGAAATACATTAAATACATAAAGTGCTTAACAACTTGGGACCAGCTTACCTGAGATAAACTTACCCTATATATGCCCACTTGAACACTTCAATATACAGAACTATCACTGCTACAAGTACCACATAATATCTGTTCTGCATTTGTAAGAAACTAATCCAGGCATCCCCAAACTTCGGCCCTCCAGATGTTTTGGACTACAATTCCCATAATCCCTGACCACTGGTCCTGTTAGCTAGGGATCATGGGAGTTGTAGGCCAAAACATCTGGAGGGCCACAGTTTGGGGATGCCTGAACTAATCTTTTAGTGTGGTGGCACCTACACTTTGGAATTCCCTGCTGATTGACATTTGGCAGGCATCTTCAGTGTACTTGTTCTGGTGCCTGCTAAAAACATTTTTGTTTAGACAAGCCTACACAGATTTGTAGAATGCTGATGTGTGTTTTAATTGGTTTTTTTTGTTTTCTCTGATCTTATTTTTTAATGTTTTAGATAGCTGCTTATACTGATAATTTTCTTGTTTTGTTCTTTTATAAACCTCTGTGATGGGTGTTGTATTTTTTTTTACAACCAAGCAGGGTATAAATTTTATGACATAAATAGATAAATAAATTTTACTGGAGAATCTAGGCAGAAGTATATATGAATGCAGCGTTAGGCCCTTCCTCTGAAGTTAGGTCCTCAGAAGAGAGTATCAAAAGCAATAAGGGCATAGAACCACCCATTTAGACAGCCACAAGGGCAAAAGTCAAGCTGAAAGCCAGGAAATAAAAGTTTCGCCAACAAGCCTCAGTGCCAGAAACTGCAAACCTAATTAGGCTGTGAGGAAGTTCACCCGCCATAAAAGCCCGCAGCCAAGCTAAGTTCATAGTCAAATGGTTAATCCAACAAGTTCATTGTGGTGCCAGTTGGCTTGGAGCAAATAGGATGTCTGTCTAAGGATCTTCCTAGAAAATAAGTAATGTTTGTATCTGTGATGCAAGGCAAGAGCATTCTTCAAAGAGAGGAGAGAGAGAGAGAAATTGTGGATTTGAAGCAGACTGGAACGCATCCTGATACAACAATGGCTTTCATAATGCTAATAATGCCAGGAATGGGCTTTAAGATGTGTTCCAAAGTGTGTTTAGTAAATGTGTGCTAATGTTGCATAACACTGAAAGGAAATGCCAGAGGAAAAATCACAAGTAACGTATTGCAGAACAATGTATTTAACGAGTTACAACCTGTATGCTATTACATGCCTTCAATTTGTTTAAATTAATGAATCAATAGGTTAGAAGGACATGTCAACAAAGAGAAGCTGTATGCCTCTAAAAACATTGTCCAAACTTGGCAACATTTCTTTGGCATGATCTGAGAGTTGCCACTTCCATTTTGGACCTGATGTTCATTCTTTTTCACTTCTGGCTGGCAAGAGGTTGATTCTACCTAGAGCCAACTTTGATCAATGTGAAGACTTGTCGTCGTCCCCAGCCTTCTATGAAAAGGCTTGGCCTGACCATTGGTCCTTCATGACTTATACACATGATGGTTCCTAAGCAGCTATGCCAGACCCTTCTTGTTCCTTCTACTGCAAGGATGGGGAACCTGTAACTCTCCAGATTTTGCTGAATACAACATGAATTATCCCTGGCCATGCTGGCAAGGCTGGATGGGAAGTGAAGTCCTACAGTACCTGAAGGACCACGTGTTCCTCCTCCTCTTCCTCCACCTATGAGGAAACAACCTGGACCTTTAGCATTAGCGAGGTGGATGCTTAAAGTTTTCACCTACCCTCCAAGTCAGGCATCCCCAAACTCAGCCCTCCAGATGTTTGGGACCACAATTCCCATCATCCCTGACCACTGGTCCTGTTAGGTAGGGATGATGGGAGTTGTAGTCCCAATAATAATAATAATAATAATTTATTTATTTATACCTCGGCCACTCTGGGTGGCTTCCAACCGAATATTAAAAACAGTACAGCATCAAACATTAAACACTTCCCTAAACAGGGCCGCCTTCAGTTGTCTTCTAAAAGTAAAATAGTTACTTATTGCCTTGACATCTGCTGGGAGGGCGTTCCACAGGGCGGGTGCCACTACCGAGAAGGCCCTCTGTCTGGTTCCCTGTAACCTCACTTCTCGCAATGAGGGAATCGCCAGAAGGCCCTCAGTGCTGGATCTCAGTGTCCGGGCTGAATGGTGGGGGTGGAGACGCTCCTTCAGGTATACAGGAATGAGGCCGTTTAGGGCTTTAAAGGTCAGTACCAACACTTTGAATTGTGTTCGGAAATGTACTGGGAGCCAGTGTCCCAAAACATCTGGAGGGCTGAGTTTGGGGGTGCTTGCTCTAGGTAGTCTATCAAGCAGGGGGGCTTTTTGGTATCTTGGTGTCCATTTGTAACTTCTTGCTTTGGTTAAGTTACGGTGAGTTTTTTGGCTAAGTTAGCTACTCCAGCTTGAGTCAGTGACTTTGGTGGTCCAAGGTGCCCTGGACTGTCTCCTCCAGTGTGATGTTGTTAAGTGTCAAGCATGACATGCATGTTTGAAATAGATGAAATGAGAGGACTAAGGTATTTTCATGGCTTTTGTAAGGATACCCATTTCCACATTTTCCTTGTACGTCTCAATCCCACTGAACAGAGCTTGTTTTGTCAAACATTCAGCCTGAAAAAAAACTTAAAGGTAAAAGTAAAGGGACCCCTGACCATTAGGTCCAGTCGTGACTGACTCTGGGGTTGCGGCGCTCATCTTGCATTATTGGCCGAGGGAGCCGGCGTACAGCTTCCAGGTCATGTGGCCAGCATGACAAAACCGCTTCTGGTGAACCAGAGCAGCGCACGGAAATGCCGTTTACCTTCCCACTGTAGCGATACCTATTTATCTACTTGCACTTTGACGTGCTTTCAAACTGCTAGGTTGGCAGGAGCTGGGACCGAGCGATGGGGATTCAAACCCCGTCATGGGGATTCAAACTGCCGACCTTCTGATCGGCAAGCCCTAGGCTCAGTGCTTTAACCCACAGCATCACCCGTGTCCCTAACCAAACTTAGAATAACACAAATTCCAAAAGGATAGCCATGTTATTGTTGTTGTTTAGTCATTTAGTCGTGTCCGACTCTTCGTGACCCCATGGACCAGAGCATGCCAGGCACTCCTCCTGCAGTTTGGCCAGACTCATGTTGGTGGCTTCGAGAACACCGTCCAACCATCTCGTCCGCTGTCGTCCCCTTCTCCTTGTGCCCTCCATCTTTCCCAACATCAGGGTCTTTTCCAGGGAGTCTTCTCTTCTCATGATGTGGCCAAAGTATTGGAGCCTCAGCTTCACGATCTGTCCTTCCAGGGAGCACTCAGGCTGATTTCCTTCAGAATGGATAGGTTTGATCTTCTTGCAGTCCATGGGACTCTCAAGAGTCTCCTCCAGCACCATAATTCAAAAGCATCAATTCTTCTGCGATCAGCCTTCTTTATGGTCCAGCTCTCACTTCCATACATCACTACTGGGAAAACCATAGCTTTAACTATACGGACCTTTGTTGGCAAAGTGATTTCTCTGCTTTTTAAGATGCTGTCTAGGTTTGTCATTGCTTTTCTCCCAAGAATCAGGCGTCTTTTAATTTTGTGACTGCTGTCACCATCTGCAGTGAGCATGGAACCCAAGAAAGTAAAATCTCACTGCCTCCATTTCTTCCCCTTCTATTTGCCAGGAGGTGATGGGACCAGTGGCCATGATCTTAGTTTTTTTGATGTTGAGCTTCAGACCATATTTTGCGCTCTCCTCTTTTACCCTCATTAAAAGGTTCTTTAATTCCTCCTCACTTTCTGCCATCAAGGTTGTGTCATCAGCATATCTGAAGTTGTTGATATTTCTTCCAGCAATCTTAATTCCGGCTTGGGATTCATCCAGTCCAGCCTTTCGCATGATGAATTCTGCATATAAGTTAAATAAGCAGGGAGACAATATACAGTCTTGTCGTACTCCTTTCCCAATTTTGAACCAATCAGTTGTTCCATATCCAGTTCTAGCTGTAGCTTCTTGTCCCACATAGAGATTTCTCAGGAGACAGATGAGGTGATCAGGCACTCCCATTTCTTTAAGAGTTTGCCATAGTTTGCTGTGGTTGACACAGTCAAATGTTTTTGCGTAGCCATGTTAGTCTCCTGCAAGAAAAATAAGTGTCTTGTCTTGTGGCACCTGGTTTAAAGAGTAGCAAACCAAATGTGGTATAATCCTTCCCACTTTGTCTTAAAGGAAGAAACACGCCTGCAGCTGCCACTGTTTATTGTGCTAGTGCTACAGTTTCACCCAGATTGTTCATCTTTATTAATTGCCATGTAATTGATCACAGCTCTGAAAAGCATATCTGTGCTAAACAATATATGACCTTGCTTGACTTTATAATGTCACTTATTATTTTAGCTACAAATAAAAAATTAAGTTATGGTTCCTAAAACTCTTTGGTACATTTAAGTTATGATTTTTGTCTAAAGTTGTGTAGGTGGACTTTCCAGCTGGTGTTTTGATGTTCATTTTAATTTTGCATTTGGTGAGTGTGTTCCCACCCACCCCACCTGCATACATTTATTTATTTTTTAAAATGGAATTTTGTGAGTAGCAAATCAGATAATCATTTTCAGAAGGAAAAGAATCAGAATCTTGATGCTAAAGATGCTTATCACAAGCTGTTGGGGCGAAGGATCTGGGTTTCCTGCAGCTTCTCTTGAGTGCCTTACAGTACTAAGTTATTTGAACAGAAAAACTGAATTTTTAAAAAAGTGTTCTGAATGTGTCCTTCTGATGGTATATTTAGTTGCAAAGGTTTTTCAGGAGAGGCAATGATGTTCTTAGAGAGCCAGCTTAGTAACATCATTAATAGCCCTGATTTTGATCCAGATAAATATATCATGTGGCACAAACTTTACATTTAAATCAGCTGGTGTTTTTTTTAAAGGTTTATTGGTTCTCCAAATTCCTTGTAATTATTTAAAACCATCTTCAAAGAAAGATGGCTAATAAGATAGCTCAAGATGAGATGACTACAAGTGCTTTTGGACATGTCAAGAAATACATCAATGTGGCTGAGATTATCTGGTCAGATGTTATAATACTGTGTGCTTTAAAACTAACTCTGGGGTTTTGTTTTTAAATAGTTGTCTGCTTACGTTCTGTAGCTGGTAACATCTGCTCTCAAGGCAATGCTGTCTTGAACATCTAATTATTTTTCATGCATCTGTTATCACCATATCTGACACGACTTTATTCAAGCTACAACAGATGTAATTACTGGCATAACCTTAACTATCCAAATTAATTTTTTGTCCTTAGTTGCTGTGATCTTACACAGTTCCTGGGTCTTCATGTCCCTGATCATGTTCTGGATGTCTCCCAGTTATCTGTTATCATTAACGGCATCTCTGTATCGTTCAATAAGACTGTTCTTTTTTTGCTATTATTTTGTTATTATTATTGTATTTTGAAGTTTTGTTGTCTGTAAAATATCAAAATACAATAGTCTTCTTCTTTGGTGATCACTCATAGCCAAGTAAGATTGTCTTCCATGAATATGGTCTTAACAGTGTGTCCCTAAGTGACTGTAGCTCCAGGCCAATTCTGGATCCACACATCCTTCCACAGCGGGGACATAGGTTTCTGGGTGGGAGTTCATCACAGTGAGGATTTGCCAAAGGTGCCTTCCATAAAACAGAAATAAATTCCAAAATAAAAAAAATCAGCATTAGATAAAGATAAGGGTCATAGTTCATTGGTAGAGCATCTTAGGAGTGAAAGGCTGAATCTTAGTGGCTAGAGCATCTGCTTTGCTTACAGAAGGTCCCAGGTTCAGTCCTCGGCATTTCCTTGTAGGGCTGAGAAAGACTCTAAGCATTCTGGATAACTATAGAGCAAAACGGAACACATAAAACATCAACTGATTTACAAGTTCAGGATTTAAAATCCTGAGAAGATAAAAGTTATTCGCTTGGTACCAATAGGAGTACAAAGAAGGTGCCAGACTAGCCTCTCTTGGGAAGGTACTGTATTCCATAACCAGGTTGTAATCTAAGAACGTCCTTTCACAAATAGTTGCCTGTCACAGGTGGGTTGGTGGCAGGTATCTGGAGACGGGCCACTGCTGATGATCTTGGGATCCAGTAGATGTAGGTGGTGATCCTTACAATAAACTGGTCACAAGATGCTGAGGCTGTGATTATTTTGTGTGGACAAGGGCTGAGGAACCTGTGGCTCTACAAACACTATCATTGGGTTAGAATTCCTATTATCCCTGACCTTTGTCCACACTGACTGGGGCTGATGGGAATTAGAGGATGACAACATATGAGGAGTACAGGTCCCCCATCCCATGTGCATACTTAGTATCGGGGAGCTTGAAGGAGCACCTATCTCCATATGGTATCTATCCATACATTAAGATTTTCAGTGGAGTGCCATTCCCTGTCATGTATTCTCATGATATTGAAGAGGCATCATCTCCCTGGGTCTAGAGTGTGGAGACTGCTGCACCTTGGGACTGGTGAAGTGGAAGGCAAAGAGGCCAACAGTAGGTAGAGCCAGGGCCAATGACAAGCAGAGCCAACTAACTCTGGTTTATTCCCCATCCTACCCCCTGGTGAGCCACAAGGCAACACTGAGATTAAGAAAGAGGAAGCTGAAAAGCTGTCCCACTCCCTGGACTGGTTGCAAATAAGAAGGCAGGCAGAGGTTAGTGGGGCAGTGTTGTCCCATTTGCCTAATGGTTCCACTGATTATAGTTTCAACAACTGTTCCATCATCTGTCAGGAATGCAGTAGTTGTACTATGCACTGCATATCCTTTTCAACTATATAGTTCTTTCCAGCTATATGCTCTGATGGATCTAGCACCTAGGGTAATGGTTTACTCTACTTCTCTTGCTCATTCTCCCAAACAACCCTGTGAAGCAGAAAGGTGGAGAACCAATGATTTAGAATGTAGGAAACTTTCTTACTTGATGGCCAGACAAGGGGTTGTCACCAGCTACTCAGCCCCATTGCAATTAATGGTTCTAAGTTAGTTGTGTCCATTAACTTCAATGGGTCTGCTCTGAGTAGAACTAGCATTGGATACAACCCTGCTGTCACTATACTGTTGCCCTTCAGATGTTTTGGACAATAACTTCTACAGCAACAGCTGACATAGTCAATTGTCAAAGATGGTAGAAGTCTCTGAGGGGCACTTAATTATTGAGAGATGGTTTAAACCAGAATTGACTGGCCTAGTGCTCTAGGGTCTTAGGCAGAGGAGGGTCTTTCCATTACCTGCTTCCTGGTCTCTTTTAACTGGAGTAACCAGTGATTGAACCTGAGACCTTCTATATGCAAAACATGTGTTCTGCTTCTAAGCTGATGGAGGGTTTTGAACCACAGTTCTCGTGTGGCTTGATCTTGAGAAATGGTTGTGAGATGTGCTAAGCCACAGTGGATCTTTGGGTTCATTAGGCACAGATGATCTTGCCTTTCCACCATGCAGGTCAGCTTGACCATGTTAAAAATACTCTGCCATATAAATAATTTACTTTGTAACCCGTTCCTGTTGCCATCACTTATGAGAAATAATTCATCCTGGGATTTTCACTTCTTTGCTGCTGCAATCCTGCCAAGAATTTTTTTAAAGAGTTTTTATATTTATTTTATTTGTAAAAAAGAAGTTGGGCTGGGAACGGGCATAAAATAAACAGTAGGTTTGTGTAAGTGAAGACTTTAGAATCCCCAGAATGGCTGTTTAACCACTTTTCACCAGCCCCTCTCCCTTCCATAGCCTTTGCGGGAGAGAGGAAAAATATCCAAGCAAGAGGCTGCTTTTCATCAGGGCTGGATTACTTAACAAGTGCTGTGGTTGGTGTGGTTTTCCTGAATTTAAGCTGATCAGGCTATGAAAGGCATTGCAAATTTGGATGGGTGAGAGCTGACAGAATTACTGCCATCGCCCCCACCCCAAGCTGAACTGCAAGGCCACACAAATAGGTGCTCATATTGGGGAATGTAAACTTGCATGCTTGGAAATCTGGAGAGGTGTGGCTCAGACTGTGCACTTTTTCTTCAGCAGAGAAAGAGAAAACTGCCAATTCTACTTTGCTTATCTCTGGATAAGAACCTCAACTGCACTCCCTTAAACCCAGATTGTGGGAGGATCATTGATGAAACACTCTGTGCATACTTAAAGACACAAGGTTGTTTTTTAAAATAATTATCCACATATTTCAGGGCTGAGCCTTGAGACATAGGGAGCTGGCTCTGTAGGCCATCCCTGTCCTGTTTTAGGAAAAGGAGGGGGCAGTCAGTTAAGAGTCTGTGGCACTCACAATTTAATTTGTTAGGCCTTGAAGAACAGGGGCAAGTATGGTGAGTTGCCAAGGCCAACCCAACTCTGGAGCCAGGATTGGCAAGAACTCTCCCAAGAGTGAGCATTTTAAGGCACGATAAAGTGGCCAATCTGATAGCCACTTAGAGGGGGCAAGCCTAACAGGAGCTATATGTTGCATGAAGGGCTATAGCCCTATTCTGCACCCACTGGCTCATGGAGCATAGGGATGCTGAGAGCTACCCATGAGCTGTGCCCTGTAAACCAGAGGAGTTAGCTAACGGCTCATGCTCTGGCTTGGATGGTCCAGGAGCAGAGGTGATGGCTTTTCAAGTGCTGCCTCCTCTTCTGTCATCTCTGAGCTGGATTGCATATCATCACCTGTGAACGTGGCAATCGCGTCTGTAATCTGTGCCTGATACCACTGTTCTTCCACAAGTGATGGCACTCTGAGCCGGGTTACATCACTCACCGATGTAACACTGATGATCAGTGGTGCAGCCACCATTTCCCTTTTTGATGGTTTGCTAACTTGGGCTGGTTATTTTTGGGTTGCTAAGCAGCTGGAGGAGAGGACAGAGGGCAAAGAAAGAGCTGTGAGTGGAAAGAGCACTTTCCCCATCCTCTGGACCTCCTGGGAAACTCAGCAAACTTGCTGTAACTGGAACTGGGTGTGGCACATGCAGCTGAATGGGACACAACTGCAGGCAAGGAAGGACTTTCCACCTTGAGCCTGCCCATAAAAAGCAAGTCTAGAGTGAGAGACTAGGGTACTGCCTGCTGTTTACAGGAATTATTCTCATTGTCAGACTTTGGGGGTGAACTGAGAGTTTGTTTGGACCCTGGTTAAGAACCCAGAGGCCAAGAGGGAGGGTGTGTCAAAAGGAAAATGAATGGATATTGATTTATATATATATATTAGTAACTTTGTATTAATGTAACATTTTTATATGTAGCTGTGTATTTTTGTATCAGTTTTTTTGTTTACTGCTTAGATATACTTTTAACATATTAAGCATTATATAAATCAAATGAAAATGATTTATGGAATTGGCCAAGCTGACTGGGAGACTACATGATCAGGGAGAAGAGTCGGTGGAAGAAGATTGGAAGAAGTTTAAAGCATATATAAATAAGAATTGCAATATTGGTAGTGTTTAAATTAGATTTGGAAGTATTTAGAAGTTGTAGAAGAAAGATATGTTAAGGTATTTTAAGATTTAGGTATAGGTATTAACTGAGAAATGAAATGAAGGTTAAGAATGTTAAGAAGATATAAGATGATTGGAATTTTGATATATAAATTACTAAAGATGATTTACAAGGAAACACAGTGAGGGGGACACGAGGAAGTCACAAATGTTAAGATATAAGAATTATAAATATGAATTTCTTTTTCCTTTTTCTTTTTTGTATTCTGTATTTTTGTGTTTTATTTTCTTTCTTTTTTGTATTTTTGTACTTTGCATTTCCCCCCCCATTCTTATAAAATGAATAAATATTGTGTGAAAAAAATTAAATAAATCAAGTTGCCTGCAGCCCCTCTGCCCACGATAAGCTTTACCTGTTGATGAAATCATATTGCTCTGGGGCATTGTGGGAAATTTTAAATGGCACTTCCTCAATACAGTTGGCCAGCACAGAGAAGACTTTGATGTCAGTGGGCCTTGGCAGGGAGGGCATGGGGAGTTTGGGTGCTGATGTCAGTCTGGTTATACTAAGGGAGACTGTGGAGAACAAAAAATAAATAAATCTGCTTTTATATTTTTAAAGAATGTGGCAATACAAAAGAATTTAAATGTTTTGCTGTTCACTTGAGAGCTGTGATCTGATTGAATCCATACATTAAAACAGCTGTGAGCCCTCACTCTTGGGTCTCCAGATGTTGTACTTGATGGGTTTATTAGGTAGATGAGGGAATATAATTAACTATATTTTATCCCTCTGCAGACCCATGTATTTGGGTAAACAGACAAAAGGGTCAGCTTAACACTTGCATTTAGAAGCATGGGGCTGAGCAGAGTTTAAATCCCATCTTAAGCAGTTTAATTGAAAGCACAGGAATTAGCCGCTAAGCTGAACTTCCCCTTTGTTGCCTGTTTATCAAAGAAATAGGATACAGACCTATGAAAAGTAAGTTTAAAACACATATTTTACTCACAGTCAAGCATTTGTCCTTAGCAGCAAAAAGTAAAATACCATATCTGTTTACAGCAAAAACAGCTTCAGGGTTTACTCCTTAGCCTTTTCTTCCACTGAAGATATCTCACAAGGCAGCAGAGGTTTAGAATCAGAGTTCTCCTTCTCCTAGATAGGCTGCCTTTCCAGGGTGACGAACACCATCTGCCCCTCACTTCTCTCTACACAGCAGGCGCAGAAACTGCCTTCTTGACTGTTGGACCCACTATTGGTCCTGTCTGCTCAATCCACCAGAGCCCATCTTCGCATGCAGGGGAAGGTCCTAGCTTACTGAGGGTTTAAGGCCTATCAGCTACCCTCACCTGTTTTAGCCATTCTCAGGGTGTGGTCACCATAGCTGCCAAGTACCCCGTATTTCCTGGGAAACCCCCGTTTTTCCTTACCGTTTCCCGGAGGTCTCCCATTCCAGCTCCTCTCCCGTTAATTTCCCTTATTTTTGTTCCTGTCGGCGGCCATTTTTCTGGTGCCGCTTTGCTGCTTTGCACCAGAAAATGGCCGGTGCTGGAAGTCGCGTCTGCGCATGTCCAGAAGTGCATAGACGCAACTTCCGGTGTCGCTTTACCCATCTATGGGCACCGAAAATGGCCGGTGCCAACACCAGTGCCAGACGGGGTACTTGGCAGCTATGGTGGCCACTGTCGCGTGCTGACAACTTCTAGGGATCACAGTTGAGAGCTATGGGCAGGGTGGAGACCAAAGGTGGACAAACTATGCCAGAAGGACCACAACATGTCCCCCACCAGGGATACTACCCCTCCCCTAACACACTAAGCTTCTGTGTTTAGCCGGGGTATGCATATCCTGTATGGGCACCACTACCATAAACTGCCACATGTGTGTGTTGGTTCAAAAAGGACCTCCTGTAAAGAGGATTCTCAACAAGTGACTCATGTACTAATAAAACATGTATTCATGGTCTGAGCAGGCATATGAGTCCACCTCTGCTGGTTTCTGTACATTAGGATATCAACAAAGTACATCATAAATATTTGCTGAACAGTGAAAAGTTGTCTTAACAGTGTGTCATGCAAGGAATTGGTCTTAATTGGGGAGAATCCTGGTTCTGCTGACGATGCCATCATTCTGTTAAATATTTATAAAAGAGCTAGCTTGTTTATTCTGAATCTCAACAGACTCATGCATTCTTAGGATGAAGGACACCTGGGGTCCTTTCTGCGCAACTTTATGGGAAAGTTTGCATCTAAATTCCAAACATTTAAGCATCTTAAAGGCTGGGGCTGCATTCAAACAGCACTTAATTCAATTTTCAAAGTGTTTCCTTACCTGATATTTTCCATGTTTGTGTGATCTATCGCATGATGCAACAGTCACTTTTGAAAAACTAGTAGAAGTTGAGAAATAATTTTCATATTATTTACTCTGGTCACCTAGAAAATTGCAGGAGTTTTGAATTACAATTTAACAAGAACTGGAGCGGGATTCTGGCATATGGCCTTTACAGCAATGTAAAATTTAGTATCACATGGTGGTGTAATCAATCAAAAAATAGATAATGCAACTGGTAATGCAGTGTAAAAGGAATAATAGAACCCAGAACAGAAGCATTAGCATTGCAGCCAGTAAAACTTGCACAATAAACTCTATGTCTGAATGCACCCCCTTTGAATGAGTGGGTGACTTGTGAAAGTACTGTTGTAGGCCCCCATTCAGTAGGGCTTGTTCTGGCAGTAGAAGAGGTGGTGGGGCTGTGGCACTTACCTGACCTCTGTCTGAGTCACTGCAGTGGGAGGCATTTAAAGAAACCAGTGTGGTTCACAGGGAGATCACAGATGAGCTGAGATGTAATAAGGGCATGTATAAAAAAATGGAAGAAAGGGTAAATCACGAAGGAAGAGGATGTCTGCAAGGCAGTGTCATTATAGTACATGGTGCTTTGAAAGTGAGTGGAATCTGAGTTAAGAAAACATAGCCTGCTTCAGGTTACGTATGTAATGGCCCTTGAAACTATTCAAGCACTGTTGTGCAGACAAATCTCCCCCACTGAATGTCCTCAGGACATTTCTTTTCAAGCTACTCATTCAAGCTGCAAACATTTGAACAGATTCTACAATCTTCAACCTGCACATAGTCAGTCTGGCAAAACCCATGAGGATTTATTCCTAAGCTCCTCGGTTTGCATGCAGTTTTGAACTCATTTGCCAGCTGTTTTCCACTGCTTCTAGAAGGATTCTGTCTTGAAAGAGGAAATATGTTGGTGACTGATACAGATTTGCCAGTGGTATAGGAAATATGCAAGGAAAATGCTTTCTGTGACTGAATCAGTATCCAAATACTCTGTACAATGTACTAAGATAAGCACAGCTAGTTTCAACCTCACTTTTTAAATGTTCATGGGTGCTGTATGCAGAGTATCTGGAGTCTTGTGCCAAAAATCCCAAAATGATAAGAACTGTGAGTAACCCCTCCTTTCTTGGTGGCATCTTGCCTGTGTATTTATTTGGGCAGAATCTGGAGCTTTCATTACTACTTTTATCATAGAGCAGGATAAATAGGAACAGGGTAAAAATATAGTTTTAGTGGGTTTTTTCTTTTCATGATATTGCTTTCCTTGTACATTGCTGAGATAAGATTGTAATGAAGTGGTATATAAATTGTCTAAATAAATTAAACATTACCAATAATCTTGGTCTGGGGTGGGGCTTAGCATATGTATTAAATATAAGAGCAACATAATCCAACACTGGAAGTTGAGTATGAACTGTTTTGGTACTCGGTTTCTGTGCCAGGCAACCTGTTAGTCTACTTCAATTAAGTCCCCCAAGAGGAAGGACACTGAGACATACTTAAAACTGAATTGCCCTAAAACTTGTATCTGCATACTCTCCAATATGTTGTGGCAGAAAAACCAGGATTCTGTATTCCAGGGCTGCATGTCGGTGTGAGTCATGTGATTTGCATATCATATGAGGGCCCCCCCCCACAAAAGCACTCTGTTGAGAGGTATGGTTTCTGTCACCCTCTCAAAAAATGTTTATTGTGCCTTTCCCCACCCTGCCAAAAAACCAACACAAAATCACTAGGTGGTAGTAGCAGGTTTTTAAAACCCATTTTGCTATATTTTATTTTCCACAGTTTCCCACTGTCATTTCCAGTTCTTCTGTAGATTTCGTGGGGGATCCAATGTGCCACAAATATCCCCATAAATCAACTTTTTAGTAGCAGCAGCAGCAGCAGCACCTCCAGAAAGCTGCCTGCCATTTCCTTGATCATGAACTGCTCCTTGCTGTTTGGAAAAGTCTGCTATTCTAGCTTCTTGTTTTAGGACTTAGAATGATCCACCTGCTGGCCACCAAGTCCTCTCTACACTGCATCTCAAGCAAGGTCCTTCAACTTCCATCCACCACCTTCTTGTGTGTATCTTCATTAATCCAAGATAGGGGACTTTGAAAAGCAAAGCATAAGAGCAAGAATTCCCAGCACCCTTTACAAAGGACCATTCCCATTGTTGTTTGAGAGAAGCCATGAACGTTAAACTTTTAAATCGGAGCTTTCCAAACTTTTCATGTTTGTGACACACTTTTTAGACATGTGTTATTTCATGACACACTAATTCAGTTTTACTAGCAAACTGAAGGTTAAACTAACCCCTTTCCTGCCCCAGGAGGAGCGCAGGGAGTATTCATGTTCCATACCCACACACCACAGCTGACACACTAACGTGTCGCAACACACAGTTTGGAAAGCTCTGCTTTAAATGTATGGTGTCAGTGTGGAAACAGTTATCTGTTTCCTCTCCTCTCATTCTTTTACATCCCCTCCATTGGTGCAATTTCAAAGATAGGTCGGTTCCTTCCCCTTAGCATTGTGTATCTTCTGCTTCCAGTGTGAAGTATAGACTCAGAGGTGGCCTTTACCAGCTGGTGCCAGAGTGCCGGCAACGTCCCTCCTGGCACTGGATCAGCCAAGCAAACTTTGTGACTGGTGTCAGCAGTGGAAACTGTAGCGACTGAATTAAAAACAGCAATGTGGAAGTTCCGCATTGCTTCTCAGCCGCATGCTTTAGCACAGGGATCTGTCTTCATGATACTTTGTGCTCAAACACAAGAGCAGAATAGCTCCTCTGGCTGACTAAAGGCCAGTGTTTTGCTCAGATATCGCAGCAAAGGCAGAGAATGCATAAGCGTTTGCTGCTGACAGCATTTCGTTTTGAACAGAGTATGATTGGAATGCCATGGAATGCTAGGCTTTCTTTGATAGAGGGCTTGTTAATGCCAACGTTTCTGTGGCTAAGGTGTGTCCTGAGGCCACCCTTATCTGTTTAAAATGCTACTTCTTTTACAGATAATATAAGCAAGGCTACTACAGTACTGGTTGAGGGTATCCTTAGCTGATTAACTTGGGGGGGGGGAGGCTTGTCCGCTATTCAGCTCGTCCTGTGCCTCAAAAACATAGGTTCAAGTGGTTTTCTCAATGTCCTGTGCTTTCTACGCATGGGTTCAAGCGATTTGGCCTTTGCCCTGCTGCTTTCCCCTGGGAAACCCACTGTTTCGCACTAAACCAGAGCAAACATCTAGAGAAAATCCGATTGGCATTTGCTCTGATTCAGTGGCTAAACAGTGGGTTTTCCCAAGGAAAAGTCATAGGGAAAGTGGAGATGTAACTGAGCCCCTAGTTTTCATTAATTGAATAAATGTTCATAAATTTGTATTGTGTGGTGTAGTGGTTATAGTGTTGAACCTGGGAGACCAAGGTTCAAATCTCCACTTGGTCATGAAGCTCTCTAGGTGTTCTTAGGCTGAGAGTGAGTGACTGGAACAAGGGCAAGCTTTATGGCCGAGGGTGGAGGTTGAACTCTGGAACTCCCTGACCTTAGTCTATACCACCACCACCACCTCTCTCTCTCTCTCTCTCTCTCTCTCTCTCTCTCTCTCTCTCTCTCTCTCTCACACACACACACACACACACACACACACACACCAGCATGTTTTGTAAATCTGGTCTGCCTTGGTTTTAATCAAAATATGGTGAATTTCAATTCATATGTGGTGAATTTCTGGCCCACGGTAGTTCATTGAGACTTGTAGTGATTTAGAGATACCCAGACCCTGTGATTAAAAGAAGGGGTTTAAACATGTTGTTTGGGGTGACCAGAAGTGCTACCTGGTCTTGAGGTGGCATGGACTAGGCCATCTTTACATAATGTTTAATCTTTCATGACCTCTATGAGACTTTCAGGGACTGGATAAATTCATGGTGGTTGTCTATCAATGGGCACTGTGGTAATTCAGTGGAACCCCAGGTGCAGGAGTTCCACTGAATATCATTAGGATTAATATCAGTAGGATAAACCCTGTTTGTGGGTGTCTCCTACATACCGTATCTGTTTGGCCATCACAGGAAATAGATAGGCTTTGGTCTGATCCAGCAGAGCTCTTCTTACATTCTTACATTCCAGATGCTACCAAAGCATTTGGAGGTGTGTTGCAGTGAAACCCACCCTTGTGCTTTTCTTAGGATGGATGGCAAAACTGTTCCACTGAGATACTTCACATTCTTTCTTTTTGGAGTATTGACAAAACCAAAGAGTAGATTTTTGCACTTTTCAAGGTTTCGCTTGCTTCCAGACCTCTTGTGCGACGGATGAGTAGTTGAGAAAGTATTTTCTCGGTTCCTCCTTTCTATGGGAGCACGAGACAGTTGCTATTCAGGCATTGCTGTTTGGGTTTGGAGAGATAAGCAACCCCTTAGGGTCCCATATCAAACTCCCTTAAGCCACAGATGGGAGTCCAGCCAACAGGCTCCCCTGTTATCAGAGCCAGATTGCTGTTAGCTACACACCATCCGCTGGTGATCTTGTGTCGCTGCATTTCCTTCTCCCTCTCATCAATGAGCCAATGAGCACCAAGCCCTGACAGTTAAAATCTTCTTCCCGACCTTAGATGCTGCTGTACAAAGAGCCCAACTTAAGCCCTGGCCTAGTGTGTGATTGAGCATTTTGCATGGTCATGAATTCCAGCCCTACAGGGACAGGAAGCACAGTGCATTGTGGGTAGTAGCCCAGGCCCAGAAAGGCCTTTAAGCCTTTGTTGTATTGTATAGCCAGGGATTTCAGGAACAATTGGGCCTGTCCATCAAAGATTAAGCAGACTGGAAGTGCACTTTATACCAACAAATGGAACGAACAGCCTTTTTGGAGTGTTAATACAGCCACGTAATGAAAGGTCCAAGGACTTAGACATACAATTTAAGTGATGACAAGCACCACTGGAATGAATCATTTATTTTATAAACCTTAGCCAGTGGGAATTCCAGTGAGGGATTTGTTCATTTTCACTATTCCCCTGTTTAGCGTACTGCACTTGAGAAGAAAGATTGCATAAACTTCATTTTCTTGGGCATTTGGGTTGGAGACATTTGCCTTCCCAAATTATGGTTGGTTTTTTTTCCTCAGAGAGTCCAGCCCTATTCATGTTTAGTCTGCTTCTGTGACACTTTGAAAACTAACAATTTATATTAGCATAAGCTTGTCTAGAAAACAGTCATGCTGGCTGGCTAGAGCTCTGTTGAAATCAAAAGAGATATAACTAGTTCCACCCAGTTTAAAGGCCCTAGGGCACGGCTGGGAATCTGCAGCGCTCCAGATATTTGTTGGACTCCAACTCCCATGAGCATCTTCTAGCACAGCCAGTGGTAAGCCAGTGGTAAGGGATGATGGGAGGTGTAGTCCAGCAACATCCAGAGGTCCACATGCTCCTCATCCCTGCTATAAGAATGATGATCAGGGTTGCACAGAACTGGACAATAACTTTCTAGGTTGGATCTACGTAAATGGGGGAACTGTAAGAGGCATTCCTCTGTGTGCAAATTAAAGAAATATGCCTTTTTCTTCAATAGCATCATCTCACAATCCCTTTTGGGAGGGTAGGGAGTACTTTTTATCTGTGTGTGTTTTGTAATTCAAATGCCACAAAATGTTCATTCTGCACTTGTAGGGAATAAATCCTTCAGTGTGGGAACATTTACTTTTTGGAACTCCCTGCCCATTAATATTAAGCAGGTACCTATGGTTGAGTTGTTGTCATGCTGGCTAAAAACCCTTTCTGTTTCAGCAAACCTATCCTGGCATGTAATTTTAAAATGTAATGTTATTATAATTGTTTTAAAATTGCTTATTTATGTATATTTATCATTTTATGTTAATTTGTTTTTAATGTTTGCTTTTATCGGCGGAGTGTTACTGAACATTTTAGACTGTTCTTTTTAAACTGCTTAAAGGTATTCTGTCAGGTACTTGGTATATATATACGGTATATTAGTATGATGATGATGATGTTGATGATGATGATGATAATACTGCACTGGATCACTCCTGTGGTTCACTAAGCATAATATAAATAAGTCCCATTGCTTTGAGCAGAATTTACATTTTTGGTCACTAGCTCCTTCTTGGGGAGAGGCCTAGTGGGCTAGAATGTGTAGAAAAGCTTCTACTAAACTGGAAGAGAGCTGAATCACTTGTGTGAAGAGGTGGGCTTTTATTGTGGGGATATTTCTGTAGCCCAATATGTATTCTAGCTCAATCTGTATTGCCAGGGGGTGGGGTGCAAAATCAATTGCAACCCTGACTTTCCTTCTCAATGTGGGTTACAATACCTGCTGGGGAGGTAGAGGTGAGGCAGTGTCAGCATCAGATGCACTGACAATTCTCTTCCTTGCAAGGATCTGTGTGGAATGTTACTGGATCCAACTGGGCCCAGTCTCCTACCTTTCACTGCAATGGGACCATATCTCAGTGGTATCACAACCACCTCCAGTTTTGTTCATTTTAAAAATAGCAGCTATTAGGCGATCTGAAAGGCATCTGACTGAGACAGCTTAAAGAGGTACTGTCTGTCAAAATACACAGTCATTGCTAGGTGGGCAAACAGTCCAACCTAGAATAAGGCAAATTCCTTAGGTTATGAATGCCTCAAAGAAAACATGACAATCCAAGACTAATCAAGGTTTCAGTTTCCTTCCCATTCATGCGTTCATTCATTGTTTTATCAGCTTAAGGGCAACACGGCAGTTAACTCTTGAGACAAATAATACTTTGAATGGACCATGAACGGGAATGGGAAACATTTATAATTACTTTTGTGAACATACAGGGTGAACATAAAAGCAGTAAGCAGCCTTCATTAAACCTGTGCAGGACGGAGTATGTAGCCATCTCAAGACACACTGAGAAGCAAATATAAACACCATATTCTGGTAAAAGGTAAAGGTAAAGGTACCCCTGATCATTAGGTCCAGTTGCGGATGACTGGGGTTGCGGCACCCATCTCACTCTATAGGCCAAGGGAGCCAGTGTTTGTCTGCAGACAGCTTCCGGGTCATGTGGCCAGCATGACTAAGCTGCTTCTGGCGAACCAGAGCAGCACACAGAAACCATATTCGGGTATTCGCTCCCTATAGTTGAATGGGATGCAGGGGGTATGATGTGACCTCTGGGTACCGTTTATAAATCTGACGAACAGAAACCATTCCCTATCGAACTGATTGTCTTTTGTCATGTCTTAAAGTTTTGTTTCAAAATGATCGTAATGTAGGGTTGCCATATGTCCCCTTTTCCCTGGACATGTCTTCTTTTTCTTGGGTATGTAAAATGAGAGTCGTCATAGTGATCCATAGTTAAAAGTAGAGATTGCTTTATGCTCAACACCACCAGGATTAACAGACCCATTTAATAGCTCGAGGATTTCAAATGAGAGACATGGAAACAACTCCCGAAAGGAGCATTGAATAGAATCAAAGAATAAAAGCCCTATGCATGAAAAGCATAATGCTGTAAAAAAAGAAAAGAGGGGGGCGGAACGGGACAGGACTGGCAGTGCTTTGCTAGGTGCCATTTTTCTGTCAGCTCGCTGCCCAAACATTTTTAATTATACTTTTAAAATGCAGTCTCCAGTGAGCAATTTGGCTCAGGGAATGATAAAATGGGTTTAGATGACCTCTCACCAGAGCTGAAGTAGATCAGGCAACTCTGAATCTATCAGACCATAAAAGGCATTGCTGGGCTCTGGAATGGAGAGTTGGCACAGTAAGCCCAAATACCAGAGAGGGAGAGAGGGAGAAATGGCAAGAGTGCTCTGTGGAGCAGGGGTTTTCAAAGGTGAGGGGGCTCCTCCAGAGAGGCATGAAGACTGCTTACCTGTTTGTGCTTTCATTAGTCATAGAAGGTCTGCCAGTCACATCAGCCTTCTGCAGACAGAGGTTTCAAAACTAACTCCACCATCCCTGACCATTGGCCTTCTCCAAGCAGAGCTAATAATGTCCCCCAGGTTTTTTTTTCTGAAAACAAAATCACAATTTTATAGTTCAAATTGGGAAAAATGAATACAGTAAATGGACAAAAGTACAAAGATTCACAAAATGTTTAGGGGTATGCGCACCCCCAGAAAAAAGGACTAATGTCCCTTATATGGTACCTGGAAGAGCTGCTGTTAGTTTGGACAATATTGCAATAGGAGTGCCAAGAGTCTGTATAACATAGCATCCTATGTTCATATGACACCATATGGTCATATGTTGCAGGTTGCAGAAGTCTGGGTTAGACTAGCCTCCTCAAGACTACCTGCTTTTAAAGCATTCATATTGATATACTTGCACAAAGCTTACTCTGTTCTGAGCAATAGAGGGTTGACAAAGAGCATTAATTTTGTTTCATCCTAATTTGATTCTGGGGTCTTTCTATTAATAGTTCATTCACCCCACATTTTCAAATTTTTGTTTTGTTTTTAAAGCGCCACCAGTGGTCAAGGATGATGGGAATTGTAGTTGGGCAACATCAAGAGGGTTGATGTTTCACTTGAGATTAGACTGGGAATGGGCAAGCTTTGACCCTCTTGATGTTGCCCGACTACAATTCCCATCATCACTGAAAACTGTCTATGTTTGACTGAGGCTCATTGGAGTTGAAGTCTGAGAACATCTGTAGGGCAACAGGTTAACCACCTTTGGATGAAGTGGTTGAAATCCAAAGAATAATACAGGCCAATAACTTTGGGTGGGTGCACAAAATAAAACTCTTTGGGTTATAGCATTGCATGACTTTTGCCACCTTGTTTCCAATGCAGAAGGTTTGTGCGCTATAAATGCTTTTGATATGTGAATCTGTAGAAATGAGAACATTCAAATCTCCACACCCAAATTTCATTGCTGGAGCTATCGTGTCTTAAAAGCCTGCAGGTGGGCAGTATTAACATCAGCAAGACAAGTTTAAAATCAAATGACTGCATATGATATAAATTCAAAGTTGGTAACCTTGTTTGTCCATCCTGCCTCATTTCAGGATGGAATGTGCAACAAGTACAGTAATTTGCTGTTAATCTATCTGATCTAAATAGTGTGGAATATCTATAATAATAATAATAATAATTGTAAAAATGGTTTCATCATTCTTCTAGGAGCGAGCTAAGGAATTTTACTCATCATCTAATTGTTGTAATGTCTTTATATGATAGTGGCAGGGGGTGGCAGGGAGCTGGCTTTCAGAGATCAAAGATTCATATGCATAAGATTAAGCTTTTTATTTTCTTTTAAAGTGTGGTTTCGAGCATGTTGTTGCCCCATAAGCCAGCCCCTTTTACAGCGGTTTTATCCCCTAGAATTTCACCAAGCCCTGTGTGTTTTGACATCCATGTTAACTGTCCGTGCTTCTTAAAACAAAGGGCAAATTCCTCACATATCTCTAGTTCCTTTCATTCCAAAGTGCTATGCCAGAGCTCATTTTTGCTCTCAATTAAGAGGAGGTAAGGAGCGCCTGCCAACCTCTGCTAATTTGACAATCCATGAATGAGATCTCATGTAATTGCAAGTTATCTGCATTCCTGCTGGCCTAGAGCTATCCCTCCACATCTCTGATGTTGCCTAGGGCATTTGATCCCGCCTGAGTTTGATCCTCGCGGGTGGCACGAGGACTGCAGGCTCAGGCAGTGGAGATCAGCCACAGTGAACAAACTTGGCGCCTGCCCCACTCTTTGGTGGGGGGTGGGTGACCCTACCCACTCATTTCTTGGGAAGGAAAAAGTGTATGCATCCCCATCCCCCACCGCCCACCCCAATTAAACAGCGCTGCTAGACTTGGCAGGAGTGCATGGTAGGATTTCACTCACTTGTCACTTTTCCCTGACAGAGTAAAAAATAAAACGGGGCTGTTTTGTTTCCCCCTCCCCACTGCTTGAAGCATCAGTTTGCAAATGTTAAATTCTCCATAAGCTTGGACAGCATTTCCAAATTGGCCTCAGGTTGGGGGGTGGGGGGCAGGGACTGCAGCTCAGTGGCAGAGCACATGCTTGGCATTAAAAGGTTCCCGGGTTCAATCCCTCTGGCCTCTCCAGGTAGGTCTGGGAGAGATACCTGCCTGAAGTCATTTAAGGCCACTGCCAGTGGCAACAGTGTCTGACTTGGTATAGATCAGCTTGCAATCTCCCTAAGGAATGTAAATTTGTATATATGCTTCTATTTTTATTTGTGTTCTAAAGCAAATTAGTAAAATAGAATTCTCCCACACCCACCTCAGTGCTGTGTATGCGCATCTGCTAGTGAATGAAGTCTATGCTTGCCCAATGGGACTCCCTTTTCCTTTCCTACCCCCCCCCCATGCAGCCCCTCATAAATCCACCAGATCTGCTTCAGAGGGCTGGGGGTACCCTCTGGAGCAGATTGGGTGGGTTTGCAAGGTACTGCAGGGCCATGGGGCAGTCAGGAAAAGGAAATCCATTCATGCAGCACTGGGTATTACTTGTCTGCCTATCTACACACACGGTATATAATTGTGTGTACATAGGTAATGTATATTACACTGTACACTGCTGAGTAATGACATTGATAGAGGGTCATTGCGCTCATGTCCTGCTTGGTGGGCTTCCTGTAAGCACCCATTTAGCCACCGTGGAAAATGGGATCCTAGCTACTGCCTGCCTGCATTTTTGCTGATGGGTGTTGTGTGCATATCACAATAATTTGCAAATCTTCTGGAAGACTCTTTTGTCCCTGTGGGCCAGATGTCACAGCTAAGACTCAGTAGGACTACTTGTGAGCGAATTAAGATGTTTGCATCTTTATGGCAAAAAAAGACTTGAGATATTAATTAGAAATAAATAAATCTATGTATATTTAACTTGGGATAAAGCCTTATTGAGCACAGTGAGAGTGTTACTTCTGGGTAATGGGTAGGATTGCTATGTTAACTACCGGTACTACACTATTACAGCAGCTGGAAACACTTTGAACTTTGTGGGGAAAGCTCTGCCAATGTTTGTACTGAAACTTATTTAGTGCAGTTATCTCAAAGATTATATTTTAATGTTTTTTTCCACAATAAAAAAACCCAGGGGGTCACTGGAATGTATAGTAACTTCTGGTTTTGAGCTGGGCAAACACTGCTGTAAACAACAGCAAAAATGAAACAAAACCCTAAAGCCCTGGGAGGTTCGTTTATTACACACAAGCCATTTCGACATGAGAAAGGAACCAAATATGACAGTGTGTGAAACATAATGCTTCACTTTTGTTCCAGATTGTGTTCCCATGATGCATATTAAAATCAGGTGGTGGTGGTGTTGTCTTTTTTAAAAAGTTCTTCACTTGAACTATATAAAGTATACACAGAATCATTTGGAAACACAAATATAAGATTGGTATAGGCAGTGACATTCAGCACAAAAACCATAAATGGGTATATAAATAAATGTGTCAGACCATTTGTCCATGTAGCCCAATTTTGTCTACTGAGTAGACTCTACCCTGACTATCAGTGGCTCCCCAGGATTTCAGACAGAGGTCTTTCGCATCCCTACCTTGAGATGCAGGGGATTGAAACCTGGGGCCTTCTGTACACAAACAAAGCTCTCGATATGATATGATATGATATGATTGATATGATATGATACTTGAGTCTACCCATCCCAATACATTTCTGCTGTTAGCTCACACCTTGAGGATGCTTGTAAGTCGCTGGGTGACTTGTGGTAGCCCCGAACCGATGCCGGTTTGTCAACAGCTTTGTTAACTGCCCACAGAAGTGCTTAGAACTATAGCAAGCTGTCTCTCTACTTGGTTTGGGGGTCACCCTGGTTCTAGTGCAGGGCAAGTAACCCCTACCTCCCTCGTTCTCTTAGATTTAGGCAGGTGACTAGGGCAGCTCAAAAGGGCCCATGCGCAACATGCATGTGTGCAATGGTAGAGGCCTGGCTGGAAATCTTAAAGCCTGCTGCTGGTACATGGGAGACAGATTGAAGAAAAAGAAATACAAATTGGCCCCATCCTATATTTTGACCAATCACACCTAGGAGTTAGGTGGAGTCAGCTTCTGTTTTGACTTGAAATGTTCATTTTGGGCTTCTCTGAATTACGTAAAGGCAAGAAGCGGGTGGGGGGAGCCAACCTGCAATGGCACTGTGACGTTTGCCCGTTCTTTTGGAAATAGGTAGAGCAATAGATGGCGCTGTGGTTAAACCACTGAGCCTAGGGCTTGCTGATCAGAAGGTCGGCGGTTCGAATCCCTGTGACGGGGTGAGCTCCCGTTGCTTGGTCCCAGCTCCTGCCAACCTAGCAGTTCGAAAGCACGTCAAAATGCAAGTAGATAAATAGGAACCGCTACAGCGGGAAGGTAAACGGCGTTTCCATGTGCTGCTCTGGTTTGCCAGAAGCGGCTTTGTCATGCTGGCCACATGACCTGGAAGCTATACGCCGGCTCCCTCGGCCAATAATGCGAGATGAGCGCGCAACCCCAAAGTCGGTCACGACTGGACCTAATGGTCAGGGGTCCCTTTACCTTTTTTTTAGAGCAATAGAAAAGCCCAGAGGCAGAGCCTACCTGCTTTTAAAAGGCTTAGAAATAAACGATAAATTACAAGAACTCAGGCCAATAGAAGATGATTTCAAAAAAATCTTCACAAGGTTTTATTGATTTGATGCGGAGTTTAAATGGGAATCAATCCCAATGTTGAAGGCAAATAAGGATAAATTCCAATAAACATCAGGACAAGGCCCTGTTTCGACTATTCTTCATCAGCAAAGATTCACAGGTCAAAGTGTACCAAGTATGTTTGCCTTCTGGCTTAGCCAGAGGTTTTAGACAGTTGGGGAAGACAGTTGGAAATAGAGAGACAGTTAGTTCAGTTGGTTTCTTGTGGGTGGGAGGCATAGGAGTCAGTGGGTTAGAGACAGAGGGGAGAGAGAGAGAGAGAGAGTGAATCAGATTACAGTGTTTCAAAGTATTTAAAACTTGTTTGCATTCAAAATAAACTGGAATCATTGTTAATACGTACTGTACGTTACAACCTGACTGAGTCTGAATATATTACCGGGGAAACCAGGTTGGTGGCAGTGGAAGAGAATAGACACAGGGTCAATAGTCCGTGGAATGACCGGGGGCTCTGTGTGAATGCCACAGGCGTCCACCTGAGAGGTGCCTGAACTGCGCTTTAGTGTGCTGCGGCTGAAAGAAGGACTGGCTCAAGCTATAAGGGTCCATCAGGCTGTGAAACAGATGGGACTTCCATCACCGAAGAGGGCCTCTCCACCAGCTTTGCTGGAAGGCCAGCGCTTTTGACTACTCTTAAAAAAAAAGAAAATGTCCATTGTTGCTGTTCACTACAGGATCCCTGAAACTAATAATTAGTGCCTCGGCTTGCTTTTCTCCTTCTCCTTCCCTGTCTCTTTTCCTTTTGTGTGGTGCATCTTAGGTTGTAAGCCTGAGGGCAGGCTCTGTCTTGTCACTGATATTTGTGAGCTGCTTTGGGAGCCTTTTTTTAGCTGAAGGAATGGATGAAAAACATTAACAAAAATTATTCATATACAATAAATTTAATATAATGTAATAATAATAATAATAATAATAATAATAATAATAATAATAATAGTTTGTTTTTACTTAGGACAGTAAAATAGTTGTGGTGGCAAATCCCATGGTTTGACTGTGTGCTGGGAAGTGCTTTCTTATCCCTCACCATTGGACAACCCTCAAGTACTGTGAGTGAAGGGGGCAAGGGGGCTCCTCCCCATCCACATTCTCCACCTCATACACTTGTGGCTGTTATTTGTCCGCAAATAACAATACTGTAAGCATTTTTACTACTTTGCATCAGTGTTCTGCTCTTTCTCAGCCTAACCTACCTCACAGTGTTGATTTGAGAATAAACTCAGATAATCCCCCCATGGTTGCCGTTTGAGCTTCTTAGAAGAAAAGCCAAATGTAAATGTGGTAAACAGAAGAGTCCTCAATGGAAGCTACTCATTACTTAGAATTATAGCCTTAGCTGCACAGTGGTACTTTGGTTTTTGAATTTAATCCATTCCGGGAGACCGTTCGACTCCCGAAATGGTTAAAAAACCAAGGCGGAGCTTCCAATTGGCCGCAGGAGCTTCCTGCACTCAAGCGGAAGCCACGTTGGACATTCAGCTTCAAAAAAACGTTTGCAAATTGGAACACTCACTTCCAGGTTTGCAGTGTTCGGGAGAGAATTTGTTTGGGAACCAAGCTGTTCGAGAACCAAGGTATCACTGTACTAGATTCAGACTGAGTCTCCCATCTACACCATATATTTAAAAGCAGTGTCATACCACTTTAAACAGCCGTGGCTTCCCTCAAAGTTGTAAAGGGTAGTTATGAAGCTCCTGTTGCCCTCACAGGGTAAGATTTTCCAGATTTTCCTTGTAGTTTTGAAAGGAATAAAGGTTGTTGAACATCTCTCAGTAGCCTTGACAAACTACAGTTCCCAGGATTCCTTGAAGGGGGAGCCATGACTCCTCAAATTGGTATGATACTGCTTTAAATGTATAGTGCAGATGGGGCCTCAGTTAAGGAAGCAATTTTGCCATGTGCTTAGCTGACATTTTAGGGGTTCCTAATATAATAAAGGTAAACAATGTGCAAATAAAAAATGCAGAAGGGCTGGCCGCTTAGGTTTTGTTGTCCATGGTTTAACCAGTTTCTTTCTATTCTACTGTGGAAAATGTTGTTGCCAGCCATCTTCAAAAGGATTTAAATGAAATTCATAAGAATTAGATTATCATGGTTTAATCACATTATGAGGGAGATTAGCAACATTTCGCTGGGTCTTTGTGCCACTGGAGCCACCCCAGGGTACTGGGCTAAATCTTCAAGCAGTATTAAGATCTTTCTTGTAGTGTGCAAAGTAAAACAGAGGTTTCAGGCATTTTTTCTCTTTCTTGGGATTAGAACACAGGACCTACACTTAATCCCTCCTTTGTAGAACTCTTGAAACTAACAGTAATCAGATTTGGATATGACCTTCACAATCATTCCTCAGTGTTGCATTATTATATACGAACGTAAGAAAGCCTCTTTAGGATGAGATCAAAGACCCATCTAGCCCAACATCCCTCAGGGTGATCTGAGTCCCCAGTACAAAATGAAAGCAGTATCATACCACTCTAAAAAGTCATGGCTTCCCCCGAAGCATCCTGAGAACTGCATTTTGCTAAGGGTGCTGACAGTTGTTAGCATGCCCTTCAGAGAGTTACAATTCCCAGAATTCCCTGGGAAAGGGGGTTGATGGTTACACATCCATTGGTGACTCAGAAACACATCCATCTCAGAAACACATCCATTGGTGACTCCCACTCCTGCTCTGAATCAGAGGGCTCAGAGGGAAGCATGATAGTAAGGGGAGAGGGTTTGGCAAGGTCTGAGGGGAGGGGCTGGGTGGATAGATGGGTGGCTATCAGAGAGTTCAGCTTCTCCTAACTACACATTTTCACAACTTGCCCCCACTGCCCTCTTCTCCCTCTTTAGTACATCTCTTTCTCTCCCTCTCCTCCTCTGTCTCTACATGGTTATTTCCATTAGTAGTACATAAAGAAGCAAAAAAAGTCAAATCAGAAACATCATCAACAACAACAAAAATAATTTTGAGCTTACTGGTATCTATTGTTGCAAAAAAAAAAAAACAGAGGGAGAGTTAGGGCTCATCCACACTTCCACTAGTCCCCAGAAAACCCAATTGATGTTTATTACAATTCAGCGGTAAACAGCAGGTAATTCAGCAGGCAATTCAGCAGTAAAGCAGGGGGCGGGGAGGCAGGGCAAATGGAAAACATCATGTACCCGTGCCTAGAAAGCACTGAACAAGCAGAAGTGTGGATGAGCCCTGAGAGAGAGGGTTTTGCAGAAATTTATAGGCAATAAATTTATTAAGGTGCCATCATACATGTCAAGTGTGCAAGGACTACGTGCATTAATTAGTTTTGCTGATTGGTCACTGTAACTATTTTGCTTTCAGGTAAGCATCACCATCAAAGCTTTTGTGTGTGTGTGCTTTTCATTATCCTGTGAACCCTGGTCTCTCATCCATGCATGTATACTGCATATGCTTGCCAATCCAGGATTACACATGATGCATCTGATGAAGTGGACTATGGTCCACAAAAGCTTATGACATAATGAATTCATTAATCTTTAAAGTGCTACAAAAGTCTTTGTTGGTTTATTAACAACAATGCTTATACACAACCAAATTTATCAAACTTATTCAGAATAAAGGAAAAGAAGCATTTCACTCTATTGTTCAAATCCAGTTTAAAACCTTTCCAGTCTCCTTTGAAATTATTAACACTCTACACTCCTTATCATAACCACATAACTCCTGTGAGTTTATGAAGTAGAGCTGGACCCCACACTTCAATATACCATTCTCTTAGCCTTGGAATTTCCAGGATTTAGCATGCACACTCCCGGCACAATGTTTTTGAGTGATGTGTTGCAAAGGGGCAACATCCTCTGCTGTGAGCCACAGAAGACAAGGCACATCAGTCTTCTAGCTGGGCAGCACTACATGCTGAAAAATCAGAGGTAACTTGTGTTTAGGTATGTGTTTCAGATCCAGTTGTATCATTTGCAGTCCAGTTGCTTGGTAATTGAAAGCTGGAACTGATAAAAGCTGCAGAAGTTAGAATAGCAGAATCATAGAATTGTTGAGTTAGAAAGGATCCCAAAGGTCATCTATTCCAACCCTGTGCAATGTAGGAGTCTCAACTTGATCATGTAACAATGCCCATCATCATCCCTTTCCAGTGACAAGGAGTAGGCCCAATATTCCAGCCACTACACCACAATGACGTTTTGTGTTTCTGGGCCTGAGAGCCATCTCTGTGTTCTCCCTTGTTCTGAAATGGTTTTCTAGGGGGTGGGACAGGACCTTTTTGATTGTGGTACCTACATTTTGGAATAGCCTACCTAGGGTAACTTTCCTTGTTAGCTCTTCAGCATTTTAGCAAACAGATGTAACCCTTTTTGTTTTAATAAGTGGTTTTCATATAACAGGGGTGTCAAACTCAAATTCATCGGGGGCCGCATCAGCAGTTTGGTCACCCTCAAAGGGCCGGTTGTATCTGTAGGACTATGTGTCCACTCTTTATTATCATAAATTATTGTTACTGCATTCAATTATTACTGTTTTTTTGTAATAATGTAAGTAATAACTAGCTCTGAAAGCAGAAACATAGTCAGAATAATGGCAAGTAGATATTTAAATGTACAATTATTGTACAATTTATTGAAAAATGATTTTTGGTAACTTCACTGGGTGGTGGAGGCTCGCTAGGGTTTCATGCAGGACCTTTGCAGAGCTACTAGTACCTGGAGATGCTGGGGTCCTTCTGCATGCAGGACAGATGTTCTGCCAGTGAGCCACCACCCTTCACCAAAAGGACTGGCTGAGGTTGACTCACTGGAGCTGCTCTCCTGGTTCCAGGGTTTAAGGGCCAGAAGTATGAAGCAGCATCCTATGTTTCTGAGGAGAGGGAGAGGGAGGGGAGGGAGGAAGGAAGGAAGGAAGGAAGGAAGAAAAGAGGGAGTGGGAGGGAGAGAGGAAGGAAGGAAAGAGGGGAGAGAAAGAAGAGTAGGAAATAAGGAAGGGAATAAAGAAGGAAAGAAAAAGAAAGAGGGAGAGAAAACGGAAAGGGAGAAAGAAGGAAGGAAGTAGAGGGAAAGAAAGAATAAGAATGAGGGAGAGGAAGAAAGATGGGAAGGACAGAAGGAAGGAAGTAAGGAAGAAAGAAAGAAAGAAAAGAGGGAGCAGGAGGGAGAGAGGAAGGAAAGAGGTGAGAGAAAGAAGAGTAGGAAAGAAGGAATAAAGAAGGAAGGAAAAAGAAAGAGGGAGAGAAGACAGAGATAAAGAAGGAAGGAAGGAGAGGGAAAGAAAGAATAAGAACGAGAGAGAGGAAAAAAGAAAGGGAAGGGGGGGGTCGCCGCCTTGATTCAGCACCAGAAAAGAGCACGAAGGGACCCAGGGGCAAAAAGCATTTCCCGTGCAGCGTGAGGCAGCGGGTGTCCGTTTTAGGAGAAGTGTGTAAAGCCTCAGAGTTGCACGTTCGTGAGACTGAGCCGCTGCTGAGCTCACGTTCATGAGGCTGAGCCGCGGCAGGAGGAGGAGGAGGTGAGGCAAGAGGAGGAGGAGGAGGAGGCAGCTACCCTGGTCGGTGCCCGGCAGCGCCGTGCGGAGAGTCCCGAGCCTCTGGGACGCAGCAGTGCTCTGTAGCACTTTGAATCCTCCTCCTCCTCCACACGGCGCTGCTGGGTGCTTTGTCTGTGCTTCAGCAGCAGCAGCAGCAGCAGCCGTTTCCAGGCGCCGAGCCATGGCAGGAGGAGGAGGATTCAAAGTGCTACAGAGCACTGCTGCGTCGCAGAGGCTCGGGACTCTCCGTGCGGCGCTGCTGGGCGCTGACCCGGCAAGCTGCCTCCTCCTTCTCCTGCTGCTGTGGCTCGGGGCGCTCCACGCAGCGCTGCTCCGGCCGCCTTTCTATCCCCCCCGGCCCCAGCTGTTTGTCGGCGCTTTGTCGGCACGGCGCTTCAGCAGCAAGGTCCCGCTGCTGGGTCCCACTGGCTGGGGCGCTCGGCAGGCCACATGACGAGGTCTGGCGGGCCGGATTTGGCCCCCGGGCCTTGTGTTTGACACCCGTGTCATATAATCTGCATTTCTTTTAGTAGGGCTACTTCCTGCTCTTTGTGGTTTAATGTGTAGGGTTTTGTCTCTGAACTGTTCTCTGGCTTTATTTAAAATTGTATTTTTTGTACTGTATTTAAATTGCTCCAACATTTGAAGTTTATAGCAGAAATGCAATTCAGGGATTAGCTTTCTGGTAACAACAACAACAACAATAACAACATGGTAATTCTTTTAAAAAAATTGTTATGGATTTTTAACCAAACATTGTACTCCAGAGAGTTTTACTCTTCCTTCAGTCATTTCCTGTTGGATGCTTTTTGGGGGTGCTTGTTTGGCAAGGCAGGTGCTTGTTTGCAAACTCTTAAGATGGATTTCCCCCCCCCCCTTCCTCTAGGGTCAACCAGGACCAATTGGGAACCAAGGACTGATGGGTGTTCCAGGGTTTACTGGGCCAGAAGGCTTGAGGGGGCCAAAGGGAGAGAGAGGGAGCACAGGTGCCCCAGGTACAGCTGGACTGAAGGGAGATAAGGTAAGTTTATCCGTTCCTCTCAGCTTTCTGAATGCTTAAAGACAGCCCTGTTTTTACTTACTTACTGCTGGAATGGTGAAGTGCTGTTCACACCCTGTAGAAGTATGGGGTACACATAGAGCAATATCAAAATCACTGAAGTTCACAGTTACCCAGCGCAAAATACAAATTTGGCTATTTCATATGGCTTCATTATGAATCGGGCACCATAATCCCAAAAAAGTTCTTTTTGGCTTAGATTAAAACTTGAGCCATGAACACCTGTTCCTGTCATCACCACCATTTAGTGCTATATATGCTGCAGTGGTTTAGTGGCAAATGTAATTACGGTACTAAAGATCCAGGTGTCCTGGGGAAATCACAGTTCCCAGAGTCCACAACACTTGGGACAATGTCACTGCAGCATATTGGAAATCAGTGAGAGGGAGATTTTTCAGAAAGGCCTCCAGGAGGCAAGATAACTTTTCTACTGCTGCTTCTAGAAGGATCATGTGGTGAAAGGGTACTGAAGCTCGTGGGTTTTAGGAGGTAGGCATTATCTTTGGACTCCCAGTGATGTTACTGGGAGTGTTCCAGATCCAAATTTTGAAACTGGTCTCAGAATATGTTTATTAGACCTGTGTAGGTTTGTATATACAGATGAAACTCAGAAAATTATAATATCGTCGAAAAGTGCATTTATTTCAGTAATGCAACTTTTTATTTTTATTTTTTAATTTTAATTTTTACAATTTTTCTTTTGGAAATTCCACAGTAATAAAACAAATAGTTACAATAATACAAAAATAAACAAAAATAAACATCGCTATTACATTTCATTAATTACATTCCATTTATAATTGACCCACCTAACGACAAATAATTACAATTACAACAAATAAAGGCTTGACATATCTTGCTTTGCATGTCATGCATCTATCTCATATATTGCTTTTACCTTTTAAGTTGCATTACTGAAATAAATGCACTTTTTGACAATATTCTAATTTTCCGAGTTTCACCTGTATGTGGTGGAGCCAGCTAGCTAATTCTAGTTTTGTCTCCATCCTCCTTACTGCTGAATTTGACAAAGGCAGCAAAGGGGGACATTGACAGGTAGTGCTACTCCCTAGGCTGGTTGTAAGTTAGCTGGCTGAGGGCAGAGTATAGTTGGTGGGGCCACGGTCCATTTGCCTTGAATACTAGCCTCTACTGTTAAAAAAGAAAAAGAAAAGAGCAGAGGATATTCAGAGATCAATCTGCAAAGCGACCCCCCCCCCCCAGGTGATGGAAAAGAAAGTTCTCAGGGGGATAGACCTCTTTCGAGAAATTTTGGCTCAGTTCTAGCCAAGTAACTGTTCCCCAGCCTCCCATTTGCTTATGGAAATACTTTTAAAATATGGCCAAGAGAGCAATTTGGCAAACAGCTCTGTGGAGTAATATCATTTAATCAGAAAGAATGGAGGGCAAGGCACAGAAGCAAAGAAGAGGCAAAGCTCACAAACTAGTGGTTGAAGGAGAATTTAATTGGCTGCTCACTGTGTTTGGACAAAGTGTGCTGGTTCTAATCCTTTGTATACCAAAACTCTGAAATGGCACCTTTTGATTCAGGAGAATCTGCCCAAAGAAAGACGTTTTGTTGAAATGCGTTAGGCAGAGTACTTGTATTGTACCAATAAATTCTCCTTCAGCTATCAGTCTGAGGGTTTCTATTTTTGAATTCCTTCTTTCTCTACAGCAGGGCTAGGAAACCTTTTGCAGTCCGTCGGCTTCATAAGGAACCTCTCAGGAGCACATCACAGTGGGTCTTGCCCGACCATATCGAGGTGGCTGGGGACCCTGGTGCAGTTTCCCAAATAGACCCCTCCCCCCAAACAGAGGATGCACCAGAAAATACCTTTTGAGATGTCTTAAATTGAATGTAATCATTAAGCTTTCATTGACTACAAAAAAATATTCAGAGCATTTCAGATCTCTTGACCAAACGCAAACAATTTAGCCAGCCTTAATAAACAACAACACCAATGAAAATACTCGGAACATATGCAGTTTCGTATTTTAAACTCACAACTCATTGTTTTTACTCAATTCCTAACTTAAGAAAGAATATTGACAAGCTGAAAAGTGTGCAGAGGAGGGCAACCAAGATGATCAGGGTTCTAGTTTAAAACAGCTCTTTCTTTTCTTTTCTTTTCTTTTCTTTTTGCAAAAGGAGGTGGGTCCTAAAATATACATTTCAGGTGTTTAAGAAAAGGGTAAATAGTTAAATAAATCAGTGTGGTCACCTGTGACTAGCCCATCTTTATTTGAAACTACCATAATTTGCTAACAGAACTCAGATCTATGGATCAGATGAAACACCAACTGCCTCTTTTTAATCCTTTCAGGGCCCAATGGGAGTCCCTGGATTTCCAGGAATATCCGGAGTTCCTGTAAGTCTCTCTGTGTTTTAAAAAAAATTAAGTATAAAGTTTTGAAATAATGCTGCTGTTTGTATTGTTTTGCTTTTCCCATGCCCCCAGAAAATGCATAATCATTTATCTGAGTTAAAAAGCAGGCTGCATCTCATCATAGTTCCCGTAAACTGTGTATAGGCAAGTCACTGTTGTATAATTCAGGTAAGTAATATAATAAGCATACAAGATTAATAAATGCAATCATTACTGTTAAACATCAATAAACCATAAGCCGAACGAATCTGCCCCCCACTTCCACCTTTCTTAGATTTCACATGGAGAAACTGGCTAGTACCAATTTACTTTTTTTGTTAATGCCGGGAACAAGGACAGCTCCCAGTGCTTGAAAAAATGTGGTACGGTTTCCAGTGCAGTCCCATTCCAATCTGTGTGAGGACTGGATGTGATTGCTATAGAACACTTATGGGACTGGTCTTTAAGGGAACTGGAAAGCCTTTGCACAGTGGGAGTCCTTGCGGGAGGGGAAGGGCCACCAAAGGTCGTGTAGGAAATGTTGACCGCCAGGTAAGTTTCTGTCTTTCCGTGTTGATGCAGCTGGGCCGATGAAATCTCTTGGCAGCAGCCGCTGCAGCCGCCTGTGTTTATGAACTGTTAACCACAGATGTACAGGAGAAGCGGCCCTCTAAAAATCCCCCACCCTGCAGCATGTGTTTAGTTTTTCCCATGGAACAAGGTTCAGGAGTTTGGAAAGCGAGATGCAAGGTTTATACCATTTCAGCTGAATATACAAGGCTTGCTAAATGGAAACATCACAGTAAAACTGTGCATGGAATGGCTTCTATCAGTTCTGTTTAAAAGTGTTTGGGGACAGGGAAGGAACCTCAGGCTGTTTTAAAGGCAATATCTGGAACTCACCAGAGGGCCCCCCCCCCTCTAGCTCTCATAATATACAGAGCTGCTTATCAAATTGGGCTAGCGTTCATCCTTGAGTGAATCTACCCCCCCACCCATTTTCCAATGTTTATTCAGTTCCTGTGGAAAAGTTTAGAAGGCAGGCCATTCCCAGGCACTGTGTTAGAAAAAGGTGTCACTGTGTCATCCGTAGCACTCTCCATTGTAATCTCTTTAATCTGAATTGATAGAGCTGGAACATTTGGTATAGTGGTTTGTATCCAATGTAGTGCTGAGGGCACCACACTTGCTTTCGCCCTACTGCTTTGATGTTAGTCTTAAACTTTTATACTTGTAAGTTTTTTTATATGTATAATTGTGAGTCACATTATGTAGTAAGTATACATTTAACAACAACAGCAAGAGGGAAGAGACCATGCCATTTCAGGGAGGGAATCCACTTTTGAACACAACAATGCATTACATTTTGTTTATCATTTATCAACTGCATTAGTCTGTGATTTTCTTCACCTGAAATCTGGCATTGTGTAGTCCATTCTACCATCTCATTCTGCTGCTCTGCAGCTATTTAGTGCCCAAATGAGGAGATTTAATGCAAAGCATGAATTGACCTATAGCAATGACAGGTACTATTTGAGCTCATCATCTGTGTAAGCTCCATCTCAAATCAAGAAAGCTACTCCAGGATGTTTATAATATGGTAGAAGCTGGAGATAACGTAGCCCACAAACAGTCTGTAGTACTATCTAGTTATCTACTTGTGGGCAGGAGCTGCTGGCCTTTATTTGCAACCACATGCAATTCTCATTTCCACTGAATGAGCTTGTCCCTAGAGATATCTGCAGCCTTCTGGCTATAAATCTAAATACATAAAGATATGTATAAATAATTGCACATGTTTGCTTTGAATAGTCACAGCTCAATGTTTATATTTTATTACTGGATGGTGTGTTGACACAAGATACTTTACTCCTAAACCGCATACAAGAGATTATAATAGCAGGCTCCCCTGCTTTTAAAGGGAGTAGCTTTTAAACAGAGAGGAAGCTGGGCAAGGGATGAACCAAGAACTGCAAAACAGGAGTTTCTACCAGTGTGGGCTAATTTTCCCAATAATCCTTTAGCGGGACCTTTGCCAACTCCTAATTTCATTTTATTTTATTGTTGTTGCTGCCAGCACAGTTTGAACTGCTGCAGTTTATACATTAAATGCATTAGCCAGACAATAACTTCTGGAGAGTGTGGAACAAAGAAAATATCTTTTAAAACCCACACAGCTACTTGGGGGGCATTTCACACACAGCCCCGCCATACACCTCTGCAATGATTGAGACTGGGGGAAAGCTCCTCCCAGTTTGAAAAGCAGCCCACCCACAAATCAGCACCGTATAGTTGGAACTGGCTTATTTGTATGCAGGTTGTATCTCAAATAGCACCATGTTAAAGTCACCTAGTGGTGTGCTAGTTCTGCCAGCGGAACCTTGTTCTGCAAGATCTAAGCAGGTTGCCAGTAACTTTGCATTGTTTTATTTATTTATATAATAAAATTTATATGCTGCTTGATTGTCCGGGGCAGGGGCGGACTTCTGAAAGTGGTTTACAAAGAAACAATGAAATTATCAATAAAAACAGTTAAAATCAGCTTAAATAGTTCAAACATTTAGAACATTCAAAGATAAACTAGAAACAGATTAGAACATGTCAATGTTCAACATATCCGGGGACACTTACCTGAACAGAAATGTTCTTTGCAGGTTCTGAAAAGAGTTCAGTGAAGGTGCCTGGCTGGAGTTTCACAGTGAAATATCTATTTCTTACAGAAGCATTGGAATCTTTTGTTGTGCAATAATAAAACTCACCTTCACACTGGCGGAGAACATTGGCTATATGCTCTATTAGATCCTCTCCTCTGACAGTGGGCTCCCTTGGGTTTACCTGGCAGTAGTAGACAGCAACAGCACTCTAGGTACATTTGTGAGAGTTGGAGTCCGACAACATCTTCAGGACCACAGGCTCCCCACCACTGCTTTACAAAATCAGCCTATCCCTGGCGTGACCAACATTGTGCCCACTAGTGGTTCTTGGACTCCCAACTCCCATCAGCCCTGGCCAGCCCCAGGGCTGATGGGAGTTGTAGTCCAACAACATCCAGAGGTCTGGTTACCTCTGGGAAGTGGTATACTTTGTTTATCAATGATGTCTGTCAGACAAGTGGTAATGCTTTGCAAAAAGCCTTGAATAAGCCCTGCCTCTCAGCTTTAGAGTTTGATATGGTGGTTTTGGTTCATACAATACTGTACTGACAGAGTAACCCAGATTTAGTAGAACCCTTCAGAATTACGTGCCCTTTACGGTGAGGATGCAGAGGTGCTCATTCTCTTTAAGCTGCAGCTGCTGCCATCTAGCGTCACAATTCTCTTCAGAGCAAGAATAGCCCTTAGGAAAGAGCACAGAGATAAGCCCATCAGTCCTTCTTTTCCATGTTCAAATGTTGTCTTAGGGTGCCCACAGACTGGCAGAATTTTGCAGGAGGGATTAAAGGAGCATGCAGAGATATTTAGGTGCATACAATTAAAAGTGGATTAAAATGCTCTGTCAACCTAGTGCAACAAATCCACTTTTAAAAAGGAGTGGTGGTACAGGTGACTTGCAGCTTGCACACATTTACTTGCACAACCACAGCTTTACATGCTTGGTGACCGGCTAGTGGACACAGAACAAATTAAACACACACAGAGTGGGAGGAGCTTTTCAAGCTCTTCACCTTGCTTACCAAGTTCTGGGAAGGTCCCGTAAGGGCTTTAGAGGCCTCTGCAAAATCTCCTGGGGCCATCTGAGACCTGCCAAAGGCCTCCAGAGCCCAAGAAAGACCTTCCCAGAGCCCAATAAGTCAGGAAGAGAGTTTGAAAAGCTCTTTCCACACTGGGATTTCCTGCCACAGAAAGAGCTTTTATGTTCCTCACCTTGCATGAGGCATGCCTACTTTGAAAAGGTATGGATGGTCATGTGAGGGAAGCTCCGGGGGTTGTTCTGACTGTACATGATTTTGGCTTTACATGCTTACCCATGCCCAATCTAATCTCAAGTGAAGTTTAATAATTTCACAAAATGTACATTTTCTATAAAAAATGAAACAGGTGATTGGATATCCTCACATATTCTACCTTGCACCTTAAAGCGGACACCTGGGGAGGAGACTTTTCAGTTTTCAGTGGCACTGGAACTGTGAGTCAAAAGCAACCTGCCTCTGAATGTGGAGGCTTCATATCATAATTAGAAACTTAAGTTAGTGCAGAATTCAGCAGCCATGTTGTTCACTGGGGCCAGATGGTTCACTTGGAGCATATTACACCAATCCTGATCTAACTGCACTGGCTGCTGATTAGTTTCCAGGACCAATTCAAAGTGCTGGTTTTGACCTATAAAGCCTTAAGCGGCTCAGGACCGCAATACCTCAAGGACCACCTCTCCCCATATAAATTGACCCAGACTCTGCAATCATCATCTGAGGCCCTTCTTCATGTGCCTCCTCCCTGTGAGGTTGGGAGGGTGGCTTCTGGTCCATGGGGAACTACTAAAAACGTTCCCCTGTGTGTTCTCCATGATCGGCTTGAGACATGCAGAATGAGGCAGCCCTTAAAGCACCCAGAGGTTGGGGAGTTCTGATGATGTATAAAAAAAGAATTACCCATCCTGAGAGCTTTTGTGGTCCTTTCCCTGTAGACTGCAGATCTGCAAGCGTGTTCCTTTGCTCTCTGCAGTGCACTTGCAATTGCAAATGCATGATCAAGAACACTGTAAGTGTATCAGCACTGGGTTCTGAGTTAGGGCACGTAGGTCATTTTTGTTCAGCTATGCTTTTGTAACCATTTAATTTTTGTCTCTGTAAAACTCCTCAGCTGGCTAAATAAAATCTTTGTTTTCATTAGTTTTGATAAACTGATTCCTCTTAAACTGTTTACATTATTGTACAATTTTAAAGAAGTCCAAAGATGTTTGCAAAATGCTAATCTTAATGCACTATTTACCTTTCTCTCTTTGCACAGGGACATCCTGGTCAGCCAGGACACAGAGGCTTGCCCGGCCTGGATGGCTGTAATGCACTATTGGGAGTCCTGGGGTTCCAGGACCAGATGGATTTTCCTGGTGTGCAAGGTCCCCCGGTAATTCGTTGTACTGCCTTATTATTAGGGTAGGGCTTGCCATACGTCTAAAATTTCCCAGACATAGCCGGGATTCAGCCTTCGGAAACAGCAACCCTGGCGGAAATCGCTTTAATGCACCCAGGTGGAAATCCAGACATATGGCAGCCCATGTCAGAAGTGTAGATTTTGGCATATTCCTTTTCACTCTTTGAAATATGGAAACCCTAGGTTTGGAGAGCTGGAAGGCATTCTGTCCAAAACTATGGAAAGCCACTGTCATTTGGAATAGGGCAGTCGTGGGTTACAGGGAACAGTGGTGTGGTATAAGGTAGTTTTGCAGTTAAGTCATGGGTGGGGGACCTTTTTGAGCCTTTTTGAGCCACATGTCCCTGCTGGCAACCTTTCTGAAGGCCACATATCACTGTGGGTGAAGTCAGATGCAAATGTGGGGAAAGTGATGGATATAACGACTACCTTCCTAGCATGGAGTGCATCCCATCCCATGTATAGTCAGAGGTTTCTAGACACACACACACCACACACACACACACACACACACACACACACACGCCCCTTGCCTCATCTCTCCAGCTCTTCCAGGCAAACAAGAGGCGCTGTCCCAATCCAAGAACATATTCAGACCTGGCAAAAGCACATCAAGGAGGTTGTGGGCCTTGGGAGAGTTCTGGGAGGTACAAGTGTGAACAATTTGCTCCTGCTTATATCCATTTGCTCTTTGGCACTGGTTTCATGAAAAAAGTTCATATTTTCATTGTCCAGTTTTGTTGTTGTTTTTTAAGAGAAACAACTTTGCTTGGACTGGCTGGATTTTTTGTTTTTATGTGTCTATATAGGGTAGCCCTGGACCAAAGGGGCCAAAAGGCGAGCCTTCTTTTTCCCAGGGAGTTTTTAAAGGAATGAAGGTAAGACATGTTCAAACAAGGGATAAATGGAAGCATGCATAATACTTTCACCAGCCTTCTCAAATCTGGCACCCTCAAGAAATTTTGCACTATGACTGTGCTGAGTGGGGCTGATGGGAGCTGAAGTTCAAAGCATCCAAAAGGCACCAGGGACTCAGCTATACAGCTGCAAATACAATGTTTTAAGTGTGTTGTAAAGTGTATTATACAAATGTGACACGAGATGGCGATGGTGAGCCATGACAAATTTAATATATTTTTCAAAACTTTTTTTTTAAAGCATTTTCACAGTGTTTTTTAATATGTGTCTAGATTCCACCCAGGTTGGGGAAAGCTGGTCTAAGACATTTCATTTTGTTGCTTGTGTTTTGGGTTAGGGGGCATTTTCTGCAAGTGACTACAATCAACTGTTTACAATTTTTGTACTTGTTTGTATCACACATGCATACAGGGCAGAAATGAATAGAAACGTAGATTTTATTTTTGACATTTAAAAATACTTTTGCCTCTATTTGAGGCTTAATCGTGGATTTTTATTTCTGAATGCTTGTCTGAGCCAGTAATGTAGATGTTTCACTAAGTAATGTTCCATCTTAGCATGTACTGTAGGTAATAGTTAACTAGTTGTTGTGGTAATGACAGTAGTAATAGTAGTAGTATCATCATCTGCATTAAAGCATTTGTCTGAATATTTAATTTTGGCTTCATCAAAGGCTATTGTTGTTGTTTAGGGAGAAAGAGGTCGTTCCGGATTGGATGGTGCAGTTGTAAGTTTGTTTTCCATACACTCTCGTTTCTGATAAAAGCTTTGAATCTTGTCAAGCAGCTCATTAAGAGAACCAAAATGCATCTTTGTTTTATTTATGTTTGCTGTCCTGGGATTGTGCTGTTTAATTGAAATGCTGAATAGGGATATCATCATCCCAAAGACCGTGAGCATTTCTGGATGGTGTGAGATCAATTCTCATACTATGTCTGCTTTTATAGCTGCACACCAGGTTCTAGTTGCTCATACCACACGTGGAGTGCTGACTGTGTTAAGGCTGATGGCATGTGCTGAACTCTGCTTGCACTTATTTTTAGTGCACTGTTGTGATCCTTAGTTTTCTTCCTGGGACCACCCATGAAAGTTCATGCTAGAGATTCAAGCTCACCAAATTCTGCTCACGCCATTGATCTGCATATAACTGCTGCACTGTATGACAACGGCAGGTGGATCTGGTATACACAATAGACTAGTACACACAGAACAATTTCAGCTTAATGAACCATGGTTCTTAATTGAGGACAAGTGTCATGCCCATGTGCTCCCTCCTTTCCTCACACATTGGTTTTGATGCTCCAGTTGTGGTTTTGTGTTCCATCCCATTACAGAATCATACCCTGGTTTCGTATCCTAGTTCGTAAACTGAGATTAAGCCACAGTTTCTCAGTTCCCAGTTCCCATTATCCACAGTAGAAGCAGCCCAAGAGATGCATGAGGGAAGGGAGGAGTAACAGCAAACTGCATTGGCTCTATTTCTGTTCTCAACATTTTAAAGATGAGATCACTATTTCTGAACCAGCAGAGCAGCTACCATAACAAATAAGTAGGAATAACTGTTCCCTAAAATGGGAAGGATTATTCTCCATTAATTTGCCTGCATATGATTTTTTGTGCACAAGGGAATAATACACGCATATATGGCCCGTTATTCTCTACCCAAAAAGCTTATGATATTGCAAGTTATATTCCCTAATGTTTCTTTTTCCAGGGCCCTAAAGGTTTCCCTGGCCCTGTTGGTCCTATTGGTCCATCTGGGCTACCTGGCTTTCTGGTAAGTCACTCTTTCTGTTTGCCCTCCTTGCCATTAATTATAATGTTTCCTGCTATAGTCATTTTGCTATATTCAAATTATTTTGTCAGTTGTGCAGAGATATATTTTTGCTACTAATATTGGTAGCTTAAATTGTTAGGTTTAGTTTTTATAGCAGTCCATAATTTTAAAATAGTTTCTTTGAGAAAACACACAAGTGCAGTTGGTGAATGATCGACTGTGGAAATGAAGCCCCTCTCTCCTTTCCCCCAGAGATAATGCAGCAATTCATCATTGAGGTTTAGATCCTAAGTGCACTTAACTGGAGCTTAGTTGCATTGCTGCTCTTTGAACCTGTGAATGGTTTAATATTTTCTATGGAGCAGAGTAACCAAAGTGATGCCCTCCCGATGTTGTTGGACTCAGCTGTGCTTCAGTGGTTCTGCTCCTATCTCCAGGGCTACTTTGGTGCCATGGAAGTTGCCCTGTGGTCATCCCGCAGGGCTCCGTCTCTTCCTCTAGGCTAAGATCTGTATGACATCACTGGGAGCTGTCATGAGGAGACTTGGAATGAAGTGTCATCAATATGCAGATTACACCCATCTCTGGTCCACCTGAATTGGGAAAGGTGGTTGAGGCATTAGACTGCTGCACAGAGGTGGGGAGGGGCTGAATTATGGGCCCAAAAAACTGAAGCTGAATCCTGAAAAGACAGGTATTAATGTGTCTCAGGTCCTCACTTTGTAGAGGTGAGGAAAAATAAGAAAATTCCTTCAGTAGCACCTTAAAGACCAACTAAGTTTATATTTTGGTATGAGCTGTCGTGTGCATGCACACTTCTTCAGATACACTAGAAACAGAAGTGTCAGACCCTATATATATACAGAGGGTGGTGGGTGGGAATGGGAGATGGGCTGATGGGAGTGGTAAACCTGTAGATGGGTGTTAATGGCTGCTGATGGCTGCAATTAGTCCTGGGCTGAGGTGCTAAAGAAAGCTTGATCATGCATAATGAGGTGAGGAAACAGCCTATTCTGGACAGGGTTGCACTCCCATGGATGCAGCAGTTCTGGAGTTTACGGTTGCTCCTGGATTGAACACTGTCACTGAGGTCTAGGAATACCTTTTTCCAGCTATGGCTGGTTCACCAGTAAGGCTTTATTGGGGAGGAGATGCTTTGGGCTTAGACACACACAACATTATTTAAAAGTTAGGGGAACATCTAGTGGCATGGGTGAGTGGGGAGGAAAGAGGCTGTTTCACTCCCACCAGAATTAGGAGAGAGATGTGTCATCTGATCTCACCCGTTTATCTTCTGTGCTTACATTTGCAGTATACAGTAAACAACTGTTAATTTTTGGATAATAAGACAGACACCCATCCTTCATTTCTTTTTGTGCCTGTCTTTGCTTCTTCTTTTTCTGTTTTCATGCCCATGTCTTTAAAAAAATTGACATCCCAGCCAAGTGTAAATTCCTATATGTAATTTTTTGTTTTGTTTTCTGGTGTGTGTTTTTTACATTTAGGGGCCACCAGGTCCACCTGGCCCCCCAGGCCCTGTGGTAAGTATGTTTGATTATTTCCTTGATTCTTGGATTTTAGACATTTCCATTCATTAGATAAGAACCGTAACATTGTTGTTTTTCCTTGCATCTTTTAAGCAACATCAAAACTTTTGGATGAAATATGGTCGTCCAGCTTCAGGCATGCTTGGAGGAGCCTATTACATATACTTATCTGGATCTGTTTCAACCTGGCTTCAGGCCTGGGCATGGTTCTGAAACTGCCTTGTTCATCCTGGTTGATGGCATTTGCTGGGAGAGAGATGCAGGAAGTTCAACCTTGCTTGTTCTCCTTAATCTCTCAGGGACTTTTGACGCTGTTGACATTGAGTCTCTGGAGCTACTGTGCTTCAGTAGTTCTGCTCCTTCATCCAGGGCTGTTTCCAGAAAGTAGTCATAAGAAACTACTATTCGATGCCATGAGAACTTTTCTGTGGTGTCCTGTAGGTTCCATCTTCTCCCCATGCTATTTAAGATATATATAAAGCCACTGGGAGATGTTATCTTGAGTGTCATCAATATGTGGATGACACTCATCTGTAACTCTCTGTTCCATCTAAATCAGGAGAAGCTGTGGAGGTGCTAGGCAGGTTTTTGGAGGCAGTGGACCTGGGTGTGGGCCAAGAAATTGAAACTGAACCCTGAAAAGGCAGAGGTGTTTCATGTTCTAAGTTCTCAAGTCCAAGAGGTGTGACGATGACTTGTACCATGGAAGGAGCAGGTTCATAGCTTGGAGGTGCTCCTGGATCCAGCATTGTCACTGGAGACCGTGGCCTCATTGGCTAGAAGTGTATATTTCTAGTTCTGGCTGGCTTGCCAGCTTTGCTCCTTATGGCCAGAAATGACTTTGCTACTGTACTCTATGCTCTGGTAGCTTTTAGATTGGATAATGGCAATGCTGCTCTTGAAGATGACTCAGAAACTTCAGCTGGTCCAATATGCAGCAGCCAGATTACTGCCTGGGGTTGCCTTTGGGACTCCTATAACCCCTGTTTTGAAACAGCTATACTAGGCCCTCATCAAGTGTTAAGACCAGCAGAGGGGCCCCTCTTTGTTGTTCTACAGCCCCCAGAAGCTCAAGGGGTGGCAGCCCAGGACAAGGCATTCTCCATGGCAGCCCGAGCTGTGGAATTCCCTCTCCACAGAGGTGCATCTGACACCTTCACTGTACAGCTTTCAGTGAATACTTTACCTTTGACACCTGAGACATGTGTTTTCAGGACCCAATCAATTCTTGTTTCTGCAATTTCTTTTAAATGGTTTTAGTTCTGAATTTTAAATCATTATAATAACCCATCCTGCAACCTGCTGGTGAAGGGCAGGTAATAAATGTAATAACAAGAACACTGTGCATTTGTTATTTTAGGATATTCTTGATTTGTGGTTTTTTTGCTCATTTGTCTACAAATCTGAAACAGGTTTATTTTTCATAATACATTGCTTATTTGGTTTTGGTTTTCAACAGGGTAACAGTGGCCTAGTTTTCCAAGGAGAAAAAGGAGCAAAGGCAAGTTTAATTTATTTTGGCTTTGCCATGTGATGATATTTGGAAATGCACCTAGGCATCCTGCTAATGGTTATCCCAGCCATTTAATCCCCAGTCAGGAACCTCATTTGATTCATCAAACGAACACGAATGTGTCAACAGCCCTAACCATTACCAGTGGTTGGTCTTGAAGCCCAGAGAACTACTGTAAGTCAGATCAAATACTACTGGATTCAGGAGCAGAGAAAGGGTGGGTGTGGTGGGTGCAGTCCGCCCCTGGTGTCACCACCGAGAGAGGTGACAAAATGCCGGGTGGCACTCACCACATGCCTGCAGCATGCCTGAGCCACATGTCTCTCCTGGGAGAGATGCAGTGGCTTGGGCACGCGCAGATTCCGCACTGCACAAACGGTCCGCTCGCTGCTCCCCCCCCAGCTGTAGGGGGTCTGAGTGGGAGGAGGCAGGCAGACTCCAGAGGCCCCGTGGTGTGCCCTGCCCCTATGGGTGGCTCACGCCACCCCAAGCACCCGAGCGGCTTCCTCCGCCACTGACTGGAATAGAGCCTGGAACTGGCCCAGGGAGACCTGGATTCAAATCACTGCTCATAGGAACGTAGAGGGTTGCCTTACACTGTGGGCTCATCGACACTTTTGCTTGTGCCCTGCATAGAAAACTCAGGTCTGAACTGTTTTCTGCTTGACCCGCACTTTCTAGGCATGGGTCCGAACAGTCTGCCCTTTAGCAACAGACCTTCCAAGGAAAACACAAATTGCCATTTACTCCAATTGAGTGCTAAAGGGCCGCTTTCCTCAGGGGGAAAGCAACAGGACCAGAGGAAATATGGATAAGCCCTGAGCCAGAGTAGTGATCCATTCAACTCAGGCCCCACTATACATTTAAAACAATTTACCTCAGTGTCTCTTCCAAAACTCTTAATTCAAGCTTCATTTGACTGAAATTTGGTTTGTATAGCAGCTGTTCTGGTGAGACTGACCCCGTTGCTATCCCCGTTGAATATGATGAATAGAAAGCCAGATCCAAAGTTGTACTCCACTGTAATCCTCTTTGCTTGATGAAGCAACCTTAAGAATACAGGGAAGGGCCGCTGCTGAGTGGCAGAGCAGCTGCTTTTAATGAAGAAGGTCTTCATTTCAGTCCCCGGGCATCACAAGGTCAGGGTTGGGGAAGGGCCCCCTGCCTGATACCCTGGGCAGCTGCTGCCAGTCAGTGTAGAAATATTGAGCTAGAGGGATCAATGACCTGACTCATTATAAGGCAACTTCCTATGTTTGGTCAGCTGGGTTGAGCCAAGGGTTCAGTCTAGTCCAGCACCCTCTTCCTACAGTGGTCAACCAAATGCCTGTTGAGTGCAGAAGCTTTCCTTTGCCATCTTTCCCAGCAACTTGCAATTCAGGCTGCCACCCTCTACCCACGGGGCTCTTTACCAAACCAAATTTCAGGTGGACTTTTCTCACCAAGAATAACTACCAGGGTTCATAACCAAGTTCCCCTACCACTCAGCATGTCTTTTGTTAGGGAAAATTCTGGGTGTGAGGCTGCTCAGCCACCCAGCTCGTCAGGCAAGAGCCCGCGGTCCACTGCGGAATAAAGGATGGAGTCCAGCCACCAACCGGAGCAAAATAGCAAGGTTTATTGCGCAACACGTTCAAGCCAAGACTGAACACTGAGAACAGGGTTACAAGAACTTTTAAAGCTTCCCACCAAATCCCATAATGCATTTCAGAAGTGTCATTCCTACATCATAGTTACATAGCTAAACGTCACAAAAGGGGAGGTACATACAATATTAACATACTGGTAAACAAGATTAACATAAGGGTAATGGTTCAGGGCAAAAGTAAAATGTGTGATAAGTACCGGGAGGAACTTCTTGAGTATTCACAGGAAAAGAAAAATAAGGTCCTGGTTTTGCATTGTTTGCCACCTGGGTGGGTCTGGTGATGGCCAACAAAGTGCCTCTGGGCACTTCCTGGAGTCCCTTTTCAAGAGCAAAATAGCGTTGGAATGGAGGAAACTGGAGTTGATTTTTAAAACTAAGTAACTTCCCTGAGCTGCCAAGTCGAAAGGATACCTTTATGCACAATATTTATAACATTTAACAACTTTAAAGATGATGGTTTCCATAACACTTTTGACAACTGATGTGTGACTCCAGCTTTTCTTTTGGCTTTAAAGCCCCTTGAATGTGTTTTACCCATGCAAGGCATACATTCTAATTTGCCTAACCTCATGCATAATCTTTTCTCCCAATAGGGAGATGTTGGGCTTCCAGGACCCGCTGGCCCTCCACCTTCTACTGGGATCCAGGAATTCATGGGATTCCCCAAAGGACAGCAAGGAGCTAAGGTTTGCCTTTACCTTTGGAATCTCCCATGTTTAGTGTGAAACTGGGAGAACCCACTGAATAAATCTTTTGGTAGATTGGTTCTCTGGCTTGGCCAGATTATGTTGATTTGTGGCAGAAGTCAGACCAAGCCAAGCCTGAAGGTTTTGTTATAGGAATTCTAAGGTCTCAAATATAGAATAAATGTTCATAAATGTACAAGGCAAACACACACATATAAACATAGTGTCTGAAATAGTAAGGAGTGCAACCCTGAAGCCATTGCTCCCAAATGGACCTCCAATATTTCTCTGCAAGGAGAAAGGAAATGGGAAAAGCTTTCCAATTGTCTTACACCTCCCTTCAATAAAAAAATTCCTTCAGTAGCACCTTCAAGACCAACTAAGTTTTTATTTTGGTATGATCTGGCAAGTATCTGTTAAGCTGAGCAAACTATCAATATGTGTAAGAGATTCAGGAACTAAAGTATTTACCATCTCAAAGGAATGGCCAGGCTACCCAGAAAATGCAACCAAGTAAGGCTTTATCAGGTATCCTGTCAGACAGGAAAGAAGCAACACTGAAATTTCTGCTGGAGACCGCCTCCTTCTTTGATGTATGTATGATGTTGGGGGGGGGGCTAGTCTTGGGCTACTGGGTGGACAATTTCAAAAGTATAGGGCAGGGGTTCCCAACAAAATTTTCTCGAGGACCCCTCATCGAGCTGCTATTGTGACAAGGACCCCCATTAATTCCTAATCCTAAAATTAAAAAGTGAGAGCCAAATTAAGAGTCTTTTTATATTTTATATTTATACGTTTTTTACAGTTACAACAGAGTACTCCATCCAGGTTTCAAGCATTGCAGTGGGTTGGACTAGATGACCCTTGGGTACCGTCCAACTCTACAATTCTAAGATTTAATAAAAGGTCCTTACAACATAATGCTATTTAGTCCCATATTATGCAATTATAAATAAATGAGTCCCCCCACCCACCCTGAGAATAATGCACTCAGGTAAACTGGTTTGTGCAGATCTTTTTGGGAAAGATACTTTGGTCATAATAACAGGCTACATCCAACTAAATCCTACTTAGGGCAGATCCTTTTAAATTAATGTTTGGATTTTTAATTCATTTCAGTGAGTCTACTCTGAGTAGGACTAGCATCCAAGGCAACTGTGTTTGTGTGTTGTTGTTTTGTGTGTGAGGGAGGGAGAGATATGTAAAGTTACATAGTAGGAGGAGGGCAAATGAAGGCTGACAGCAAATGTAAAGAGGTGATCTTCAACAGGGTCCCATCCAACTCTACAATACTGGTATAATTATAGGGCAGTGATCTACCCAGTTGGAAGTGATTGCCCAGAGTTGTTGAGCCTTTTGGGGGGAGGATTGGCCAGTTTTTGAACATTTTTTTAAGGGTGGAGTGCCAGCAGCTGACCTATTTATTGCAGGAATCAGCAAGAGTTTTTAAGCTTCTCTTAGGGGGAAAGAGCACAAAGTTGTTGGGTGGTAGGAAATGGGACAAAGCACAGGGGCAGATCGAAATCAGGAGCAAACAGGGGGGTCACTTTTTTTAACCCTGTAGGTTCCAGGGTTTGGGTCCTGAGTTGAGGGAGCTGTTGCTTCTCTACTTCCCTCCCCCCTCCTGGAGGCGTATGTGTTTGTGTATCTGAGGATTCAGGAGGTGAAAGTGCCCGTGCTGCTGGCCGGATTAAAAGCAAGCAGGAATCATCCTGAGAGCGTCTAGGAAGGGACAGGAGGCAAGGGGGAGGGGGGAGAACAGCTCACATGCTTTGTAACATCTCGGATGGAGGAGAGAGAGAGAGGCAGGGAAAGGAAGCTTCACAACTACACCCCGGCGAAGCTTCTCTTGCTTGTGTCCTCTGTCCTCAATCTCGTTGAGATTAATTATAAATAAATGAGTCCCCCCACCCTGAGAGTTGCCATTTTGGGATCAAGAGGGAACAGAAGCATGTAAAAGTAAAAGAAAGTAGCTTTGGGAGGAGAAACCTTTGAAATCTTTTTTTAAAAAAGGTTTGTGTTTGTTTTCTTTAAAGAAAGCCGGACGGGGGGGGGGGGGCAACAGAAGCAGCTCTATTCAGAGAGAAAAGGCAGGAAAGAAGTTGGAGCTTGTTGCACTTGCACTGAAGGTTACCGAACAAAAGATCCTCTTCCCCGACTCCCTCACCTCTCGCTCGCTTTTGCATAGCTGAGTGCCTGGGAGGCATGTCTCATCCCCCCCCTTTCCTCGTGGTGCTTTTTTGTCCCTCTTCTCTCCCACCCACTCCCCGCTAGACACTTTTTTCTTCTTGCAAAGTTGAAGAGTTTTTGCAAACACCGATCGGATCGGATAGTCTCCGTGCAAACGGACACACACACACACACCACCCGGTTCTCCACGAGGGGTCTTCAGACGCCCCATACGCTTTTGCAAAAGAAAAAGGAGAACTCCAAAGTTTTGCCGAGCAAAAAGAAAGGGGGGGAGGGCATATGCACCCCGAGCAACTTCCCAGAATTACTGTACTTTTCCTGGTCGGTTTCATTTTCTTCCTTGTTGCGTCTCCCACCCGTCCCTTTCAAGCTCCTGGCTCCGCTCCTGGAGGTGTTTCAATCCACGCCTTGGCGAGAAGGGAGCGTTTAGGCCCAAGCGGCTGAGGACTCCCCGCGCCCCCAGTGGCAGCTTCGGGCACTGCAGGGCTCTTTCCGAGCTCTGTTCAGCTCTCGGCTCTTCCCTGGAGTCCCGGACGGCTGCAGCTCAGCCCGGACTCCCAACCAGGCGCCCTCCCTAGAGCCGGCCCTGCATCTTGCGGACCCCTTTGGCATAGCTCGCGGACCCCTGGGGGTCCGCGGACCACCTGTTGGGAACCACTGGTATAGGGGCTTGCACACCATTGTTCGGGGTCTCTCCAACCTCCTTGCAAGGAGGGGAGGGAACTCTGTTGCAACAGAAAATTTAAGATCTGCCTTGTGCACATATTAATCAGAATGCAAATTCAGAAGAGATTGTCTATTTACCTTTTCCCACCTCTTCATTCTTTATTGAACTGATGCACTGAGAAATCCTTGATTCAGCACTATTTCAGCACACTCTCTTGTGATAACTGGCAGGAATTTGCTTAGAGGTTAGAAGCATCCTTTTCACCTTTGTTCCCCAGGGAAAAAGCCAAGATAACAATGTGTCTCATGCCCCTAAGGTGATTAAAAATATTTATCAGCCTACTTTGAAATTAGTTATTCAAGGAGTGCAGAGACAATTGAGGCCAGTTATAGCTGATGTTGGATATTAATTCAACTCTGTGAATGATTAATTTACTTGGTCTGATTTCCAGAAGCCTTGATCAATGATTTCCAACACTGTTTTCCCACCACCACCAAGGTGACCTAAGCATTTTGGACCTCTTTTTTCTGGTTGTTTGCTTGTTGCTGAGAACTTAAGCTTTCCCAGGAGAGGAAGCAGTCAAAGGGCTTCCCAAGGTTTTAATCATTAGTTTGGGAGCGTTGACATACCACATACAGAAACCCTCTGAATCGTGAAACTACAGTAATCCAGGTGGAAGATGTAATCTCTCAAGGAAGCAAATAAGGGCAGACAAATAGCAGCTTTCAGATTTTAAGATGCATGTTTCTCCAGTCATTACATTTTCAAGATGGGTTCATGTGTATTTGCTAAAACACAAGCTGAAGTGACTGAGTATTTTTACAGATTATCTGGGATTAAATTGGGCCGTCTCAGCTGATTTGGTTAGGCAAGATGGGGCTAGTTTTGAGTTAACGCTAAACCAGAGTTTGGAACTTTTGCTTCCATTTTAGATTAATTACTGCTTGTCTGTCATCCACACCCACCAAACTGCTGTTAATGTTAGCAAGCCAACTTCAAAGGATAGTTTAAGATACTGACTTGTTACAACAAACCGAAAGATTAAGCACAGTTTAGGGCAGTGTTTCCCAAACTTGGGTCCCCGGGCTGTTTCTGAACTACAACTCCTATCATGCCTGGCTAGCAGGACCAGTGGTCAGGGGATGACCCACTGGAGCTGGAGACCCAAGTTTGGGAAACACTTGTTTGGGGTTTGAGTGTTCTAAAATGGTTCCCATTTCCTTGGAATTGCCAGTATTTTCTATAAATCCTCTTGCGTCTTTTTTCAGGGTGTTCCTGGTCCTGAAGGCTTTCCTGGTCCTCCTGGGTTTCTTGGTCCTCCAGTAAGTTTGTTTATGCCATGGCACAAGAGTTTGTTATGTTTCCACTCCTCTCGTTCTTTTAATACAAAGGGCTTATAAAGAAGGCATAAAACCATTGGGAAGGGGGGCGATCTGTGTGTTTATCCAGACGTAGTTGGACTCCCAACTCCCATCAGCCACAGCTGGTGGTCAAGAATGGTGTGAGTTGCAGTCCAACAACATTTGGAGGTTTCAGATGCTTTATAAAGTGGTATAAAATAAGTGAGGTGCAAGAGCCACGTCCCTACGTTATCTCTTTGAAGTACTTTGAAGTGCATCTACATGGTGCAGAGAGAGAAGACTAAAGAAGGACTCTAGGTTTCAAGCCTCTTTGTTGCAGGTGACCTTGGTTTGTTGCCTTTCTCACGTTACATTTACCTTAGTCCCTGGGTATGAAGTTTTCAGAGACTATGTGCATCTGACATCCACATTGTGTGAAGAGTTTCAAGTGAAAAGTCAGGATTAGCTTTGTACCAGATCCTAAAAGATCAAAGAACATGGGACACTCAATCACCTATTGGTTTTCCATTTAAAAAGAAAAAAGAGAAAAGAACAGCAACAAAACATACCTGTTGCAGGTATTGTCCTCTTCAGGTATTTCTCCATACAGTACCAGTGTATTTCTTTCCCTGTGGGGGGAAAACAACTGGAATAGTGAAAATTTTGTTAGGAAGAAACACTGGAGGGGGAAATGTTAAGAAGCTAGTATGCATGTCTACTCCAAAATGTTATAGGATTGCATACTAAATTGATCTGGAGCAGGCATCCCCAAACTTTGGCCCTCCAGATGTTTTGGACTACAATTCCCATCTTCCCCGACCACTGGTCCTATTAGCTAGGGATCATGGGAGTTGCAGGCCAAAACATCTGGAGGGCCGCAGTTTGGGGATGCCTGATCTGGAGTGTGAAATGTATTCCTGCAACAGAAAGGCTTAAGCAGCTGAGATATTTTAATCTACACATTAGCGCATCAGAATACCCCTGTTGTATTAGACCAAAGGTCCATCAAGTCCAGCGTCCTGTTTTTCACAGTGGTCAGCCAGATTTCTCCAGGAAACCCACAAGCAGTTTGCAATCTCCTGTTGCTGCTCTCCAGCAGCTGAACACTGAGATGCTAGTCTTCCCTTTCTCCCCACTTTCTTGGGTGGCCATGATCAAGTTCCACAGACATTAAAACTTAGTAAATCTGATTCCATATAATCTATAAGGACTAAATATTTTAGGAAATTTTACAGCCTCTTTAACAGTCTAAGGAATAAATATTTTAGGAAAGCTTTGAAGCATGATATAAATTATCTGAATTGCATCAGTGTTATGAGCTTTCCTACTTACTATCCCCAAGGACAGATGTTCTTTTTGGCTTCTTGGGTTTGTGGTAGTAAACATGATCTATGCTTTGTTGAAGAAGGGAAATGCTCTTTTTGCAAACATCCCATTTTTCAGACCAAAGAGTCATGCAGAATGCATGTGGGAGTTCCATATGTACAAGAGCTCTTCCCTTTGCTTGTATGATCCACAGATAATGCTAGATATGTGCATGGGTAATGGAGCAGAAAGTCAATGATTTGCAGGAGTTTCGCATGACCAAGTTACCTGAGCCATAGCAGCACTGGTGAGAGAGGACAGCTGAAAGCTTTTCATCCTTTCTTGTAAAACTATAAGTCACGGCCATCCAATGAAGCGGAATGTTGAAAGATTAATTAGAGACCAAAAAGAGAGAGTAATTCTTCACGCAGTGCAAACAACAGAATTCATCCCCACAAGAAGTACTGGTGGCCACCAATTTGGATGGCTTTAAAAAAGCATTAGACAAATGGAGGAAAAGGCTGTCAATGGCTACTAGCCATCATGGGTACAGCTTGTTCTGCCTCTGTGTTGGAAGAAGTATGCCTTGCTAATACCAGTTGCTGGTAATCACAAGCGGGGGAAAGGCTCTTGCACTCAGATAAGATATATGGGAGGTGGAGATTCCTGTATTCCTTAGCTCCCTTGCTGTACAGCAGAGGAAGACAACATGATGCCTCCCAGATGTTGTTGGACTTCAGCATCCACCTGCCTCAACCAGCATGGCCAATGGTCAGAAATATGGGAGTTGTATAGTGCAGCAACATCTGGAGGGCATCCTCTTGGCTATTCCTGTTCTACAGGTAATAGTTTTATGGTTATGCCTAAGAATATCATCTCTCCTTCCCACCTCCATCCCTTTCCATTTCAGCTCCCTGTCACTGGAGAGCCCTTTCATCTATTATTATTATTATTATTTCATCTGTTGCTATTATCTGTCATTATTACAGAGGCAGAGGAATCCTAACCCTGCTCAGGAACAGCAGGGCAGAGTGGAGCAGTGTCCAGGGAAGAAATTGGGGAGGAGATTTTGTTCAGTTTATCTCTTTGACAGCTTCCCAACTGAGTAAAGCTTGGACCTCCATCACTATAAAGCCCTCCTCTCCACCAGCAGAGACTATACTCCATCCTAAGGCCAACTCAAGCCAATAACATGGAGTGGGGTGGAGTTCCACCCTTAGGGTCCTATGATATTTCTTTTTGTTTTTTGTTTTGGTAGTCGACTCCTCTTTCCTTTCTTCCCTGAAGTGCCTTTTGGTTTTCCATTTTTTGTATTTGGACACAAAGAAATCCCAAACCCGTTTGCTAAGCTACATGAAGCCTCCATTCAGGTTAGGAGGGAGAAGCAAGTGCTGTAGTTGGCTGATATTCTGTGAGGCTCTTTACATAATATGAGGTGTAAGGTTCACACATATGCCGCGTGTTACTCAAGCCCTCTTCAATGTACAGAATGTGACATTGACTTTGGAGTTTGTTCAAACAGTTTCCAGTTATGGTATATGCATATATATCCATATGGATATATATATCAACTTTGCCCTGCTGTGGATATATCCACTCTGCCCTGCTGTTATATATATATATATATATATATATATATATATATATATATATATATCCATCCTTATATCCAACCTGCTTTAATCTCTGACTGCAAATCTAAAGAGATGAACTACAAATATGAAACCAAATGGTTTCTATCTGTAACTTCAATGAGAATACCTGTGCCCCATTGTTTCTCACATGGATATCATTTGCTTTCTATATCTTGGGCTTGCATTGTGTTTTTGGTTTGCATGCTAAGGTGTGGATTAATCCAACCGTCTTTGGCCATTTCTCCCCCTTTCAGGGCATTAGAATTTTCGGAGAAAAGGGAGAAAAGGGTGTACCTGGTTTGCCAGGGCCAAGGGTAAGTAACTTCACAAAATCCATCCTTTGCGGTTATGGAATGTATCTTTGTGGGGGTGGAAGCGAGTGGTGTCACTGGACTTAGCAGGCTTAGTCAGTGCTAGGGGTCTTGGGGGGGTCCTGACTAGGCTGTCTTTGGTTCCATGCAACTCCTACTTTCACTCCCCACCCCCCAGCAGCACTGTTGTCCCAGCTGCCAACTTCTGGCCTGCCTTGGCAGCAGTACTATAACAGCTGCTCAGCTCCTGGCCGGTTCTAGTGCCAGCACCACTGGATAATCCTTCCCACAAGTGAGATTGGGAGTTTAGCAGCAGCAGTGCCATCTTGGAGACCAAGTGGGAAGGAGGAGCATGCCAGAGTGTGTGAGGCCTTGCAAAGCTATGGAAAGGGCCATAGATAAATGGTAGTTCTCATGCTTTGCAAAAGGTTGAACCCCTGGCATCTGCATGTAGTGCTGGGAGTGACAGCAGCCTGAAACCCTAGAGAGCTGCTGACAGTCAGTGTTGACAGTAGGGAGCTTAATGGGCCAATGGTCTGGCTCTGAAGCTGCTTCCTAGGATTCTGTGTTCCTAAATCTCTCCACTATGCTAGGTGTTCATGCCAGGCCTGGTGCTTAGGGTTAGTTTGCAGTGCGTTCACCATTAGTCATGTCTTCAATTACTTGGTTAGAAGTATATTTTAATACTTACTTGATTTCATATATTTTAAAGCATTTTAGGCTGCATCCTGAGCTCCACTTAATGCCAGGCTGCAAGGGATTCAGATTGAACAGTGGTAGGGCTGGGTGATATATCAATATATTGTCCAAAACCAGTTTGAAGTCCATATTGTAATATCAGTTTCATAATTTTGGTAATGTATTGTGAATCATGGTGTGTGTGTGTGTGTGTGTGTGTGTGTGTGTGTGTGTGTGTACACACGTGCACACACTATGAAAATATCACAATGTGGGGGGAACCATGAAGCCAGCCAATGCCTCTACATAGCTCTATCCTTATTTCAGACATCGTGATATAGCAGTATATTGCAATGTGTAGCTGGTGATATATCACAATGTTGAAAACCAGGTATCGCCCAGCTCTAAACGGCTGTATCCTTTTGCTCTTTTTTGCTGATTAAGAGGCCCTCTCAACTGCTGCTGATCACAAGGGCAGATGGGAAGCCAGCTAGTGGTATCCTTGCCAGTGGAGCCTAATGGAACACTCTCCCCTTTGGGGGGGGGCAGAGATGAATTGGCATGCAGTCCACTGCATCCTGAGCTGGCCTCACAATCAGTGCTTGCCACCATTGGGCCTTGTTTGGAGGTGGCTGATCCAGGGATCAGGCCCAGTATGCCTGCCCAACCCCCCGCAATCCCAAACTTTCACTGCTGCTGTGGGTGTCTGGGCTACAGATTCAGGGGTGGCGCCATGGCTCTACAGAGCCCCAGTGGTGGCCACAGGGAGCCAAACAATTCCATTTAGATAAAGAATCATGTGTCCAGTTGACCTGACTTATAACGCCTGCAGCAACTCCATGTGTGTATTTTCCTTAAGAATTAAAATAAATAAATAAATTCCAAAACAATACAAACTTGCTCCCTAGATAAAGCCTTTGGCTTGGATCCTAAGAAAAGTTAACTTTAGGAAGTTCAAGGAAGGACAGTTTCCTTCCCCCCTGCAGCTACTTCTGACCCCTGAAAAGCCTCGTCAGGAGGTCAGGGGCCCTTCTTGAACAAGCCAGGAGGGAGGAATCGATGGGAATATCTTCTTTCATTTAGCTTTTCTTAGGATTCAAACCTAGTTGTGGATTATTCGTTCCCCATCCCTACCCCAGGAAACTGTTGTTTCTTCATGGTCCATGCGTTAACCTGGACATAGTCAAAATGTAATCGATACCATAATTTCTACAGTTCTCTTAGTGGTTTTGTAAGTCTTGAACAGTTTCAATTCATGATTTTGTAGGACGGCAAGTGGGGGAGGGGGTAATTCTCCTTTGGCCACCAAGAGTCTTGTCCTGCCAGCAAATAACAAAAACACCACCTAAACTTGAGTGTGGCACAGGAACTTTATGTAGCTAGCCACTGGTGTGAATACATGCAGGTCACGCTATCTGAACACAGTGCATTTTCAGGAAATGGCTTGCTAGGTGAGTGTTCGCATAACAAGTCGACAGTTTCCATTAATCCCTATGGGGAAATTTCTAACGCGTTCCTGACCACTGAATTTTGATCTCAAAATGACGAGAAAGCCCAGGAAAACCCTCTGAAACCTTACAAAAGGCAAACAAGGAAGGGGGGGAATGCTCTCTTGTAGTTTGATCTCTCCCCCTTCCTCCTCACACCCACCATGATTTCTGGCAAAATGGCTGCCATGGACCAGCAAAGAAAGAAAGAAAGAAAGAAAGAAAGAAAGAAAGAAAGAAAGAAAGAAAGAAAGAAAGAAAGAAAGAAAGAAAGAAAGAAAGAAAGAAAGAAAGAAAGAAAGAAAGAAGGAAGGCTAATTTAAGGCTGCTAATTTGTTTATAGTACTACACAGAGATCTGGTTGTTTGAATATCTGCATCTGCAGTGTGCATAGTGAGGTTTGTAAAGAAAGTCTTCATGTTTGGATAAGTGATTTTTTTGTATAATGAGCATTTGGCTAGTGGGATCTCCATGTAATAGTAAAAGTGAAACCAGAGTCAGGCAGTCTCTTGAGGCCGGCAGAAATATTCAATACTAACTTTTGCCTTCTTCCTTTTCAGGGAGATATGGGATTTAAGGGATTTGATGGAGGCCCAGGGAGACCGGTAGGTAGTGACTTTAAATTCCACCATGTGCCATACTGACAGCCACTGGCAAGATGGTCCTTTTTGGTGGTGGCCGCAAAGCTGTGGAATCAGCTTCCGAGTTCTATGCAGCACATCCCAGGACTTTGTGCCTTTAAGCAGGCAATGAAGACCTTCCTTTGCAGGCGGTTTTTTGGCTGTTGGGAATGATTTGGTCTGGATTTCCTGCTTAAAGTATGAGTTCAACTAGAAAACCTCAAGGAACACCCCCCCCCCAAAAAAATCCTATGATTCTATGTTGTCTTTATGGTCAGCTCATTGTGTCAACCTGTGTTTGTTGTAATGTCCTTTTGTAATGTTACTGTTTTATTTGCACTTGTAATTACAAAAATAATATTAAAAAATAGTAAACCACTCTGAGAATAATAGAAAGCTATAAATTTCCTAATAAATACATAATGAATGTACGGTATTTCTTTCCAAATGTGAACGTTGTTTCCCAAAGCTGCTTACAATCCAAGTACCCAATATATTAATAGTGGCAATAAAGGAAAGAAAAATGATTAAAGATTATTTATGTATGCCACCACCGCTGCCAGAATGATATTAGCTCAAAGGTGGAAAACAACAGAAATTCCAACAGTAGATGAGTGGCGGGCTAAATTGATGGAATATTCAGAATTGGCAAGGTTGACGGGAAGAATAAGGGAACAAAAAGATCAGAGGTTCCGAAAGGAATGGAGCAAATTTGTAGATTACGGTAATTAAAGGAACATTGTAAAAATGTGAAAACACTAGTAGGATTAACATAAAAACTGCAACATAAAAGACAGAAAGTTATGTCTTTTTTTTAAAAAAAAAGAACTAAGAGAAAAGACGGATAAAAGGGAGAAAGCGCATAAAAGTTGAGAAGAAAATGGAAAACCAAGTGAGAGGAAGGAAGTCATGTTCGGCAGAACATTTGTATATATTTGAATGTATTATTAGGACAAATATGTGTATAGACTTGTTTAATTATTTTTTAAAATTTTGGTGATACTTTCCTTCAGGTGTTTTGCTCTGTATATGGAAAAACAATAAAAATGAATATTAAAAAAAATAGTGGCAATAAAGATGGCTTCTTTTTTCTTCCCCCTGTATCCTCTTCTTCAGCACTATGTTGTTCTTGTGCATAAGCTAAGAGCCACAAGCTGCTGTTCTGTATGCCACCATAGAAGTCACTAGAAATGATCACAGTTTTCATTAATAATAATAAATAACAATAAATAATTTTCATGCAGGGTTTACCAGGTGAACCAGGATTTCCTGGACGGGATGGATCACCAGGAGGAAAGGTAATTTCCTGAACAGAAACAAGAACCACAGGTGCTGGTGTTAAAGATATATGGAGCAAACAAAAGCTCATTTGAGCATCCAATACACACATTTAACTTGTGCACATTCAGCTTTATATGCTTAGCTCTTTTTTTATTTAAGAAAAGCAGGTGGGCATCTGGGGGAAAGGATTTTGGTAGTCCCACCTACCATTGACTGTATTTTTGACTGTATGAGATATTGGCTTTAGGTATGATCCCAGAATGTGACCCCTGTGTAAGTTGCATGCTCACTATATACTTATAATGCTGTTCTCTGTCAATCTATATGTAGCCAAAATGGCACCATCCTTGCCCTAGGGGAGGTGGAGGTATCAGCATTGGGGCATGGAGGAGAGACCAGGTTTTGAGAAATACCCCCACAAAAAAGTTTTCAACCCAACTCCCAGGATACAAACACAGTGAAATAAGGGTTGAGTGGCCCCAGAAAGTGGGGACAGTGGAATGGAATGGAGTATCCTGAACAGGGGTGCCGCCAACTGGCTGTAACATTGAATAGGAGCACTCCATGCTGTAACTTTTTGTTGGCAGGTCTAACTTTCATGCTGTTGATTTACAATCCAGCTCACAAAACAAATCTCAAATGCCAGAACAGCCATTGCAACAAGAAACAGAAGCCATTTCAAAGAACTGTATTTGTAAAATATTTCAAATTCTGCTATTGGCAATTGTAATCATGTTGCATGTATGACATGTGTGCGCACACACACATTTCATGTATACATATATATTGCGATTCATTTTCAGGGCGACTTTGGGGATGTTGGTCCACCGGGTCCTACAGTTACTGTTGATGGAGAAGGTGTCGTGGTCTCAGGTGCGTTTTTCTTCTTCATTCTCTTGCAGAGGTTTTGAGATACGATGATGCATCCTGCATCCATCTAACTTCATTAGAGTTCAACTATGTGCAGGCAAGGTGGGGATGCTATTGTGAGAACTTGTGGGAAGTTTTCCCGTGAAGATTGTCCCATGAGATCTCATGGGACCATCCCCACCGGTCCCAGAGCTGGCATGCTGAGCAGGCCTTGCCCAAGAAGCATGGCTAAGTACTTAATAGCTATTTTCCTGGTGGATAGCCCCAAGTGGACCTGGCACAGAAAAAGCTTTTAAACTATCCACTTCCCTTTCCAGGCAAGGGGTGTTCAGTGTGCCAGCTCTAGTCTCTCCCTCCTTGTGGAAAGCAGGCTAGCTAGTTGCCAGGCAGGGCGAAGGATAGCACAATTTTGACTAAACATAGGGTTGCCAGATTTCAAAAAGTAAAAAGCAGGGCAGCCGAAAAGTTGGGGTACACAGCCACTGACACAGACATACAACTTTTCATCAGTGGTCCTCTGATGAGGCTAGATCACATTTTACAGTTCATTTTATACAGCAGTTAAACAGTTTGCAGATTATAAAACCCACTTGTGTGTCTTCAGAACTGTTTTTTTAAAAATTAGTTTTTATGGGGGGGGTGTTACAAAGCAAACAGATAAACAACAGCTAATGTGGGATCAAAAGGGAAGCAGCACAGGGATCACATGAAAGCCTCGAGTTGAAGACTTGGGAAATGTGGCTGTCAGAAATCGAAACTTTTATTATTGAGCACCACCATGGAGTTTCCAAGGGCTAAATGTGACCTAAAGATCAGATGTGCTGGTGTTTTTAGTTCCATCCTAACTTCAAATGAGTGAAGATTCCCCACCCCTCTTCGATCATCAAAAAAATTATATATCGCTTGCTCAGAGGGGGAGAATGGGAAATTGGGAGTTGTTTGTTTGCATGCAGTTTTTTTTTAAAAGGAAAAGGAGAATAAAGTTGATTTAAAAGGCAACCACATCACTTAGTGTTGTGGCCTTGGCCACGATGAGTGGACATTGTGATTTTGGTGAGATGCACGCGAGATAGGTCTGAAGTCTTTTCCTGTTCCTTTTGTTTAATGCCAGGTCCTCCTGGAGAGCCTGGGACACGCGGAACCCCCGGCGCTAGAGGTGACGAAGGGTTCAATGGTTTACCAGGCCTTCCTGGCCAAGCAGGGTTTCCCGCACCTACTCCAGGTAATCCAGTTAAGGATCCTTGCCTTAAGATGCAGAATTCCAGTGGTATCTGGACTCTTTGCTTCCTCTTCTTTTAACTGAACAATCTGCATGGTAGCTCAAGGGAACAGAGTGGCTCCCCTATGAATAAAGTTTGCAGTGTTTGGGACTTTTTAGTTTAGAAAAAAAGGCGAGAAAGAGGGGATGTGATAGATAGAAGTTTATAAAATTATACTTAGTGTGGAGAAAGTGGAGAAAGAAAATTTTCTCCCTCTCAACACAAGAAATCATGGACATCCAATGAAGCTGAATAATGGAATATTCAGAATAGATAAAATAAATTACTTCTTCATGCAGCACATAGTTAAACTATGGAACTCACCCCCACAGGAGGCAGCGATGGCCACCAACCTGGATGACGTTGAAAGAAGATTAGACAAATTCATGTTCACTTCTTTGTTCTGTATAGTTTAACTGCTCACAATAATAGACAAACGTTTTAAGGGATTTTCATTATGCGTTGTTTTAAATTTGACTTTCAGGTGGTTTTATCTGTTCACATTTCATTTTGCTGTTAAGCAGCTTTGACACATTTTCTTTTTGTATAAAGTGACTGACCACTGGAATAAACAACAGCAACAATCTTTTTTATGAGTATTTATAAACTACAACTCATTTTTTAACAAAAGATTTATTGGGGTTGTACAATGAAACATCATATGGAGCCAATGATCAAGACTGAATCAAATGAAGTCTCTAAAACACTTTACGAAACAGGAAATGTTTTTGGCAAGTGGCTAAATCTTAAAATTGAAGCTGCCTGTATGATTCCAAGTATTCCGTGGCACACCTGCTCCCATGCTGAAAAACTTCGTTTACATTGAAACAAAACAAATTTGTGATAACTGGGGAGGGGGGATAGTCAATAGGACTTCTCCAGATGATTGCAGTGATCTGGACTCTGTAGAAAGGATGGGATAGCTCCCTTCTTTATTCTTATGTTCCACTTCTTATTGTAACTCGCTCTACGCGGGGCTGCCCTCGAAGCTGACCCAGAAACTCCAGCGGGTGCAGAATGCCGCAGCGAGGCTCCTTATGGGGTCCCGGCCGTGGGATCACATTAATCCAGTGCTTTACCAGCTGCACTGGCTCCCGGTGGAGTACAGGATCAGGTTTAAGGTGCTGGTTTTGACCTTTAAAGCCCTATGCAGCTTGGGACCCTTGTACCTATGGGACCGCCTCTCCTGGTATGCCCCGTGGAGGACCTTAAGGTCCACAAACAACAATATTCTGGAGATCCCGAGCCATAAGATGGCTAGATTGGCCTCTACTAGAGCCAGGGCCTTTTCACTATTGGCCCCAACTTGGTGGAATGCTCTTTCACAGAAGACCAGGGCCCTGCGGGATTTGTCATCTTTCCGCAGGGCCTGCAAGACAGAGCTGTTCCGCCTGGCCTTTGGGTTGGACTTAGTCTGACCCCTGTGTTTTCCTCCCTCATGGCTTGGATTTATGGACTACTTAAAATCGGGCTGCATTTTAAATTTTAATACTGTATTTTAATCTGTATTTTAATCAATTGCTTTTTATGTTTTATTGTAATTTCATTGGTGTGAGCCGCCCTGAGCCTGGTTTTGACTGGGGAGGGCGGGGTATAAATAAATTTTTTTTATATATTATTATTATTATTATTATTCCACTGTTAACTCCTCCCATTAACATTTCATCAGTTACAAGATACTGACCTACAGGAGGAATGCCCTCCCAGTGCAATAGAGGGAAGTGTCTTGCTCTTCTTCTTTTTGCAGCAATTAAAAGAATAAAGATAGATATTAATAAGCAGATAATATTATAAAGTGTTAATGACTGGAAACAAATCTTGTCTGCCTTAGGTTCCCCAGGTCGTATGGGAATCCCAGGTGATCTGGGACCAAAAGGAGACCCAGGAGACCCAGGCAGAGAAACAATTGGGTTGCCTGGTCCACCAGGCAGAGATGGAGCTCCCGGTTTGCCAGGTGCTCCTGGGTTACCTGGACCATCACGTAAGTACATTATGGCGCTCAGTTTTTGCACTGCATGGTGTAGTGGCTACAGAGTTGGACTAGGACCTGGGAGTCCAGGGTCCTAGTCCCCACTCAGCTGTGAAGCTCATTGGGTAACCTTGGGCCAGCCACTGTCTCTTAGCCTAACCTACCTCACAGTGTTGCTGTGAGCATAAAATGGGTGAAGGGGAGAACCACGTACATTGTATTGAGCTCCTTGGGGGAAAGGTATCAGATAAATATAAATGAAATGAAATCATATTCAGCATAAATGTCCTACCACTCTTCCCCATGCTGTGAAGAAAAAGTGAAAATCCCACAGAGCTGGTGAAATGTTGCATATTCTGTCGCTCATGGCCTCGTGGTTTTCAACATTCCTCCACCCCACAAATTCACAGTGTTTTATGTTTGTTTGTTTAAAAGTATTTCTAAACTCCTTAATATGTTTTTAAAAACCAAAGCCGTATAAAAACAAACATACCAGAAATCCTTGAGACAACAGTCTCAAGAAACAGTAATTTCCTAATCACAGCTTCTAGTCCTATGGGTCAAGGAAAGCCCAGGCAAAAATATAAATATTTACAGTACATCTGAAGCAACTGGTGGATGATGCTTCAAGTTTGGGAGGTGGAAGGGGCAGTGTTGAAAAATATTCTTTTGGGAGTCACTGCCCTGTGATATGGCGAAGGGTACAGTTTGATCAGTTAAATTTCTACAGATTATCCCAAGTGATCTTACAGGTCTATGCAGGGACAGGCAGTCTTTCAAGTAAGCTTGTTCTGAATTGTTTTATTCCAAATCTTCAGTTCCCATATTTACTCCGGGAGCGATCGTTGCTGGAGAACCCGGGGAGACAGGAACCCCAGGACAGAGAGGGCCACCAGGACTGTTCGGGGTAAAAGGCTACAAAGGTGAGCAGGTTTTCCATGGCCCTTGTGCATTTCCACCCAGGTGTCACCAAGAATTGAACATCGCATGGTCCTTTTGTTCACAGAACATGGTGGCTGCAGGTGGGGTGGGATGAAGAGGAACAATGCATTTAGGAAATTTGGAGGAAGAGGCATAGCTTTTTGGTAGAACGTGTGCTTTATATGCAAATGCCCCAGGTTTAATCCTTGGCATCTCCAGGAAAGGCCTGGAAACACTTGTGTCTGAAACCCTGAAGAGCTGCTGCTGGTCATTGTGGACCATGGGATGTATACATTCTCTGTCTGCTAGTACAAGGGGTCTTGCACTAGCAGGTGGGTGAGTTTTAATGTTGCACAGCAGAAGACTCAAGAGCAACAGCTGTGCTAGCAGAAGCTTTTACAACAGCTTCTGCAATCTATGGGTACAACAGAGTTACTAACAACATGGAATTCTCTTGCACAACAATGTTCCACTAGTGGAAAACATTTAATCAGAGGGACAAGTATATTGCTAAATGGCTTTAACTTATCACTACATTGGATAGAGGCCCAGATATGGGGAAGCTGTGACCCTCCAGATATTTGCTAGACTAGAGCTCCCATCATCCCTGACCACTGATCATGTTGGCTGGGGCTGATGGGAGTTGAAATCCAACAACTTTTGGAGGGCACTAGATTGGGGAAGGCTAGGTGGACCAGTGGTATGACAGAATATCACTGTGAATTCGAAACAACATGTTTGTGTGTGGTTTATAACTACTGCAAACTTCTGGATCTTTGGAGAGTCCAAATGATTGCATTATATTGTCCCTTTAAATGCATCTCCAGAGAAGAGCAGTGGCGCTTAACGTGGAGAAGTTTTTAACACTGTCAACGGCTTTTCCCAGCTTTGCTAGGCAAAACTCCCACAATGGGAGGAATTAGACAGGGATCCTTAAAAGTGCAAAGCAGGGTCTATGTCAGAGAGCTTAAATGCCAATTAAGGTGAAAAAGGTGGGGCTTCATATGCATCAGGAAATGAAAATGATGGGGAAGTGGAAATAAGCCCTATTGAGCAAATATTGTCTTAATTCTACCATCATGCCAAACCATGGCTATCAAAACAACCATTATTTGGTTTTTTCTCTGCTGACCACAGTTTATTAATCAGCCAGCAAACTAGAATCAGAAGATATGGTTTGAAGTCAGTTTGTAAACCCAGGTTTGTGCTAATCATGGTTTGAAGTGATGTCTGAATTGATATAAAGTTATGGTATCCATCCAAGAAGCCTTTTCATTTAGGAATTGGTGTGTTGAACAGATGTGAATACAAAAGCAAAGAAGTAGCTCTATAAATCATGGCTTGTTTGGTGGATGTTGAGAGGCTCTAGTCATGGTTTGAGTTCTAAACTATGGTCACAGAACTGAACCATTGTTTCCCAGGTGAAGCTGGAGATTGTGCTTGTGATGGAGGGATCACACGAGCAGGCTTGAAAGGGGAGCCAGGTGCCCGTGGTCAGCCTGGAAGACCTGGTGAACCAGGCCCAAAAGGACCTTTGGGAGATCCAGGAGATGGTGCACCAGGGCTACCTGGTCAACCGGTAAGTAAATGTTCATCCCTGAACATTGTCCATGCTTCCCACCCGGTCCTTTCTTACAGTTTCCTAAGAAAAAGCATCTTTGCTTGCTAACTCTTTTTTCATTTGTTTGCATCCCAGGGTTTCTTTGGTCAGCCTGGTCTTCCAGGCATCAAAGGAGAGAAAGGAGAACCATATCTGTCCTCAGGCAGAGGCACCCAGGGAGATCCAGGGAATATAGGCCCCAGAGGGCCTTCAGGCGCATCAGGAGTTCCTGGTAGGGATGGCATACCTGGTTTGCCAGGTCGACCAGGCCCCCCAGTAAGTGTTTTACCATATGCCTGGCTATTAGAGCCCATTATTGTTCAGCATGCTGTGTTTGTGATGTCAACAACATGCCATGCACCATACAGAATACAGAAGGGGTGAAGTCCCTGACAAGAAGGCTTTTCAAGGTTGGCAGAATCAACTGACCTGGGGAAAATAGTGGCTTGGTGGGGGAGCCTTGCATGGAGGAAAGTCTCTAAAAAGCCCATATTTCTGGTTTTTGCAATGGTAGCTACCAAAGCAACTGGATAGGCAATATGGTGATCAAATGCTGAACAGCTGTGGGCTGTAATTTTGACCACAGATCATCTATATGTTGGCCTTAAAGAGTTATAGAAAAGGAAAATTCCTTGGTCTGAGTCATTCTCTTAGTCCAAGGACAAAATTCAATGTAATATTCAGAAAGCCAGCGTTGCTTCTAAAGTATCCTACAGGATAATGCAATCATCTTCATGAGCTCTCTCAGATGTGGATAACATTGCTTGGAATAAACCAAACTACTTGCCCAAAAAACTGGAAAATGGTTTTGCTTAATATGAGTTAATTTGAATTAATCTGGAATCCATCATACACCCCACTAAAGTTGTGACAGAGACCAATTCCTACCACAGTGCCCACCTTTAAGAACTTTTCACCCTTTTAACAGTGACTTTGCATGCTTCCTTCTTCCTTCCTTCCTGCCCACCAACCTACCTGGCTGTTCCTGGCAACAGAAGAACATGGGGGTGTGGGGGTTTCTCACTCCTCTCTCTGGCAAAGCATCATGTGAGGTGTAAGTAGACCTGGGAAGCAAAGTTTTCCCAAGAGCTACTGCAAACATCAGAGATCCATAAGACCACAAGGAGGATGAGAGTGTGGGGATTGGCTGGGTGGAAGTAAGGAGATGAATTATACTCTAGTCTAGTTCATATTAAAAACCAAGCCAGATAATAATTTGAGGGGTTGCAGTTTTCGTCTTGTATTTAAATTATGAGCTGCAGTAAACTTGGATTTTTTCCAGTCAAGAAATCCAATCTTCTCTCACTTGGGGATTTTTAAAAATCACTTTTGTTATTTGTGTTTAGGGTGATGGTGGATTGGGCTTTCCAGGAGACAAAGGTTTTTCAGGGTTACCTGGTTTGAAGGGTCAGCGTGGAGAGAGTGGTCTTCCTGGAGTTGGTTTCCCAGGTCCAGCTGGAGTTCCTGGCCCTCCAGGTGACCCAGGAATTGATGGATATCCAGGGCAACCTGGTCTCCCAGGTGCTCCAGGTAAGTTATTTGGGGGTTACTCTTTGAAACAGTAAACAAGGCCATGTGACTTGTATTGCTGAATGCCGACCAAATTTCTAACTTCTCACCTGTGCTGTAAATGATGGAAGGCTAGAAGTTATTTGAGGATGGTGACCTCAATTGCAAATGAAATACTTGGGATAGGGTTGATAGAAGATTCATTGTTATGTCTTCTAAATATTGCGAATGATAGGATATAAAAAAATATTTAAAAAGTATATTCACACATGCTACTTTGGCAAGGATCTCCTTTGCACACCTGGGAAAGATAGCTGTAAGGCAGGTGGGGATCCTTTCACCCTTCAGATGTTGCCGGATTACAACTCCCATCATACCTGACCATTGGTCATCATTGCTAAGTCTGATGGGAGATGTAGTTCAGCAACATCTGGAGGGCCTAAAGTTCTCCACATGTGCTGTAAGCCCAAATAAGAAAGAAATAGGGAGCAAATGGCATTTGTTAAATGGACAAGAATGTTATACAGAAATGACCAAAAGAAAAATCAGATGAGTAGAGGTTAGTTGTGCAGTGTGTGTGTGTGTGTGTGCGCGCGTGCAAACTTTTGCAAACAGTGGCAAGGCAAAAGAGTGTGGTGTGGAGCATAGCACAGAGGACAGTGTCACACTCCTCTTCACCATGGCCTGTAGAAAGAGGCATAGCTGCCAAGTTTTCCCTTTTCTCACGAGGAAGCCTATTCAGCATAAGTGAATTTCCCTTAAAAAAAGGGAGAACTTGGCAGCTATGGAAATATTGCAAGTGCCAGAGGCCACTATGGCCCTACCTTGGCAGCTGTGGGTCAGTGGTTAGTACCGATGGGCCCTTGTAGGGTGCCAGGACTTTGGTCTTTTCCAAAAGGATGCTTAACCCTGATTCCAAGCCTAAGTGAGCCAAAACAGGTTTGTAAATGTTCCTGCTGATGAGGAGCAATTTCTAAGTTCTTGTTTGAATCACTTTGGAAAGTAAAACGAAAAGATCCTCCCTATTCCTAGGTTCCAATGCCAGCTTTTCAGAACAGTTTTAACAATGGCAATGTGTTCCTTCCTTTTCTTCTGCTGCTTTTGTTTTGTTTTTAATTCAGTTTCTAGCTTGTGCCTATTTTAACATTTTGTTTATGGAGAAATACATTTAATCTTGCAGCGTTTTTTTTTAAAAAAATGTGTCAAGCAAACAAGCTTTCGTATATTTCTCTGCCCAAACCACACACACCACTCAAAAAATATTACTTCCTATAATCACAAGGGTCTGAAGCTTTATGAATTTCCTCTCGACTTGATCGACTGCCTTTGTGGCCTGTTTTCAGTACTTGTGAATATAGGAGAATTGTGGTTCAAAGGAAATCACTCTTCAACTTGCGGGTTATTCTTTTGGCTTTATGTTTTTATTTTCCTCCTGCCTTTGTTTTTAACCTCTCCTCCTTTGCTTAACCGGTATAGGTGATTGCTGCTGCGGTGAGGAGGTTGGTAATGAAGTCTTAGACGCTCAGGGAGGTGAGAGTGAGGCCAGTCATGAGACTTGTGATGGGAGAATCTTCTTCCTTTCCACTGAGGCACACAAAGAAGCATGTTGCACAATATTTTGGGAGGGGGGCAGGGACACACTTGGTGGTTGCAGCAGGCTGAGGGGGGTACGACCAATGGAGAGCTTGCTTTCATGTGCTTTTCCCCTGCCCCCAAATCACGTGTTCCCATGCTAACCCTCTGCTTCCTTGTGTCTAAGTGTTTCCATGTCTTTGCTTATTGCATGTGTTCCTCACAATGGCAATGGAACAAGTTGATATATATTTCTCTCTCTATTTGTGGAAGGACTACAGCTTGATGCAGAGCACATGCTTTGTGAGCACGTTGACATCTGTAGGGAGAGCTGTGAATGCCCCCTGTCTAAAATTTTGGAGAACTGCTGACAGTCAGTGTACAACGTACTAAGCAGCATTGGAACAATAGTCAGACACTGTATAAGACAGCTCCTTATGTTTCTGTACTTTGGGGGAAGAGCCATATCTCCATGATAGAGTACATAGTTTCAGTGCTTTTTTTCTGGGGGTACTCAGGGGTAAATAGTACTGGTACGACACCCCCCCTTTTTAAAGTGTGGCAGTTACTGCAATAACTTCATGGTGAGTACTGGCACCTTAAAAAAAGAAAAGAAAGCACTGCATGTAGATGTCGAAGGTCCCAGGTTCAATCTGCACTACCCCCTGTCTGCAATCACATTGTAGAATGAACAGCGTTCAAGCTAGACAGACAAATGGTCACAACAGCTTCATGGGTTCCTGTGTACCTCGGCATTAAGTCACACATTTATTATTATTATTATTATTATTATTATTATTATTATTATTATTATTATTTCAATGGAGATTGAGGGGGACCTTGTGGTTGTTTTTCCTGATCAAGAATGTTTACAGTACTTGAATTTGCCCTTTATCTCAGTTTTCTTCTCCTCCTCCTTAGCTGCTCTAGAGACAGCATCCTATATCCCAGCCATTGGCTGCCTTGAGGCATTTTGTGGGGAAGATCCAGAGAGCACATTTTAAACAAGCCCTGTCGTAGCTGTTGTGCAAGGCAGATTTGTTTCTCAGATACAGTGGTACCTCTACTTACAAATTTAATGCGTTCCGAACGCACATTCGTAAGTAGAAAAAAGTTGTAAGTCAAATCCCATAGGAATGCATTGAGAGAAAAAATTCATAAGTAGAAAAAATCCTATCTAAACCGCATCCAAGATGGCGGACGGAGCTCCATTCGTAAGTAGAAACATTCGTAAGTAGAAACATTCGTAAGTAGAGGTACCACTTACTGAAAATCCTAAAACACTTTGCAGGAACATTTGTATTTCTGTGAAACAGAGGGTGTTTCCACATGGAATTAACCAGACAATTAAACAGTGTGGTAAAGAGAATGTGGGGGCAAGGGATCATTTGGTCCATCACATGGGGCCAGGAGTGGCGGATCTGTGGCCCTCCAAATGTGGCTGGACTCGGAGATTATGGGACTTGGAGTCCAGCATCACATGGAGGGTATACTGATTCCGCCATCCCTGGACTGGGCCGTTCTCTTTTGAACACAAATCCTCCCCACCCTTCTACTGCAAGCCTTGAATATGAGCAAAAGTCAAAAACAGGATTTAAAATAAAGTTAGAAAACATTATTCTCTGGTTGTTTTGGAAATGTTACTCATGAGCACTCTTTAATCAAGAGGATTCATGGACCTGTTCAACCATTATTGACCAAGTAACTTTTTGACACACATTTTTCCCCCTTTAGGTATAACTTTGCCCTGTGTGATTCCTGGAGCATTTGGTCCACCTGGGCTTCCAGGATCCCCAGGATTTCCAGGTATGAAACATTATACACTCCTTGCCCTGTCCTGCTGTGAACCTCTCCGGTTCATGGTTCCTTCAACAATGTGAAAAATGAAATGCAACCATCTTTCAAAATGCACAATTCTCTGAATGTTGTGATGCAATTCTCCAGCTGAGTCATGCTTTTTAAAAAATGTGTATATTAGGACTAAGTGTGTAGGAACAGGCATATATTAGTGGAAAATAGCATGCGAAAAGCTTTCTATGAAGGAAAATCATATGCAAAATGTGTCTGTTAGGAGGAATGCTGGCAATTTTTGTGAGAACTTTTTATTTTTTGTGCCTAACTGATTTTGTTCCTCACCCATCTTCAGGCTCCAAGGGCAGCAAAGGCCTGCCAGGCATTCCAGGGCAGCCAGGATTAAATGGCTTTAAAGGGCAGCAAGGATCACCAGGGTTAGTAGGGCCTTCAGGAGCACCAGGTAAGAGCCACGGTTGGCATCTGACTTGAAATAAGTGGGCCTGATGGGAGTGGTAATCCAAAATAGGTGGGGCACCAGGTTTAGGGAAGGCTACTTTAAGTGTTCAAACTACCTCACATTCCTTTTCCCCCTTTCCTTTTGCAACTTTCACAATAGCCTTGTAAAACAACATGTTTTAATTGCCTCTCACTCTTGCAGGTTAGGCTATAGCCAGATTGCTTAAAGCCATCTTGTGAGTTCATGGTAGAGGCAAGGATTGACCACAGGAATTTCCGATTCATAGCACAGGGCTAAAACAGAAGTCGTGGGTCTATCAATCATGTGTCAGTCCTGTTTTGGGGCAGTTTCCACTGACTGACTGCAGGGATACTTTGCATTATTCTCATTTTAATCTTCAATTATTGTTTTCTTATTTTAATTCTTATTCAGGCTGTAACATAAAAGATATTACATCTTTGCTGTTGTTTTTATTTGAGGCTTCTCTGGCATTCGTGGAGAGCTAGGGCCACAAGGATTCCCAGGACCTGACGGGACGGATGGATTGCCTGGAAATCCAGGCCCCCCTGGTTTGCCAGGGCCAAGGGGCCCACCTGGTGAAGTGTTTGGTGCTGAAAGCGGAGCTCCAGGGCAACCTGGTCTGCCAGGGTTGGCAGGAGATAAAGGCATCCTCGGGGAACCTGGCCTTCCAGGTCAGAAAGGTTAGTTCTGCTGCTGCTGCTGCTGCTGCTGCTGCTGCTGCTGCTGCTGCTGCTGAAGTTGGCTGCTGGTCTGAGAAAGCCCATGATGCAGCCATGATGCCTAAGGTAAGCAGGTCTAGTTCTGCTCAGTGCTTGGATGGGAGATCTGCCTGGGACCCCAAGTAAAATAAGATGAAAATTTTGGGTCTGGCATTTTCTGGTTTTCCTAATACAGTGGTACCTCAGGTTACGTTACCTTCGGGTAACATCACTTTCGGGTTGTGAACATAGCAAACCCAGAAGTGTATACTTCCGGGTTTCGGCGCATGCGCAGAAACAACACATCTTATTGCGGACTTTTTGGGTTGTGCACGGACCCCCAGAATGAATTAAGTTCGTATCCGGAGGGTCCACTGTACAGCGGTAGGGAACCTCTGACCCATAGGCATACTGGGCTTGCCAGGGCTCCCCATGTAGCCAAGCTATGCCCATCTGACATATTTCTTGTCCTTTGAATGTAGGTGTCATACTGCATTTCCTTGAATTTTGCAACATGCTTTTCGCATCTCATCACATGGATCTGAAACACCCATTTCAAGGGGCCAACCACTTCTCTCTTTTCAGGTGCAGATGGGAGGCCAGGTCTGTCAGGTGTGAAAGGCGGACGTGGGGAACCAGGCCTTCTGGGTATTGATGGACCACGAGGACCTCCAGGACCTGGAGGCCCTTTTGGCATTAAAGGAAAGCCAGGTCCAATGGGAGCAGTCGGCTTCCCAGGATCACCAGGTAGGTTGTGTATCAAATGGGAATAACGGGTGCTACCTTCATGGGAAAAAATTGGGTTGCATCCAACTCTCTTCTACACAGAGTCAGCCTAAGTTAATCATGCCTATCAATTCCAATGGGTCTCAGCAGGACTAACACTGGATTCACACATAGCCCCCTTTCTTTGCTTTCATACAACTTGGTAGGATTATAGTGATGGGTCTATAAACCTGTGACACAATGCCCATATTCTTGGGGAGCCTTGGGTGTTGTCGGTCCTGTTCTAAGCAGCCTGGATGTTCTGATCCAAAGCAAATGTTTAGGTTTGCGCTAACAGAGCAAGACAAGGCAAAAATAGGACAGGATCTAAGTTCTGACAAGGTAAGTTAATGGTTTCAGGCGCAGTGGCACCCTGGACAGCTCCAGACATTGTTCAGCTGGAGACTACATAACAACATAGTCTGAATGTTGTTCCAGCACCAGTCAACCTCAGTCACCTTATTTAAAGAGGTCCAGTCCTTCACAGGCATTAACTTATAGAGCTGCAGTTCCCAGGGTGTTTTTTTAGCAATCAATACCTCTTCCCAGGGAACTCTTGAGAAGTCTCACTCTCTGAGTGGGCTTTCCTAAACAACTTGCAGCATCCTTAACATACTATAGTTCCCTGAATTACTTGGGGGAAGCCATGACAGTGTTCTAAGTTCATGCTGCTGCTGGGGCCTATGTGTGTGGAGAATGTTTGCATGGGTTTGTGGCCCAGAGGCTCGATACTTCATCGGCAAAGTGGTAGGGCAGGGTGGCTCCTCAACATTTTGTAGCTATAAAAGCAGCTCACCTGTACTTACACCTGTGCATTGGTCGCTCCCAGTGAACCATAGTTACAGGTAAGCACCATCATTTTCTGAGTCATTCATTTCATTCATGGCCCTTGTGCTTTCTTCCTCTTCATATGTTTTTGTCTGTTTTTCCTCACCATGTTTCTCTTCCATTTACCACCAACCCCTCCATTTCTGACGTCACTCTGTATTGCTTTCTGGGGTTCTCCACATAGGCTGTCAAGGTGAGAGAAAATGCACTGTAGCATAAAAGCTCCTGGACTAACAGCTATCTAGCTTTTAATGCTACAAGACTTGCATTGACTGTAGGTGACACCCCTTATTTTAATCATAGAAAAAAACAAACCAGTAATAACCAGAAACATTGTACAGTACTTCGTATGCTCAGATGTTGCAACCAACCCAACCTGGACAAAGCTTTTGTGTTCTGGGAATCCCCAACATGGACTTCAGTTTCATTACAGTCCCTCTTCCTCTGCTCCTCCATCCATATAATATAAAACATATTTCACTGTTTGTTTTAAAGAGAGAGAAAAAAATCAGGATGTGGCTTTTAAGTGCTGCAATTAGAATCTTGCAAAGCTTGTTAGCTTGGTTCCCCTTACCCCCAACTTTAGATGCTGCTTTCCCCAGAAACTACCTGATTTTTTTTTAATGTATTTGAGCATTCTTTTTCCCATGCTTCAACTCTTCACTATGGTGGACCAAACCACAAAGTATTTTTAAAAATTCAAAATTTACAGGCAGAAGCAAGCTGAGCAAAGAATTAAGAGGCTAAATTGACTAAATTCAGCCTGGCTGATGCCCTTACTGTTGACCTCCCCTGGAAATGACCACGGATTTAGCAGGTTTAGGAAATAACATCTGGAATGCAGAATGATGGAAGCAATGGTGGAAAATGCACCTTGCATCATTGGGCCTCTTCTTAGAAACACACATTCTTTGGTTCAGCACAAAGGTGGGGGTAGCGAATGGAATCTGATGTTCCAACTTGTGGCCTGGTTATTTACAAGTACGACTGAGACACTTCCCGAACCTTGGCTGATAAATCCTAAATTAACCCAACTATAAGGGGTTTCGCTATTGGCAGTTGTGTAGTGGTGTAGACAGTAACCTTCCTAGGCCTTTTAATTGTTAGATAACTAATGCTTATTATTTATTTATTTTTGCATTTCTAAACTCGTGCATATTAGAAAGGCTGCATGATTTTGAGGTTTCATCCTCTCGTATGCAATGCGACGCTTAGAGCAGAGGCAGATTGAAAGAGGGGAGAGGCTGTGAAATTAAGAGTCCCTACTTGTCTTGATTCAGGAATTCCTGGAGAAAAAGGCAGAAGTGGTGATGCGGGGGCACCAGGCCCCACTGGTATGAAGGGGTTCCCTGGTCTTGTTGGTCTCCCAGGACGTCCTGGCGAACTAGGGTTACCTGGGCCACTTGGCCCTCCAGGTGCAGATGGAAGTCCAGGTTTTCCCGGATTAAAAGGTAAGAAGTGTCAATATTCAATCTGCGTAGCCATGTACTGTAATGACAATCATTTTGTCTCATGGCACTTTTTTAGATGGAGCATCACATTGTTGCCAATCTGGCACTGGCACCCTCCAAATATTTTGGACACACTATGTTGTCGAAGGCTGCCTTTGCAGGTAGAATGTTGAACGTGGGTGGAGAAGATTCAGGTGGTGGCGTTAAATGGGGGGGGGGTTGCAATTACAAAAACAACAAAACAGTATAAAGGCAACAACATATAATACCGTACCTCAGCAATAACATAGGAACAGCCACAGAAAGCCGTATTGAAAGATTGTCTCACCCCATATATTCCCAACTGATCACTGTGCTCCGCAGGCAAAGGCCTCATGCAGATACCATCTTATCAGGAGATTCGTTCCACACAGAGTAGGAATTGGGTCTTTAGTGTAGGGTTTTTAAAAATTATTATTAAGGGCAGTGCTTTTTTCCACACAAAAAAAATGTTTAGGTGTACTGTACTCTTATTTTCCTACTCATATTGAAATACTACCCCTCAATGAGGCCAAGCTTAGATTCACAAAATATTTAGGGGTATGTATACCCCTGCATTTCCCCCCCCCCAGAAAAAAAGCACTGATTAAGGGCCATGCAAGAAAGGAAGGAAGAAAAAAAGACTTTTGATATGTGAGGGCTTGTGGCAATATATTCTCCTCTCAACCTTGGAGGATAGGTTCAGCCAGGCGGCTCAGGTAAGGTGCAAGTCTGCCCACAATATTATGTGACAGAAAGGTCTAGGGCCTTGTCTCCTGTTTCCCCCCAGAAGGGCCATTTCCAAAAGCCCTTCAATTGGCCTAGGATGTGTGTGTCAGGATTAGGTGGATTTTGCCTCACTCCGATTCCAGAGTGGACTTTCCTGATCCAATCTGTTCAGACCACGACCCAGATCAAATAAATGAACCATTCAGAATCCTCAGAGTCCAGGGTGTTTAAACATCACCTTTCCAGTAGATTTTGTTGTAAAAGTGTTTTCCATTGGAAACCCCCCTGGAAATGGGACGGAATGGGCTTAGTCCTATCATCTCTGACAACTGGGAAGGACTGGAATAAAATGAGTGTGCTTGTCCTTAGCCAGGACCTACTGGTTGGAGGCTAGATGAGTCACAACAGCACCACCACAGCCATACAAATATATGGTGAAACAAAAGGGAGCAGGTCCCCACATGCATGTTTGGGCTAGACTTGAGTCCTGGATCTGAAAAGGTGAAAGACTGATAGTAGACCAGTGGTTACCAAATAGCTAAGTAGTGGACCCCTTGTTTTTCAAAAGCCATGGAAATTTTGATACCTCTGGGGTAGTTTTTGTTATGTGAATGGTGCCACAGACCTCCTGGGTGAGTTACGCAGGTCCGCAGACCAGCAATTGGAAACCATTGCAGCAGACCACTTTCCTGTTTCTCTGTGTGTAACAAATTCAAATTTGCTGTTTGATGCTAGGAGAAAAGGGCTTTGCAGGTGTCATCGGCTTCCCTGGAATGCCAGGCTTACCTGGAATCCCAGGGGTGAATGGGCCAAAAGGAGCTTCCGGATTACCAGGAAGAGACGGAAATATTGGGTTTCCTGGACTCGATGGTCTAAAAGGTAAGGCTGGCAATTTGGGATTGGGCCAAGCTTCACCTGGATGGGCAAAGCCAGACCCATACCAGCTATTTGGGGGGCTCAATTCCAGGCGCTCGTGTTAGTGATTAAAGCCTTCAATGGCTTAGGCCCCAAATATCCAAAATATGGCCTCTTTCCCTAAAGACATTCTCAGTTCCACCTCTGGCACCTTCACTATACAGATTTCATTTGCTGTAAAACCCACCTCTTTACCTTGTTCTTTGATACTTGAGATGTATATCTTTAGGACCCATTCACATTAATTGATTGTTTTCAGTGTTGCGTTTTAAATTGTTGCGACCTACCCAGGGACCTTGGGGTAAATTTGTGTGGCTGGGGGGTGTCTTTATCATTTCACATCATGTCTCTCTTTTCACTTCTTCAGGAGACAGAGGTGACCGTGGTCCTCCAGGACCTCCTGTCCTTAGACCTCCAGAACTGGCTCTTGCATTCAAAGGAAGCAAAGGAGAGCCTGGTTTTTCTGGGAATGCAGGGTTTACAGGACCTAGAGGTACGTGTTTCCACTGTTGTCCGTAACCAATCGTTCACCTATTTAACCACCTTGAATGACGTCACTTCCCCTTTTAGAGAAACGCCAAACCACACCACATCATACGGTGGGAGGGCATTCCACAGGGCGGGTGCCACTACCGAGAGGGCCCTCTGCTTAGTGGACCCGCTCCCAGTGGACAAATTTAATGATATTTGGAATTCAATTGTATAAGTACCATAGTAAGTTAATATCTGGTTAACTACAACAACAACCCCCCCTCTTTTTTGGTAATGTACACAATATCTTTTTGTATGTTGTTCTGTTCTCTACATGGGTACCGTTCCTTGTTTCTTCTTCTTCTTTTTGTGTGCGTCTTATCTTACTCCGTGCACTTGTAATTTTGTACCTTTATTTTTCAATAAAGAATGAAAAATTAAAACATTTACACAAATTTCTGTAGACATCTGAAGGCAGCCCTTTAACGGGAAGATTTTAATATCTAATATTTCCTTGCGTTCCTTTATATTCTGTAGGAAGCTGCCCAGAGTGTTACAAATAATAAATTATTATTATTATCATCACCACCACCACCATTGGGCACATGGGGCACTGCTTCACCAACATCAGCCAGTCCTCAGCCAGCCATTCTTCTCAATCAACCCAGGAGGTGGCAGCACTGCCCACCTGCCTGCTCTTCTTTAGTCACACGGCTCATCCACACTTCACCTTTTGCCCCATGTTTTCTAAACACAGGTCTGTGCTTTGAAGCTCCGTGTCCAAGTACTTTCCCTTTGTTCATAGGATCCTAGAATTGTAGAGTTGGAAGGGGCCATGAGCATCATCTAGTCCAACCCCCTGCAATGCAGGAATATTTTTGCCTAACGTAAGAGTCTCATGCTCTACCAGGGCTTCCTTTCCCCCCTCCATTTTGTCCCACTGCTTTCCACAGGAAACCCACTCTTTATTATTATTATTATTATTATTATTATTATTATTATTATTATTATTACTACTATTTTACTTTTTTATTAATAATTTATTTACAACATAGTCCACAACAACTCATACAAACAATCCCACCACCATTGACAATTTAATTATCAGAATTAAACTCCTATCCCCTTACATAAAGAAAACATAACATAAAAGTAAAATACTTCCTAGTTTATCCTGTAAATGGCCTCCTTATTTACTTCTTGTATACTGTTTCTTTTATATGTGATTATTACATTTTTTCCTAGTTAAGACTTTAAAAACTGCAAAGTCTCCTGTCTGTGCTTTGAAGCTCCGTGTCCAAGTACTTTCCCTTTGTTCATAGGATCCTAGAATTGTAGAGTTGGAAGGGGCCATGAGCATCATCTAGTCCAACCCCCTGCAATGCAGGAATATTTTTGCCTAACGTAAGAGTCTCATGCTCTACCAGGGCTTCCTTTCCCCCCTCCATTTTGTCCCACTGCTTTCCACAGGAAACCCACTCTTTATTATTATTATTATTATTACTACTACTACTACTACTATTTTACTTTTTTATTAATAATTTATTTACAACATAGTCCACAACAACTCATACAAACAAACCCACCACCATTGACAATTTAATTATCAGAATTAAACTCCTATCCCCTTACATAAAGAAAACATAACATAAAAGTAAAATACTTCCTAGTTTATCCTGTAAATGGCCTCCTTATTTACTTCTTGTATACTGTTTCTTTTATATGTGATTATTACATTTTTTTCTAGTTAAGACTTTAAAAACTGCAAAGTCTCCTGTATAAATTAATCGAAACAAGTCCAGGTATATATTTTGGGGCACTGTTTGGTAAAGTATTCTCTGCATTTTCCCCATTCTTTTTGAAAATCTGGTCTGGGTTATCCCCTAATTATCTCTGTTAATCTGGCCAGTTCAGTATAATCTAATAATTTATCCTGCCATTCCTTTTTTGTTGGCACAAGTTCTTTTTTCCAATTTCTGGCAATTAAGATCATCGCTGTGCCTGTGGCATAAAGGAATATTTTTCGATCTTCTTTTGCTATACCTGTGTCTGTTATTCCTAATAGGAAAGCTTCTGTATTTTTCACAAAGTTATATTTAAACATTTTTTTAAATGTAAAAAAGCAGAAGGGACACTTATACATATCTGGTGGACCTGTGAAAAAAATCAAAAGCTTCTGGGATATAGTACACTATATGAGGAAACCCACTCTTTAACGCTGACTTGGAACAAATGGCAATTCAGATTATTACGCAGATTGTTGTTTGCTCAGATTCAGTGTTAAAAACCAGTTTTTCACATGGAAAGCACCGGGCCAAAAAGAAAGAAAGAAAGGCACTTGGACACAGAGCTTTAAAGCATGCATCCCCAAACTCGGTCCTGTAGATGTTTTGGGACTACAATTCCCATCATCCTTGACCACTGGTCCTGTTAGCTAGGGATAATGGAGGTTGTAGTCCCAAAACATAAGGAGGGCAGAGTTTGGGGGTGCCTGCTTTAAAGCATGGACCTGGGCCTAGAAACATGGCACAAAAGGAAGTCTGGATCAGCCCTCAGTTTTGTCCTTGTTGTCCATCAGGAAGAAGGAAGAGGGCAAAACTGGGGAAACTAGACTGAGTTGGCGATGCCTTTATTGGCTCTAGCTCCATCTACTGTTGGACTCCTTGTCTTCTGCCCTACCAGCCACCACAAATCATAACAACTTTGCTTTCCTTTCCTGTAGGGAACAAGGGACTCCCTGGTCCCCGTGGACAGCCAGGACCCCCAGGAATAGCTGGGCTTCCAGGCAGAGAGAAAGGACCTCCTGGAGACTCAGGTCTCCCTGGAACATCTGGTTCTCCCGGCTTCCCAGGACAGAAGGGAACCTCTGGCATCCTAGGTTTTCCAGGAATGCCCGGAGGAAATGTAAGTATGCTGTTTCTTTCCAAATGGGGACTTATGTTGGATTCCTTTTGACTGCTTTAAAGCACATTCAAAGCGAATTCTTTCTCTCAGAGAGTTATGGGAAGTGTGGCTTGTTAAGGCTTGCTGGAGATTGTAACTCTGTGATGGGGTGAACTACAGTGCCCAGAATTATTTGAGGGAAAGAATGTGTTTTGAGTGTGCTTTAAAGTTACAGTGTATACAGCAGAGTACTACTGTCCGACTCTGAAGGGAGAGCCAAATGGAAGCAGGTCATGTACATCATTCCGCCATATAAACCTTAGGCCTGGCTTTTGTGAGTGCCTACAGGCTTCCACTGTTTTGTGGGAGGGGTTAAAGTGCATACTAGAAATTTGCGTTTTGCAGTTAAACTGGATTAAAGTGCTCTGTCACCTGGGCAGAATGAATCCTCTCTAAAAAGCACACAGGGGCTCTTTTTGCTTAGCAAAGAGATGGGGAAATGCCCTGAAAAGCATGGGATGAACGAATAATTAGCAGGAAGACATATAAACAGAACAAATGCTCAATAAAAGCTGTGTGGGATAAATTGCAGTACAGTGGTACCTTGGTTCTCGAACGGCTTAGTTGTCGAACAAATCGGCTCCCAAACACCGCAAACCCAGAAGTAAGTGTTCCAATTTGCAAACGTTTTTTGGAAGCCGAACATCCATTAATGCGTGAAGGGGTTAGGATCACAAAGTAAGGTGTTGTTGCTAGACTTGACTAAGTCATGCCCCCTCACCTCTGGTAAAGAAGGAAGTGAAGCTTCTTTGCTCACTCTCAGTCTACCATGTGAAAATTGTAAGGATTGGAGGTCTGGAGCTGGGGCTCCAAGCACAGACCACATATTTAGAAATGCTTTCTACTGTATTTTGTAACAAGATTTCTGCCTGAGTTTTTCCTGCTGCTGTATGGAAAGGCATATGATTCTGACCTTTGATGCGTTTGTAAACTTACTAAACTGTGTAGTCTGTTCACTGCAAGTGGGTACAAAGGGAAACACTTTAAATGACTCAGGACAATATATTTAAAAGGTTTAAGCAGCCTAAATTCCCACACTTTATTGCTGCATGTTTTGTAACTTTTTAAAAACTGCCTTTACTGAAAACTGTGGTTCCCCTGCATTTCGGATTTAGGGATCCAGTGAATTCTTTTAACCAAATACATTTGTATCATAATTCTGACAAACCAGACATAGTCTAACCTCCTCATAAGCTTTGAGCAAACACATAAAGATGAATACTCAGTGAGGTTGTCTGGAGGAGTCCTCTGTCTTTCTGAACCCTTTGAGAACACGGGCTTGGATGTGGGCTGGACCTTTCACAAGGACCAGTTCCATGCGGACATCACCAGGGAATGACTGTCAGAAGCTGTGTATTGCAATGGGCGCTGCTGTTGCATAGCGGTGAACATTGTGAGGGCATACATTTCTCTCTGCCCTGCTGATGTAATTTTATCTATAACTGTTAATGTATCCTGCTCTGGAATATTTTATTCTGTGAAAGGTGCATTATAAATAAAGTGATTTCCTTCACCAGGGTGATGAGGGTTTCTCGGGGCCATCTGGATTCCCAGGGAATATGGGATTGCGTGGTTCAAAGGGTAAGTCACTGGTGTGATATGTTCAGGTACTATTTCCAAGGGGAAAACTACAAAGGGGCTACAACAAGAGATAGTGCTAATGGGGAATGTAAAGTTGTGTGTTGTGTGCATTGGTGGAGGTGTGCTAGAATGGGATGAGTAGTTAAGTATTATATGATTTATGTAGATGTATACATTTGAGTAAGTAGAATTTGAGTGTGATGCATCATTCCTAACTCTCTGAGAGTTGCAGCTTACATGGGAACCTCTGGAGACATAATGGTGGTGGTGGTTGTTCCCCTCTTCCAGGTGACCGAGGAGAATCATTTGGAATCCCAGGTGGTGTAGGACCTAAAGGAGAACAAGGGGGCCCTGGACTTCCAGGTATACAACCGATGGTGATCTTTGAAAGGCTTTGGAAAGGAAAAACCTATGGGTTATCTTGCTAAAATATTGATTAAGGCTTCACACTCCTTTAGTTTTAAGTTAAAAGTAGGTAGTCGCATTATTCATAATTTTTCAGATTGCCGCTGTCAGGATGGGGCTATATTGGACATTCTCTATCTGCTACTACAAGGGCTCTAGCTGAAATGTCGCACAACAGAGGAATCCAACACAACAGTTGCAATCACAGATATTTGTTGCATAATAGATTACACAATCTATTGCACAACAAAGTTACTAGCAGCCTGATAATGCATTATCAGGTGAAACAACACTCCACTAGTGCAAAATATTTCTCCAATGGAACAATTATATACACTAATTGGCTTTAACTTAGCACTGCTGACCTGTCTCTGATGGCACACACCATGTGTTTTGGATGTAGATACATACTTGGGGAGGGGCGGAGCTCAGTGACTTATTTCGTGTGTGAAACATCCCAGGGTCAGTCCCTGGCAATTCCAGCTTAAATTTTAGTGAGTTGGGAAAGATGCAGGATGATTGGTGGTGGGCCAGTGGCCAAATGGGCCAGTGGATCAAACATCTAAAACAATGGGATGACTTCCTGTGTGATCTTTTGAGGTGCAAGAGGACTTGATGGACCAAAGGGTGAGCCAGGATTCCCAGGAAGCCTTGGGATAAAAGGAAATAAAGGTGCACCGGGGGACTTTGGCCAAGATGGACCACCAGGTATCTATGCTCTTTTGTGGGTAGTTAACCAGACAGGCCATGTTTCCTGTGAGATGAATATTCAGTTCAACAAATGCATGGGAAACCTGCCTTCTTGTCCTCCCCTCCAAGACTTTATATTAGCAAGTGGGGTTTAGTGGTTACAACAGGGGTTGCCACCCTTAGCACCCACAAGGCCTCTGAGTGCCTTGGTCATGAGGTGGTGAGAGTGGTTACTTTTTACATCCTTATATACTATACAGCTGAAGGAGGAAGTTGGAAGCATGACCTCATTAGATGACCCTGGGATAGGACCTTCCATCCACTGAGTTTTGCTGAAAGTAGACCCACTGAAGTTAATGAACCCAACTTAGTCATTTCCATTAATTTTAATGGTCTGCTCTGAGAATGACTAATGTTTGATATAACCCAGTGTTGACAATGCTCAGCTAGACTGACCAATGGTCTATTGGTAGGAAGCAATTTCTCCTGCACTTGTTTTCTTGAAAATTCATCTGAGTTCAATGTACACATGCTCACAGCTTCTGAGAGTTCAAACTTTGCTGTTTAGGTATATGGATTACAGTAACTGTCTGCTGTTGTGCTATTGAAGCTTTTTCCTGCTATTGTTGGGTGGGTTGATTTGTGTATTTTTCATGAATTGCCTGGGTTTTTACATAAATGTAAAACTGGGTTTTATTTTTATGTTTCGTTTTGCTTTTATGTGTGCTTCTGCTCTCAGGGACTTGGATTCTTTTTGCATAGCAAGATCTCACAAGTTAAATAGATAATAATAATGTGTTGTGCATTTTAAAGCTGTGTCTTAAATTAATCTGTTGATTCTTCCTCTCCCCCTCCCCACATCCCAGGTTTCCCTGGAGTTGGGACTTCAAGGGGCAACCCAGGTTTTCCAGGCATTCCTGGGCAGCGTGGCCCTCCAGGACTTAGAGGGCTTCCTGGCATTGCAGGGCTAAAAGGTATGACTTTATTTTCTTAAATTACCCAAAATGTTGGTAGGGAGGGAGATCTGTAAAGACAAAGGTTGACATGAACCATTAATCACCCTGAGAGCAGACTGACTGAAGTCAACAGGCTTCGATCCATTGTTCATTTCAGTGAGTCCAGTATCGGGGCCATTTCGGAAGGCAGGCATGTGCAGAGAATTTCCCACCAAGCTCCACTAACTGTGGAGTCAGGGCACCGTCATTGGTACTGTGCAAGCATGTGGTTGCAGACAGTTAGATATCCCTGGTGCAGGTGTGAGTTGCCAGTGCCAGCCTGCAACAGAGGTGACCAGCTTGACCTCCCTCTGACTAAGTCACTGCTTCATACTGAGGTGGAGGGGAGTGAGGTTGCCATGGTGCAAATGCTGTGGCAGGAGCACCAGATGGGTTCTGCCAGGACATTTGCACTATGCGGACCTCTCCAGAGCTTTGCCCCCCTCTATCCTACTTTACAGCAGCAGCTCAGCTGGAGGGAGAAGGGTGAATAGCCCCACTCCATTATGCTATCTTTGCTGCTGCTATGATGGTGAGTCAGTACGGAGCCTTTTCGGCAGTGGCCCCAAGATAATGGAATAGGGTAGGACAGTTCTCCTTCCTCACTCTAGGTTTTTAGACTTCATTTGTTGAATTAAATTTATACAACTGGCCATTAATGTATCAAAGAATATTTCCTAGGTGGCTTATAAGCATATCAAGTATTAAAAAACATACAGTATATAATAATCAAAGTCAACATTAAACTGTGAAACTTTTTGTAAACTGCTTTGAGATTTGTTTGTTTTTTACAATCAAATGGTACATGATTTTTATGACTTAATAAAAATAAATAAAATTAAAGATGGGGAAAACCTTTTTTGATCATGATACTATCAGGGCAGACATATTAGGTCCCACTTTCAGTACTATTTACACCTGCAAATATTTTGCTGCGGACACACTGCTTTATTTCTAGTCAGTATATATCCTGTAACTTGCTGCTAAAATCCTGTGACTTTTTATACCACAAATGTTCTGGCTTACTTTCCTGCTTTTGTTGCTCTGTAGCGGTGGTTCTCACTTTTTTTCCTCTGAGCCACACTTTCAGGGGAAAAAATTGCTTGCAGCATACCAAAATTTTTTATTGTTAAGCAATACATTGGGAAACAAAAAGAAACACAGAACACAACTGCTTTGCAATTGGAACATGGAACAAGTATAAAATAGTGCAGCTGCAGAAGAACATGAATCATTCCCAAACTATAATATTGATTGTCCTCAAATCTTCCTGCACCCTTTGAGAATCACTGCTCCACAGCACCCTGGAGAACAATAATGTGGTAGCACTGGGGAAGAATTGCAGAACAAACCGAAGCAGAACCAATCCCTCACTAATGCACTATTCTTGTGTCAAGAACATGTTGTGGAATATGCCCACAATAAAACGCCTGTCTGAAAGCGCCCTCCATTTGTATCTTTAAAGGTGACTGTAAGCCTTGCTATAGGTCCACTGGCTTACAAGGCAGGGAAAATAAATCTTCAAATAAATAAAACAATTTTCCTCCAGTGTCTCAATTCAGTGTTTTCCAAATATTTCCTCAGGATTCCTCGGCTCTCCAGGCTTGATTGGCTTAAATGGTTTACCAGGCACAAAGGGCTCACCTGGAACACCAGGTAAATAAATTGAAACAGACTAGGAAGAAACCTAATAATGTGGGCACCTGCTCCATCTGTTGGTAGTTATCTCCAAGACCACCTGTGGACCTTGAGGTCCAGGAATGGGGAACCTCACGGCTGCCAAATGTGACCCTCCATGTCTCTCTCTGGCTCTTGGAACCCTCCCCACGCACCTCCTTGGCCCGTCATTTCACCCTCACTTGAGTGCTTTTGTCTGGCTGCAATGTGTTCTGAGACTGGGGCAATTTGCCTTGCTTGTTTGGGTGGGTGGGGGAGGGAGAGGGAAGGGAGTATGTGTGTGCGCCTGCAGAAACCGTTCACTTCTCTGTGTGTGTGTGATGTAGCCTGGTGCACAAAGGTAAAGGTCATGTTTTTTGTCTTGCCCACTTTTGTCTTTGGCCCCAACCATTGCTGTCATGTGCCCCCCCCCCAAAAGGTTGCCTGTGAGGGAATGTGGCCACTTCAAATCCTTCGACAGCCAATTCCTAAAGGAGCCTTTGCCCTCTCTGCAACCTATACCCAAATCCCTAAATATTGCAGCAATGAGATTAAGGTATACTTTTCTTTAGCTCCCCTGAGAATTCCATTCTCTGCAACAGTTTTTGTGGTCTGTTTAAACTTCATTGCACTGCCAACATTCTCAACTAAGTGCCAGAGCAGGATACTGTGCCCCCAGCAGAGGAGGGGAGAAGTGTTGTCTGGCCCATTGCAGGGGGGGGGGGTTCTTTGATGGTGCTTAATGGGCTGCTTTGACCTGCTTTTAATCCTCCCACTCCTTGTTTAGGTCTGAGTGAAATTGGACTTCCGGGGCCTGCTGGAATGCCAGGTGCCAAAGGAGAACAGGGTGTTCCTGGTTTTCAAGTTGGACCCCCAGGCTTGCCTGGACAGAAGGGACCTGCAGGAGACTTGGGTAAATAACAGCAACCACAAGAGATCATAAACAGCAGCTGAAAGAGATCATGAGCTAGAAGAGGAGTGTTGAGAGCTGGTGCAACAGAATGGTTAAGATACTGGGCTATGGATTGGGAAGTCCCTGGTTCAAATTTCAGCTCTGCCATGAACTCAGAAGCTGGCCTAACACAAACCTCTATCAGTCCCCACCCCCCCACTACAACTGCAGTATGGTAATCAATGTAAGGCTGGGATGGGAACTTGTACCTCTCATAGATGTTGATCCCTCTCCCATCAGCCTAAAATAGCATGGCCAAGGATTGGGAGCAATGGGAACTATGATCCAACATCTGGATTGAATAATGGTTCCCATCCCTCTTGTAAGAGTTACAAAAATGTTATGTTTACGTGCACACGTGCACACAGTGCTTTTTTTTCTAAAATGTTTAGGGGTATTCTCATTTTCCTACTCATATTGAAATACTTCCCCTCAATGAGGCCAAACTTAGATTCACAAAATGTTTAGGGGTATGCGTCCCCCTGCATCCCCCCAGAAAAAAGCACATTATGTGTGTGGGGGGAGAGACCATGGTGGCAAATATGTCTGCCTTAAAGCAATAGGTTAAAAATAAAACAACAGCTTAACTTAAATAATCCAAAAACAATAACTGAGCTTGTTGTGATAATAAATGACATTGCACATTAAGCTCCATGCCACACGGTCCACTTCTGATTGAATATCTGATATGCTGATCAGAAGGTCGGCGGTTCGAATCCCTGCAACGGGGTGAGCTCCCATTGCTCATTCCCAGCTCCTGCCCACCTAGCAGTTCGAAAGCACATCAAAGTGCAAGTAGATAAATAGGGACCGCTCCAGCGGGAAGGTAAACGGCATTTCGGTGTGCTGCTCTGGTTCACCAGAAGCAGCTTTGTCATGCTGGCCACATGACCCGGAAGCTGTCTGCGGACAAACACCGGCTCCCTCGGCCTATAGAGCGAGATGAGCGGCGCAACCCCAGAGTCGGGCACGACTGGAGCTGAAGGTCAGGGACCCCTTTACCTTTATTTTATATAATAAATATTTTCTTAAGGATGTCATCATGCCACAGTTTGCGTGGCTGCCAACCGGGGGTACTATGTGCTACAGCATGACAACAAACAGGGCTCTTGGAGCTGCTGCAGCATTGGAGGGTGAGGAGGAGGGAACCAGAGACTCTGGCAGGTGACTGAGACCAATAAACAAGTGGCTGGGTAGCCCAGGCCAGTTGGTGGAGCAGGCTAGCAGGTGGAGGTTTGGCAAGGGTAGTGGTAGCCTTGACAAGGAGGGAAAGGGTGCTTTAGGTGAGGGGTTGGTGTTGGTGAGCAAAGTGAGCTGGATCGCGCAGCGCCTAGTTCATATTCTTCTAGTTAATCGTTGTCCATGTCACTGTAGGTCGTCCTGGAGCTATGGGTTCTCCTGGTTTGCAAGGGCCTCCAGGCATCTCTCTTCCATCAAAAATTCCTGGGAGACCCGGTGATGCTGGACGTCCTGGAGAAGATGGTAGACCAGGTATGGAGTTGGGAATCTGACCGCTTTAAAAATTAAACTGGAAAGAGAGAGACACATTAATCAAGCACCAGCAAAGCCCTGATGGGAGAATCTGCCAGAATGTGTGGCAGAATCTGTACCTGCAGTTCAGGAATACAACCTCCCAAAAGCTGGAGCCAAAGGCTTTAAGTTCTATAATCAGCATAATGTACGCGAATTAGGTTGAATAATGACCTTGCATGCATTTAACCTGCGGAATGCATATGCTTCTTAATGCATATACTGAAGAATGAATTGACCTACTATAGCAAAAGTCTTGTGTTGTGTTAATGTGCTTGAACAAACCAAGTCCGTTCAAGGCAGCAAACAAAATTGCAAGCATAAATATACAATAATATGTTTAAAAATAAAAGCACTTTGAAATATATTATTGTAATTTCATTACTTTAAAAAAATCCAATGCATTAGATATAATTCAGCCAATATAAAAGCCTTTTCCAAAGTTACATCAATAAAGCAGTAGTACAAATATCAGTTTTTTTAAAAAAAAACACATAATCACACTTCATGCCTAGAGCAGACCATTGCTGCTGATTAAGGGTTGTCTGCAACTGACCCCAACTCAGAGCAGACTGAAATGAATGGGCCTAAGTTTGTTATCTCCATTCATTTCAATGGGTCTTCTTTGAGTACGACCAGCAGTGGATGCAACCCTAAGAGTAAAAATGCAAACTCTTCCTTAGGTACAAGAACAAGAGGGGGTTTGGGGGGGGGGATAACAAGTGCGCAAAATATTAATTGATACTCAGATCCTCCTGCCATCCTACATATTAAAGGGCCATCTTTCCCCTGTGGTTATAAGGGTGATAAAAACCTCACTCTTAAAAATCCTACAACCATTTTAGAGGTTGTAAGCTTGGATTCTACTTGCAAGGGTGTCCTCTCAGTTATACAATAACCTGCACCCTTTTGACAACAGTCTGCAGTGATGCCATATTGATGTTGCAGTGTTTATGTTGGCTTGGATGTAGTCTGTGCAGAGGATGTGCAGAGCCTGGGGGAACCCCAAGGCTGAGGACCAACACAGTCTCTGAGCTACCTTTGCTTGTTCCTGTTTGCCCCAGGCTTCCCAGGTCCCCCTGGGCCACGTGGACCACCAGGCCCGGCCTCCAACCAAGGTGTTACTGGTGACCCCGGCCTCCCTGGTCATCCTGGACTAAAAGGCTTCAAAGGTGACATGGGCTTCCCTGGGTTGGGCGGAGTCCCGGGAGCATCAGGATTCAAAGGTACAGTGTTACATTCATTAATATGTCTATCCTTTACATTATTTTTACAGCTTTCTCCTTCTAGTCATTCTTAAGCCCAAGTTAAGCTGTGATGGTCAGTACTGTAAATGGAAAAGGATATTGTGTTGTTGTTGCTGCTGCTGCTGCTTTATATACTGCCCATGTGACTGGGTTGCCCAATGCCCCAACTACTCAGCGTAGCTCCCAACTAAATGTGTGTGTGCAAGAAACTTTGAAAAATACTGTAGAAGTAGGGAACTTAATCCAACTTAATTCCCTCACACTACATGGCCCAACCTGTCCAGCAATCTTACGGTGTAGGGCAGGTAGGGAATCTAAATAAATAAATGAACAGTGACAAGTGAGTGAGACCTTCCATTTGTAAATCACCTGATGTCATAATGTCATTGGGTGGCAGCAATCAAAGTTCGAAGGGCCTCCCTGTAACTGAATGATCAGCTCCACTGGGGTTCCCTGTCATGGTTGGTCCTGCAATATCAGGTGGCTGTGAGTTTGTGGAGGGGATGGCCTAGCTAGCAGACCAAACTGGCACCAGGGCCAGTTTCCCACCACTGGGGTAAAGGCAGATGCTTTTAAGAAGCTCACAGTGTTAACAGGCCCAGTCCAGTTCTGCTTTCGCCCCAAATAAGTGAAATGTTCTACAGCACAAGTCAGTAGGAAGTTAGGTAGATCCTTCCATCTTTTGAGTTCAGTGTTAAGTAGGACAGCGGAGCTGAGAGAAATGCTCTCTATTTTCGCCTTTTACAGCAAAAGCTGACACTGCCAGGAGGACAGAGCTTCTCTGCAAAAGAGCAGTTCTGCCTAGGATAATAATATGAGTATAAAATGTTGAATTTCCATATGAAATTGGGGTTCTTCCTTTTCTCTTTGGAAAACACTTGCTAATATAAGAGGAGGGAGCATGCAGCTGGACTTTGCATATGGCTGTGGTTGAGCTCTCTCAAAGTGACCGAGTGTCCAGTCTTGGTGAGGTGGTAGACTAGGACCTGGGAGACTGGAATTCATATCCCCATTTAGCTTCAACTTGGGACAGTGACTCCAGATTTGGGCTCCAGAACTGCGCTCCTGGGGCAGGGTGATACTAACCTCAAAGGAGATGCAAGCATTTGAAGGCCCTATGATTTTTCTCTGGGTTGTCCTTTTTTCTTTTATTTTCTTTCCCTTCACAGTGCTGTTGCCAAAGTTGCAGTTCAAGCTGGAAGATCAGAATGAAGCTTCTGCAACTGCTAGTGTGTGGAAAATTACTTCCACCATCTCAGCTACTTTTTATTTAAGGATCAGATTATGTTCAGGGATAATATTTTTAAGATGTAGGCAAAAAAAAATATAAGATTGATAAAGGAATAAAGGTACATATCATAATCCTTAATATATTATGTTTGTGGGAGAGCTAGCACAATTAACTATATCATACAGAATTTACCTGTGCTATATGTATCCTAATTGGGGAGGAAATGTAGGCACCTGAATTTGATTTTGAAGCTTGAATAGGCTTCCGCATAAGAAATAAACAGACACCTTGTTGCTGTCATATCTTTTAAAGAAAATGTGGATCCCTTGTTTGCTTCACCAGCTAAGTAAATTATTACACCAGTCTCTGGTGTTTTTTAATTAATCCACTGCTGTTTTGATGGTTGCTTTCTTTACCTTCTCTTCAGGATAAGTAAGAGGAGAAGAAACACATTATTTTTTTAATAATATGTGCTCCATTTGCATATACAGTGGTGCCTCGGTTTACGAATTTAATCCATTCCGGAGGTCCGTTCTTAAACCGAGGCACACTTTCCCTAATGAGGCCTCCCGCTGCCGGTGCCCTTCCACTGTTTGGCTTCCATTCATAGACTGAGGTAAAGTTCACTAACCGGAACACTACTTCTGGTTTTGTGGAGTTCTTATACCGAATAGTTCATAAACAGGGCTGTTCTTAAACCGAGGTACCACTACTGTATCCAGCAAGTTCTGCAGTGTTTGCTTGTCGAAGACGTTTGTATCCTGCTTTCTCACCGCATTGATGTCGAAGGTGGTATATGAAATTAGATTCTTAAATTTTGCTTCAGTGAACACATCAGTGGTAATCACAAAGAGACCAGAATCAGACCGAAAATAAAATAAATTGGAAAGATTGTTTAAATCAAAGGACAGGCATAATGAAAATATAAAAGCATGCAGATTTGCCCTAAAAAGCCTTGAGCAACAGTATAAATTTATACAGTACACCAGCTTCCTCAGCCTGGGGCCCTCCAGGTATTTTCAACTACAATTCCCATCAATTCCCTGACTGATGATGATGGGAGTTGTAGTCTTAAAACATCTGGAGGGCAACAGATTGGGGAAAGCTGCTCAATGCTATTCTAAAACAGAATAGCCTGGTTTTCCCTTACTAATGTACTCATGTGATTGCCAGTATCAGTTTCTGTGGTCTGGTTGCAGAACCAAGTCTATAACTCTTGTATCTTCTTAGGCTTCAGAGGTGACCCAGGTTTAATGGGAATGCCAGGTAAAGATGGTCCTCCAGGAGATTCCGGTTTCCCTGGGCCAAAAGGTGAAGCAGGCCGTCGAGGTAAGCGCCAAGCAGCTTCATGGGAGATGCACTTGACTTTGGGAATGGAACAAAACATAGCGTGATAAGAGAATGTTATAGCTTCTCAACTATGCTGCCTGTTACATGATTAGCCAAAAATAAGATTTTGGTTTGAAGTAGTTAGGACCTCTTACTGAGTTTTCAGAATTTTGTTTAGTTTAGCTTCTGTCATCCGATCAAGATAAATATGTCACTTACAGGAAGGACCAAAAGGTTGTGGTGCGGAATCCTGTTCAGGGTTCCAGCCAGGCAGCCATGCCCTTTTCCAGGCTACTCCATTCCATTCCCCCGCAAAAATAAATAAATAAATAAATTCTTTGCTCTCCCCCCTCAGCCCTTTTAAGGCATGTTTTTTCATGAATATATTTTTGGCACTTCTATAAACCTTTGAGTTCCCTCGATCCTGATAATATCTCCCTCTTGTGAGCAGATGTTGCTATTCTTGGTTGCATGAAGATCAGCAGAGAAAGACTTGGCTATTGGCATAGAACAGAACATCTGTATTTGTTCATGTGGCTTTCAAAATTCAGTAAAGATTTGCCCATTTCAGTTTCTGTTTCCTTTTGCTGTGATATGATTTCACTGCAATTCTTTATACTAGCTGACAGAAACCTTGTTCTTTCCATCATGTCCGAATGATTATTGGGAGGTGGGGTATTTGGATATTTTATTTGTAATTTGTGTTATATTTAAGCTTCATTTTGATTACCTATAACAGAAGTGGGGAACCTTTTTGCTTCATAGGGCCAGATCCCTACCAGGATTGATCTTATAAGCCAAAATTTGATCAGTGTGTGGGGCCTGTCCATATGCGAAATTCCCTTGGGCATTTCCCGCTTGGGAACCACACTGCAAGAGAGGAAGATTAGACCATATGAGCAACCACACATCTAATGTCTCTCCCCACCCCCTCAATTTGACTGAAGCTAAGGGGGGGTGGGTTAGGGAATGGTTGCAAAGAGAGGACAAGGTGAATCTCCCAAGGAAGGGAGTTCCAAAGTTCTGCATCTTCTCCATATTATTTTTCCTGTTTCTCTTTAGCATCCCAGTTGTACAGTCTTCTCTACTGATGGTAAAGGGGAGGGGGACTAGGGTTGTGATGTGATATATTTTCTCACCGCCATCTGTTGATAATCAAGGCAGGTCATTCTCCTATCCATCATGTGCAGGGTTTCCTGGGCTTCAAGGGGCTCCTGGTCTTGTGCAGAAAGTTGAAGAAATCAAAGTTGCTCCAGGCTTAATTGGACTGCCAGGAATTGATGGAATCCCTGGTTTGAATGGAGATACTGGGTTCCAGGGCCTGACTGGACCACAAGGTAAAGCACGCACCTTACGTGGATGCCTTCAGTATAAGGCAGTTTCCTGTGTCCTAATTTTAGGAGTATATCAGTGGCCTCAGCAGAGTAGATCCTCAGATTCACAACCTACCCTTCCACTTGACTCCTTGTTTCACTTTTTCCTTATCTCTTCCCTCTAAGCCACTCTCTCCCAAGTAAAAAGGTTGCAGAGATTGAGTAATTAATAACAGTTGTGTTTATGTGGTCAATGGATCATAAACATCAAATGCAATATTGGGTTACTGAGTCACACACACACACACACACACACACACACACACACATTTTAAAATGGGAGTATAGCAAAATCAATCAGAATTTTTTTTTAAAAAGTTAAAAATGCAGACAATTTTGACTTGGCACACCTCTTCCCTCTAATAAGTGTGACCTAGTTTCGAAAGCTGCAGCAAAGGGACGTGGCTTTATTTTCTGTGGTTTGGAATCTGCCATTTAAGTGGAGGCATAAAGTTCATACGATTTCCCCATGTGTTGGGAAAGTGCTGGGGAGAAAACCTACAACCATCTACCCAGAACTCACTTTTAAACCTGTCTAGGATACCACTGCTGCTTCTGCCCAGCAAGGATGTTCATAATGTGGACATTTTAGAAGTCCTATTATTATTATTATGCTAAGCTGCATTGAGTGGAAAGGCTGGGGCAGTAGTGGGGAAACCTGTGGCCCTCCAGATGCTGTTGGAGTGCAGCTCCCATCACCCCTAGCAATTGGCCATGCTAGCTGGGGGCTGATGGGCGTTGGAGTCACAGGTTCCCCACCTCTGGGTTAAGATAAGCTGGTCCTACTCATCATGACACAGATCTCTTGTTTAGACTGAAGACAGGGGTATAAGAAAGAAACTTAACAAGCTATTTTTTATATGTAACAGGCCCCAAAGGGATGGCAGGTAGACAGGGCCAGATAGGAGTCAATGGTTTGCCAGGGTCGCCTGGTGTAGTTGGAGATCCAGGGACTCCAGGAAGTACCGGGCCACCAGGATTTGAAGGTAAATGCTTTTTACATTGTCTCTTTAGTGTCTAGGGCAGGGATGGGAAATCTGTGGCCCTCCAGCCTATGGGACTACAATATCCATCATTTATTATTATGATTTATTAAATTTCCATATCACCATTCTTTGAAGGATCATAGGGTGGTTTACAATATTATTATTTATTTATTTATTTATTTATTTATTTATTTATACCCCGCCCATCTGGCTGGGTTTCCCCAGCCACTCTGGGCGGCTTCCAACAGAACATTAAAATACAATAATCTATTAAACATTAAAAGCTTCCCAAAACAGGGCTGCCTTCAGATGTCTTCTAAAAGTCTGGTAGTTGTTGTCCTCTTTGACATCTGGTGGGAGGGCATTCCACAGGGCGGGTGTCACTACCGAGAAGGCCCTCTGCCTGGTTCCCTGTAACTTCACTTCTCGCAACAAGGGAACCTCTAGAAGGACCTCCGGGCCGAACAACGGGGTGGAGACGTTCCTTCAGATATACTGGACTGAGGCCGTTTAGGGCTTTAAAGGTCAGCACCAACATTTTGAATTGTGCTCAGAAACGTACTGGGAGCCAATGTAGGTCTTTCAAGACTGGTGTTACGTGGTGTCGGCGGCCGCTCCCAGTCACCAGTCTAGCTGCCGCATTCTGGATTAGTTGTAGTTTCCAGGTCACCTTCAAAGGTAGCCCCACATAGAGCGCATATACAATACAAAACCACATACAGTGGTACCTCGACTTACGAATTTAATCCGTTCCAAATGCACATTCGTATGTAGAAAAATTTGGAAGTTGAATCACGGTTTCTCATAGGAATGCATTGTAAACGGATTAATTCGTTCCGGAGCCTAGAAAAAAGCCCCAAAGCCGCGTGAAAAAACGGCTGCAGCAGTCTTGCACCACGGAGCAGGGAGCGCAGCAGCGGTGAGGGCAATGATCCGGCAGGAGGCCAGCAGGGCAGCGGCGGTGAAGAGGGGCAGATGAAAGGCTCCCTCGAAGAAGCAGGAAGCACGGTGGTGCAGCAGGCACGGCGGTGGGGCGAAAAGCAGAGAGCTGAGATGCAACCGCTGATCAGCTGTTCTGCGGCTTTAAAGCAGTCTCCCTCGGCGAAGCCGGCAGAGCGGCGGTGGCAGCGAGGGCAACGATTGTCTCGCTGCCCGGATCATTGCCCTCGCCGCTGCTGCTCTGATCGGCGGTCGCATCTCAGCGCTCCGCTTTTCGCCCCCCACCGCCGCCAACACGCTTCCTGCTTCGCCCCTCTTCTTCGCCCCTCACCGCCGCTGTGCTCCCTGCATCCTTCGGATGTCAAAAAAAATCGTTAGCGTGTGGCTGTTTTTTCCCTTCGTAAGTAGAATATTTTATAAGTAGAGTCATTCGTAAGTCGAGGTACCACTGTATAGGCCTAATATAGTAACAAACAAAAGATTGTTACTACAGTTATAAAAGCCATAGACTGTTTAATTACCCAAAGGCCTGGGAGAAGAGAGATATTATTGCCTGGCACCCAAAGATGTATAATGAAGGCACTGGGTGAGCCTCCCTGGGGAGGGCATTCCACAAGAGGAGAGCCACTGCAGAAAAGGCCCATTCTCATGTTGCCACCCTCCGGACCTGTCATGGAGGAAGGAGGCATACAAAGAAGGGCCTCTGGTGATTATTGAAGGGTCTGATATAGGGAGGGGTGGTCCTTGAGGTGTTGCAGTCCTGAGCCATGAAAGGCTTCAGAGGTCAAAACCAGCACTTTGAATTTGGCGCAGAAACTAATTGGCAGCCAGTGCAGTTGGTCCAGGATTGGCATTATGCTCAAACTGTGAACATTATTGAACATTGGCCATGCTGGCTGGAGCTGATGGGAATTGAGAGTCTAACAACATCTGGAGAGCCATAGCTATGTGGAAAGAGGAGGCTGGCACACAATGAAAGCTTTTAAAACTAATGTTCATGGTTGTGCAGGAGAACTTGTTGGGGTGGGGTAGGCTGGGGAAAGGAGAATTCCAGTGCATCCATGCTGCAGTTCTGAAAACAGCTGTGGGGGCCAGAGGCAGAGCTAGATGCTCTGGCACCTGGAGCAGCACACATGCTGTGCACCCAGGGGCGGGGCTAGCCGCCCATGGGGGCAGGGGAAGTGTCCCAGGGGGGTGGGGGTGATGTCACCCCCCCCAGGGAGGACACCCCCCTTCCTGCATGTCTGTATAACTAACCAAAGAAGAAGAGAAGACAATGCTGCTCATAAGCATTTGGTGTACCGTGTTTCTCCTAAAATAAGACGGTCCTCAAAAATAAGCCATGTCAGGCTTTTCATTGGTAGAATAAATATAAGACATCCCCCGAAAATAAGCCGGGGGTGGGAGCCACTTCGGGGAGCGCAGCGCAGCGCGAAGAGCCTGGTGAGAGGCAGCTGCGGCTGCAGGTGAAGCCCGGGATCTGCGTGGGCAACTGGGGACAAGCGCCCGGAGCGCTGCGGCGGTAGTGAAGAGGCGCCCGATCAGCCCGCTTCTCAGCTGATCGGGCGCCTCTTCGCCACCGCCGTTGTGCTCAGGGCGCTCGTCCCCAGTTGCCCACGCAGATCCCGGGCTTCACCTGCAGCCGCAGCTGCCTCTCACCAGGCTCTTCGCGCTGCGCTATGCTCCCCGAAGCGGCTGCACGGTCCCCGCGGCAAGAGGCGGCTGCACAGGAGCCACTTCGGGGAGCACAGCGCAGCGCGAAGAGCCTGGTGAGAGGCAGCTGCGGCTGCAGGTGAAGCCCGGGATCTGCGTGGGCGACTGGGGATGAGCGCCCTGAGCACAACGGCGGTGGCGAAGAGGCGCCCGATCAGCTGAGAAGCGGGCTGACCGGGCGCCTCTTCACTACCGCCGCGGCGCTCAGGGCGCTTGTCCCCAGTCGCCCACGCAGATCCCGGGCTTCACCTGCAGCCGCAGCTGCCTCTCACCAGGCTCTTCGCGCTGCGCTCCCCGAAGCAGCTCCCGTGCAGCCGCCTCTTGCCGGTTCCTCCGCCGCTGCTTCTCTCGCTGCTGCCAGCTCTCAACGGGTCGGGGCTCGGCGCAGCATGCTGTTGCCAGCTCCTGCTCGAAAAAATAAGACATCCCCCGAAAATAAGCCGTGGTGTGTTTTTTTGGAGGAAAAATAAATATAAGACGTGTCTTATTTTAGGAGAAACATGGGGGTATTTGTTTATTTGTAAACCACAGTTTCATAAAAATAAAAGGTGGTGTACACCATACAATCTTACAATAAAAACATCTGTAAATTCTAGGTGGGGTGGGGGGGATTCACACTGCAGAAGCCCTGTGTGAATAACACTGCTTTTAGGAGACATCCCCTGCCAAAAAAGGCAAGAATGGTTCCTGATGAACTTGTACAAGCAGGGAGTTCCACAGGGCAAGGTCTACCAAACTGAAACTTCAGGCTGGCTGAAGCTCAGGGGCATTGGGAACCACTAGAAGTGCCCATCAGAGCATCTCTGATGTAGTTTGGCCCTCAAAGTTATTAGCTTAGCACTAGTTGAATAGGTGAGAAGGAAGAGGAGTTCCTCATCCATGACAGCCTCAATCTTGTTGGTACTACATCGTTCATGGCCAGGATCCAACCTCTCTCTTTTTCTCCCCAGGAATGTCTGGGAAGCCTGGTCCTGCTGGTTTACCTGGCATGCCGGGCCGCAGCATTGGGGTTGGCTACACTTTGGTGAAACACAGCCAGTCAGAACAGATCCCACCATGCCCTGTAGGGATGAACAAGCTCTGGGAAGGGTACAGTTTGCTGTATGTGGAGGGCCAGGAGAAGGCTCACAACCAGGACCTTGGTAAGCAGGCAAATATTTATTGTTTATTTATTCAGAAGCCAAAAGGCTCCCAGAACGTCTTACATGCATTCCATTAAAACAAGGCAGTCACTGCCTGCAGGCTTACAATCTAGAAAAACCATGGCACACAAGGGGAAAGGGACAGGGAGGGAAGAGGGAAGAGGGAAAAATCAAACACACACACCAATTCTAAAACAGTTGTTTTTGTAATGAACATCTGGCACCGTTCATGGGTAGGAGCTGCTTGATGGAGCTGGGCTTTTTGCAAAAATGATGGAATGGGCCCTGCTTCCCATCTTCCCCCCTGGTGGTACGGCTGCCCTCAGGTGACCTTTGAGGTAAAAGAGGCCTGTTACCTACCTGTTCTTGCTTGGGCGGGGGGGGGGGATTCAGAGGACTAAAGCAAAGCGGAAGTCATTAATTGGTAGCCAATTCAGTTCCATAATTTATGTTATATGTTCAGACTTTCCTTCCCCTAGTCATCAACAAACAGAATCACATGCGTAAAAGGGCACATGACTATAAACAAAACAACATATTGATTATAAGAAGTAGCTCAACCTACTATTGTTACTATTGCAAAGTGTACACCTCAACAAGGCTTACAAAGAAACATTTGGCGCAAAAGTTGTTATTGTTTCGAAGAATGCACTGAACAGCTGGTGACAAGTTTCCAGATAAGGTCCTATTTCGAAAAGCTTCCTCAGATGAAAACATTGGCATATTCACATCCCTGAAACTTGTTACACTTTGCAAGTGTAATGATAGTTGACAGCTGCTTAGAGCATATCATTGCATTATTTGCAACAAATATTTTGTCTATCTTATTGCAAACTTAATATAATCAATATGCTGATTCGTTTACAGTCATGTGCCCTTCAGCAGTGTGTGTGTGTGGTTGGAATTCAATAAACAGGCCGTCTGAATGAGCCTGCCGCTCTGAGTTTACTGCCATGCTTTTTCTCTTGCCTCACCCCTGTAGGTTTTGCCGGCTCCTGCCTGCCTCGCTTCAGCACGATGCCTTTCATTTACTGCAACATTAATGAGGTCTGCTACTATGCCAGTCGCAATGACAAATCCTACTGGCTCTCCACCACAGCTCCCATCCCCATGATGCCTGTCAGCAGCTTCCAGATCTCTCAGTACATCAGCCGCTGCTCAGTATGTGAAGCTCCTTCCCAGGCCGTGGCTGTTCACAGTCAGGACATCACCATCCCTCAGTGCCCAGAAGGCTGGCGTAGCCTCTGGATTGGATATTCCTTCCTCATGGTAAGAGTCTACTTTGGAGGCCCTTGCTTTGTATGCAGAAGGCACTCAGTTGAGTCCCTGGCAGCATCTCCACTAAAAAAGTAGTCTCTCTCTGCCTGAGGCCATGGAAGGCTGCTGCCAGGCAGTGTAGACAAGGGTAGGCTAGATTGATTTGCAAGAAATTGATCTTTCACTGTGGCAGTAGAAACAACCCACCCACTTGGGAACTTCTTGCCTATGGACACCAGGCCTGCACCTTCACTGTACTCTTTTCAGGCCAGTTTATAGGACATTTCTTTAGGTAAGCCTATCCAGACATTTAGAATGTTGGCATGTGTTTTTAAATCTGATTTTTAGCTCATCGCTGATTTTAATTAATTAATTTGTTTAATGTTTCAAAGAGCTGTTTTTAACTGATGGTATTATTGTTTCATTCTTTCAGCAAAGTGCTTTGATGTTTTATTGCAACCAAGTGGCATATGAATCTCAGGAAATAAAAATAAAAAAACCCAGCAACAACAGATGAACAAATTATGAAACTGGAGAGTAAGGTCACATCCACACTAACCACTTAAAGCACTATTAAAACTGACCTCACAAAGCTGCAATGCTCAGCACAGTTCCCAGGATTCCCCAGGGTTGTAAAAGTGGCATAATAGTGCTTTAAATGGTTGGTGCGGGTGTGACCTAAATATGTGAGCGCCTGAATTCATATAAGTTTGTGTATATGTGTATCTGAGTGTATGTACGCATGAGTGAATATAAGGGATTCAGCTGGTGCTTGTGTTGGCCCAGGGAGGCAGGGTAGAGGATGAGTAAAGACCCTCCATCCCTTTGTTTTCTCCTTTCCTTCCCCTTAAATTGTAGCTACCACCCACCCTGCAAGTCCCTGCTTCTGGTTCCATGGACATCAGTCCTACAGGTTGGGTGGAAGCTGAGGGCAAAAGGAAGAATTGAATGTCTCTTTCTCTGCTTGGCCTTCTCTGTCTGCTGCAAGATACCATAAATACATAAGAGGGGGACTTACCCTGAGTCAGACAATTTGCCCATCTAGTTCAGTATTGTCTACACTGACGGGCATAGGCTCTCTGGGATTTCAGTCAGGGAGTCTCTTCCCAACCCTAACTGGAGATGTCAGGGATTGAACCTGAGACCTTCTGCATGCAAAGGAAATGCTTTGCCACTGATCTGTCATCCTCCCTCGTGGTGTGATTTTGTTTTCTGTGGCGACCAGAACTGTGAGCGTTTTGTTCATCTCTACCAATCCCTGCTGTGTGAGTTTCTTTAATGAAACTGTTTTCTTTTAGCACACTGCAGCTGGAGCTGAAGGTGGCGGCCAGTCCCTCGTCTCTCCCGGCTCTTGCCTGGAAGACTTCCGTGCCACCCCTTTCATCGAATGTAATGGTGCCCGAGGGACCTGCCACTACTTCTCAAACAAGTACAGCTTTTGGCTGACAACGGTTGAGCAGACCCAGCAATTTGCCGACTTTACCATCTCCGAGACTCTGAAAGCAGGTCAGCTCCGGACACGAGTTGGTCGATGCCAAGTGTGCATGAAGAACTTGTAGCAAAGGCCAGAACTGGTCAGAGCCAACATAAGGGACTTGAGGTCTTGCAGTGCTGGAGACTGTGGGATGTGCAATCTTCCCCGGCTGCAGTAATGGCATTGAAATCACTTAAAAAACCTCTGGAGCCCCCTTATCTATATCACAGAACATGGTGCTATATTTCTCTCTTTGTTCTTCTGTTCAAGGCTACCTCAGGAGGCCTTTCTCTGGTTTTCCAGGTGCCACTTCCTGTCCTCTCTTTGACATACATAAACAGATTTTAATAGGACCTGTTGAATTTTGGAGAAAGTTCTCCTCTTCAGAGCTTTGGCTATTCCGGGCGGCTTCTCATGTGTTATGGATTAAAAGAGGTTCAACAAATGTCATAGATGTTGACTGTAACAGCCATAGTCAGGCCTCTTAATGGTTTATTTTAGAAGCAAACCCCCACCCCAGCTTGTCAGAGCTTGGTCCCGTCAATGTGATTTTGCTCACCACAGGTGAACAGGCACATGACTACACAAACACACACTATCATATTTGAAGCAACTATAAATAATTGTTTTGTCCAGGTCCCTGGAGCAGACTGTCATAATTGGTCAAGTGCTGCCAGGCACAATATTCAACAAATGAACATGTAAAACGAGTGTCTGTTTCAAACATGATAGGGAAAGCACAAGTGTGCTCTTACTGTAACATGAGGATCGAGTCTGAGGCTTATGCAACAATGAAAAGGTACCTGTGACATAGGCAGAATCAAGTTTATAAAAGACAAGCTCCAAACATCTTACAAATTAATTGTTGTATCTGAAATGATAAATTTAAAATGTTAATTGAAACTTCTAAATCAGTTTAAAAATGGAAGGATTTATCATCATGTTGCAGCTATACATTCAGGTGCTTTAGCAGTTACCCAGCATTTTTTAAATATGCATTTGGTGGAGAAATTTGTGATGGGTACACTTTTGACACACTATCCTTCCCTGTGTAATGTTTACATATAAAAGTTTAGGAAATATTTCTCAGCATTCCCCTGCTATTTAATGTGCTACAAAGAGGTGAGACAGTTGAAGCAAAGATAAGTGTTTTCACACCTACATCTCATTTAGAGCATCATCTTTTGCAAATCAGAGTAACGAAATTTACAGGCCCTGTTCAGACAATACACATATCTGCTTCTTAAGCTGAGACATGTACACTGTTTGCCCATGGATGTACCCCCTCCCTCCTTCCTTCCTTCTCAGTGTGCTGCAGTTGAATACTTCCTGTATCAATTATAACCATAGTTTTCTGTTGCATGCAAAGCAGGACCACTATTTTTACAAACCTGGATCTGAACCCAACTTCACACCAAGGTTTCAGACTCTCTTTTCCAGCTTTTGTAAACATAGCAGGAAGCTGTAGTTACTTAACAAAGGAAACCTTCAAATATGGTGCATCTAGGAAGGGGAGGGCAGTGCAAAGACATACCACGTAGGCAGAAGTTGCATGCATACCTGTTTAGTTATATTATATCCAAACTGGGCAATGATGGATCCTGGATGAATATACCAAAGAGGCAAGTATATTGAGTAGTTTCCTACAGTACTGCTGTATAACTTAGAACTGTAAAAAGCTTTTGCAAAATCAAAGCATTCTAGTGGTACTACATTGTAGATTTTTTGGTTGGCACATGTAGGGAGGCACAGGGGGCGGGTCCTATGCAGCAGGTACAGTGCATGGTGATATCTCCAAAGCTAAAACGGCCTGAGACTGCATTGTACTATTACTGGGAGGCTCCTTCTAATCCTTTCCAGGCCTCCTCTGAATGCACTGGAAAGCCCAGTAGAGAGAGGGGGGGGAGCCAGCAACAATGTTGGGCTGCCATGCAATTTCCAATGCTGCTGACCTACCTCCTCATTGCTCTGTTGGGGTGGCAGCTATGCTAGGAGTTCTGAGCTTGGCTTCATTGAGCCAAAAATGTTTCCCGTTTCCCACCTGGCTTGCCTCCCCATCAGTAGGGAGACAGGGCAGCGGCAGGTGATAATACACCTGCATAGTCTCAGGCTTGGCACCACTTACTGCCGCCCCACAACTAGCTGCCTCTCCCTCTCAGTCCTAGGCTGTGGAGGTCAAGAGTATGGGACAGGTTGTTGTAGCAGAAACAGCACAGACTGCAGGTGCCTGTAGGAGCAGAGAAGCAACTTCTAGCATGGCTCCAAGATTCTCCTTTGCATGGGAACATGAGTGCAGAATCATGTGCATGTGTGCAGCAAGTTTCTGCAAAATGAGGACCTTTTTAAATGTTTCCTGCTGGTTTAATTAAGCATATAATATAGTTTAGCCTGCACTTAAGGTCACATTCTTCAGCTATCTGCTCTGCATGTGCTTTGAGCTCTGCCATGGATTCACTGGATCCAGGTTGACTCACTTCCTAATCTGCTTTAATTGTCTCTGCCAAGCATTTGCAGCAGTTATAGGAAGCCTCTGGGCATTTTGTAAAATATGTCTTCTCGTTGCCTAATGTCTTAATATTTTCCTGTAGGTGTTTATGCAAAGTTCCTTGCTTTCTGCTTGTGACACAAGAATAGCCTAGGCTGTGTTGGATTAATCTGTGATAGTCTACTATATGTGGATGGTATCTCGTGGTCATAGGGGACTTAAAAACATGTGCAATAGTTGTGCATCTAAGAAAATAGACCATTTGTTTTTCATTTATTTTTTTTAGGGTGCTCTATTTTTACTGAGTTTTACACTATAAACAGAATAGCCAGTTATATTGAAGACCATTTTCAGATGTTTTAAAACCCATGTACCAATCTTTATGGAATGATACCACACTAAATCCCGGGTCTCTATGAACCCCTGATCATACCAGGCAGGCTGCTGGTGGTGCATATAAAGATTCACTTTGTCTAAAATCTCACCCTCCCTTACACTTGACAGGTCTCAAAATCAATCATGATTCTGTACCATTTGCAATAGGAATGCAAGGTCATTGGGGGTTAATGACTTCTGTATTCATTGGTGCTTTATGGGTCTTGAGTGAAAACGTCCAATTTTCTTTGTGGAATCTTAAAGACATATGTGTGAAATTTCATGGTTTTCTCCAACTCTTGTGCTGTACTGTACATAAAATGAGGAAATTTATATACTGGTTACTCGACAAGTTTGCAACTGTTAGAGCACATTTACAGATTTTTGCCTTTCAGAGGTAGCCTTGAAACTGCTGGTGCCAAAGTGATATACACTATAAAACAGTTTAGTTTTACACTTAACTTTGAGTAGATGTTAGATTAACCTTTTCTGCTGCTTAAACCATGGCGGGTTCTCTTTTGTTTCAACTGAGGGAGAAGTGTGATTATTTTTGTAATACACTGTCAAAAGCATCTTTAGGGCACAGGTTGTATTTTCCATTGTTAATTTTATCGAAAAAGCCATAAAACACAAATATGCCAATTTTGTGAGTTATGCTGTTTTTCCTTATGCAGTTAAATGAACACGGTCCCCTTTCTCTTCACCCCTCCCCAACTTCTCAGTAAATTTCAGAGTTTTTCTGAACAGGATGCCAGTTTTGGTGCAGGACATAAACACATATGAAAATCTAATGGAGCTTTATTCAATAGTTGTGTGTTCAAATCAATCAGTTTGCAATTGTATTACCAGAGAGATCACTTGGGGACTTTTGCCACCTACCCCTCCAGATTAACAGCAGGTGCTGTTTCCTTACAAAAGTACCAAAGGGCAGCTTTCTCTCACATGGAACCACACAATGATTTTTTTTAATATTGGATACCCCACTTTTAGCAGATTCACACTCCCCGATTGCGCAGGTGATGGTTTCTGGGGGTAAATATGTACAATTGTAACTCGGCACCAATTCATTAGGTCTTATTGCATAACAAGAGGCTAAACATATGTGAAGAAACAGCATACTTGCTTCTCAATGCACAAATGTGTAGTTCTCATCAGATTTCATTTGTAAAGGCAAAGTAGCTGCTTAGACCCATATAGAATAATAAGATGCTCATAATGGTTGCCAAAAGCATTGTTTTTTACAGGAGCAGCTAACCTAACAAGCAAAGTGCTAATGATTATGGCATCAAAGAGAAATAAATGTGCTATGTGCAGCAAAAGTAACCTTTAGGAGAGAAAACCTCAAGTTGCAAATAAACTGCATTGCTAGGCTCACAGGACTATAAAAGTTACACCATGCATGCCAGACCATGTCAAAGTAGTAACAAAGGGGAAGAGACAGTAATTTTCATTTTGCCAGAGAACTTCTTTGGGTGGTTAGAAAGGTCCAAAACAACTCACAAAATCTAGCATGTAATTTATTAAATGTTTAAGAAATTTATTAGATGCACATGTAAAGTGCTCTTACAGAGGAGAGAAAACTGTAAATATTTTAAAATAAATACAATTGCAGTTTGAAACAAATTACCTTTTTTTACTCAAAAACCATAGAAAGTTTCCATAATGATTTAAACTTAAGGTCAAGGTGAAATATGTCATGAAAATTACAGAGGAGGAGGAACATACCAAGGGAACAGGCGGCTCCTGGCACTCTCCAACCTTCACTTCCTTTCCAGGAGTGCAAGAGGGGAGAGGCTAGGAGGCTGGAGGGTTGCCCTCCAGGTCCCCCATTCATTTATTTAACTCCTAGAAACAGGAGGACAATTGCAAAATTTGTATCTATTAGATAGTTCCTTTCATAGAAACATTTAGGTCTGTTTATTTTTGAAGTGTGGTTGCAGAAATGTATTTAAACAAAACCATTGGGTCTTTTTTTTCCTGATGCAGTTGATCTTATAAAAACAACACATTTATTCCTATGAAACAGTCCAGGTGAAGAAAGAAGAGGTAAACACACACCTTTACCTCTACATCATGCTTTCAGTGTGAACAGAACTATTGCATTATACTACACTGAGTAATAAGAGCCGTCCATATATCAATGCCTTCAAGGCAATTCCCAGCAATATAGAAATCTTTACTTCAATATCATCATTGCCTTCATCCCCCAAAAGCTCATTTTCCTCAGGCAAGATACATTCTTTAAAAAACTGGGGCTGGGGGGCTGGGGCGAGGGGTACTTTCACTTCTGGGAAGTTCTTTTCAAAACTGTTATCCTCAGTTCCAGTTACTGGTCATTTCTTGTGCTCTGTTCACTGTTTATACGCAGGCACTTTGGGGCAAGAAAAGGCTGCCGTGGTCTTAGTCAATTCATATGCTACACATGGGCACACACAAGGTCAACTGAAGCTTCCTTCACACGCTCAGGATCTCAAATTCTTCTTCTGATTCAAATAGTTTGTCAGTGGACTCAATGAGCTCTGTGGGAAATGGGAAAAAAAAACTTATTATCAAGAGCATGCACCTCTGGCTTTTCTGCAGAAATTTACAAACTTTACCATGGCAAGCCTCCCTAATTAAAAAACAAACAAACACTAAAATGTCAAACTTTTCCAAATGTAACAAAGATAAAGCTTAGCTATTTATTGCAATTGTCTAACTTTCAAGAAAGGAGATGATAGATTAAGATTTGTTTTTAAAACTGTTCTCCTTTAACTTTTGCCCCATGACAGTCTTCCCTTCTTTTTCCAGAGATATGTTGGGCACAATCCAAGGTTCTTAGCATGTAGGCTTAATGCTCAGTTTTAAAGCAAACTCTTCTGTACCTTCAGCAAGGATTCATTTTTAAAAGCTGCCTTTGGTATCACATAAATTTCTGTGGGTCTCTTTCCTGCAGTCTCCAACCTGCAAAGTGCAACTTGCTGTTCCTTAAAGAGCAAGCTTTGTTCTTGTTCTTGTGCCTTTCACCACATTTAGAGACTTTTATGACCTTCTACTTACATCCAAATCAGCATTAGTGCAATCCCTTTTTTCTGCTTTTCCACACTGATGCAAGACACTTGATTTACCACATCCCCCTTTTAAATCCCCTGTTCCAGAGCTTATGGACTTCCATTTGACATGAAGACCAGTTGCACCCCACCCCATTCCACAATCCTGCCTTCAATCTGCAAGGTCTGCATCAGTCTCATTTGCTGCTACTGTTTCACGGGGAATTTCAGTTCCAAATGGATCCCATCTGTTGGGAGACAGAGATAACTCCTCTCAAGCAGCACTGCCCTTTATATGTATTTACTTAAGATCTGAAGTCCTTCCACCACTACTAGAACTGGGTGCACCAATTTCCTAGGATGGGCTGAATCTTCAGAGTACTTTGGAAAAGATTCCAGTGCCATTGTGATTTAAACAAAATGTCTTGCTGACATTACTGGAATCCATCACATAACCACCAATACATAGGACCAATTTCTATGTGGCTCTCACTACAAGATAACCAGAAAAGTCACAGCATAACAAAAGGGGAAAAGATTCCATTCCCAGGGATGACAAATTAGTGTTAAACTAGTGAAAACCTTGGCTGAGCACACAGCTTCATACATCATGAAATTGACTTTAGAAAGAGCACAGCCGTGGGAGGAAGGGAAGACAACAAAAGTTTGCAGTACCTTCAAAGTCTAACAGTGCCATAAGCTTGTTTAGGCAACAAATCCCACAAAACTTTATGTCACAACAAAACTGCTAAGTCTTTAAGATGCCACTGCTGTGTTGCAACATATGAATATGACTACAGCCTCTGGGAGGAAAAGTAGGGAAGGGTTAGATAGGAACATTTGTTACTTCACAACCAAGATTTCATCTCTCTCTGTATCCCCCCCTCTATATATATATAGTTGCTTGGGGGGGGGAGGAGTTAAACACAATCCTGTACCTGCTCCAGTTGTGGTTACTTCTGGCTTTGTAGGAGGTATGAAAGGGGGCCAGTGCGGTGGATGCTTTTGAACCAACTCAAACATTCGCAGACTCTGTTGCTTAAGTATTTCCTGGGGAGAACAATATTTCATTTTTAAATGTGTGCTGCAATAACAAAAGCAGAAAATATAGCTGAATTATACAGGAAGTTAACAACTGGAAGTAGTTGACAGTTTGTGCTCGTGTGCTACAGAATCATCACCATAATCGCTTGCACAGTCCTTTAGGTAGTCTACTTCTCAGTCTAATGATCAATGCTCACACTTTAATGCTTTCATGACTGAAATATCTGTGAGCATTCTTGCGACACCACAAAAGCACAACTGGAGCTTTTATAGCTGAGCAAAACTCAGGCAGATCATGTTCACCTCGGTTTTATTTTTCTGCAAAGCCACACATTATGTCCTATGACTGCAGGGAGAACTTATTCAAGGAATGGCTTAGTAAGGAACATAGGAATCTGCCCTATACGGCATCAGATTGTTGGTCCATCCAGCTCAGCAACGTCTACACTGACTAGCAGAAGCTATTCAGGATTTCAGAGTTCTCTTCCATACAGATCATACATAATATTCCTAAATTATTGGACCTTTGTCTGATCCAACAAGGTGCTTACATTATATCATGAACTTTTTTTTTTTTTTACTTCCAAAGCCAAGCAGTGTGGTCTGTCACATAGTCTCACACTCACGTACCATTGGGTTGCTTTTCAACAAGTACCAGGGCTGTGGGGAGATCCCAAAAGTAATAGGCACCTGCACACCAATAATGTGTCTCACTCACAAACCAGGGCTGGCAGATGAAGACATGACACAGGAGCATACACACTTTAGGTATCAGATCAGAATGTAACATGGGCAATAGATCCATATATACTTTGGGCCCTGGCTGACCTCTCTATGCAAGCTGCAGGGGCACATGCTGCCTTACGCCATGCATTTTCCCTATGCCACCACTGCAGCCGATTAGCAAATCAGTACAAAGAAATGTGTTGCTGAGCAGAGAGGGCCACAATGGGGAGTAATTTAAAACGGCCTCTCCTCTCCTTGGTTGTATTATTTCATGCATCTCACCCCACCTAATGTACCTAGAGGTTCATTTTAAGGGGGAACTTATGCCAGTTAAAAGGTTTCCTGATGCTTACCTTTTGCACAAGGCTACACCAGTTATCAAAGTCCTTTTCTTCTCTACAAAAGAATCCCTGTGAAGGTACAGGAATATTTTAAGTGAGATATAATTTGGGGACAAAAAGTACCCAGTCAGAAGTCTGGTGTGGGGAAAAGCAAAATCCAGCTGTCCAAATTTTACTTTTCAGGGCATCTTGAACATTATAATAACTCCCCCATGATTGGTCATGCAAGTACCTCGTCAACAGTCAGAAGTGGTACAAAACAGAAACAGAGAACAAGGCCACAAATTGCATTAACAAGTAAGGCTAAATTAACCAGTATACAAAATATTGGGCAGTTTAGATATGTAGCCAAACCAGGGGCTTTGGCATAAGGTAAAGTTAGCTGCCTGTGCATGATAGGGGAGGTATAGCATTCGTGTTCCAATTGTGAAGACAAGAAGAAACAAAAGTGTGGGGTATGGACCAGAAGGGTACAAGGCTCCAGGTCAGGGTGACAGTCATCCACTCCTGCCAACACCTACTAAAGCTACAGAGGGATCGAGATTCATTATCTTCATCCGATGTGGTGCTTGCTGGCAATGGAAGCTATGGTCATCTACAGCACCGTTTTCTTCAGAATCTACAAAAATCTGTGTGGTGTGAGGGTCCAAGTAGATCAACTCATTTCCTGTGCAGGTAAAACAAGAGCAGTTTGTCAGAAATGGGTAGAACTGAAAGCCATTCAGTGTTGCACTCTGTATGGACATTAACAGAAGGTGAGGTAGGGCAGATGAGACAGTGGACTGAGAAGAATTTTTTAAAAAAGCTTCCAAATGTAGGAAGCAGGGGCTTAGAAATATAGGAATCTTCCCCACTGATCCAGCTATCCTGGTATTGCTGTCAGTGATGGGCAGTGGCTCTCCAGGATCCCCAAACGAGAGTCTATTCAAGCCCTAACTGGAGGGGCCAGAGATTGAATCTGGGACCTTTTTCCACACAAATCTGTGCTCTACCATTAAGCCGCAGAAGAAATACACAATAATGAAAATGAGAGAACAATGCAATGCAGCAAGAGACTTTTGGTGTCTATGAACACAAGGGGTGCTGATGCTAACAACAGTAGAAAGGCAAAGAGGTAGTAGTGCTGGAGAGGCAGGGAGGCCAAGGCCCAGAAGGGGAAATGGGCTGAGTCAGGGCGACTGAAGGAAATGGAACTGAGCTCAAACATAATAAACTGAAAGAAGGAGAGGTGAAGGAGCCTAAGGGAATCAGGGCAGAGAAGAGATGGAGCTGAGAAAATAAGTAGCCAAAGATGAGCTGGGGGAAGACTTGCATAGGACAGGAAAGGTTGCAAACTGCTCGGAGGAAGGGTCTTAAAAGAATAGGTGGGCTGGAGAAGCCAAAGCAATGCTTTGGGGAAGGACTAGATTTCATACAGTGATTTGAACTGCTCTCGTACTCTCAATACTGCAACTTGTCAGCATAATGATATCTGGATAATACTTAATAACCTTAATAGTTTATCTCCATTAAGACAGGCACCTGCTGTTCATTAAGCACAAAATCAAAAGGCTCAGGAGAGCAATCTGCATTTTCAACTTCACTCTCCAAACTGGGAATTAGCAACATGTCCACTGTGATCACCACCCAATCCTACCCATGTTGTATGTTTTGATGTCCCATGCTGTGATAGGGCGTGTCTTGTGGCAAGCTTTGTGAATAGAGGAAATGCTTTCCCCAACCTTTCTCTGATGAAGTGTGTATTACACACGAAAGCTCATACCTTGAAAGCTTATATTTAGTTATATTTAGTGCCACTGGAATTATTAAAAAAGATTTTTTCATCTTTCATTGTAATTTATTATGACTATGACAGATCAACACGGCTATCCCCCTGAATCTTTCTCTGGTATATTAAATAATGTTGTGGGCTTTTTTTGCCTGATCTGCTTGCCTTTGCCTCCAGGCTGAGCCTGGGGTGTCCTTATGTACACTTACAGCACAATACTACTCAGTACTACTGAGTGCACTCAAGAGCACAGTCTTGTAGAGATGCTTGATCAGTCTTTTTGTCATCTTGACTCTAGGAGGATAACAGCAACAAACTGGGGAACCCTTAGTTTTGATAATGTTGTCTTTAACCATTTCCACATCCCCTGGGGACAGACTGGGAATGAGCTCCTCCCCACCAAGTTTTCATTGTGGAGAAAAGTGAACAACTGAATACATAAATGTGTGGCTTTTAACCCTTCTTTAAAGAGAAATTAACTTTTCAGAATAAGGGGGAAATCCACATACAAATGGTGATGTTTCAGTCATTCACCTCTCCCTAAAGAGAAAGAGGTAAGAGAACAAACAAGTGAGGTAGGGAGTATACTAGAGGCCCAATCTAATATTCCCCCTGGGGACAGGGGAGGAGTTAGCATTCAAAAAGGCCTGCTAACCACCTTTTCATAAAGTAACTCTATTTAAAAGCCCTACTGATCAATGGATGCATTTATCTATCAAGAGCTAAACTATTCATGCCATTAGCTATAACTACTAACAGATATGGGACACCATTATCTTGAACTTTTCCTAAGAAAGGACTGTGTCTGTCTGTGTGTGCATATACATGCATGCAGAGAGAAGATTTCATGCATCATTTCATATTTTTTATTCTAATTTATTTACAAATTAAATAGGCAGGACACACAAGGAAAAGGCAGTGGAGGGAAGAGGTAGAGGATGGAGAAAGGGCCAGGTTTTTTGTATTGTTTGTGAAAATTTGATAAAAGCAAGTAAAGGTTTCGAGTCAGGCGGATCATTGATTGTTGGTCTTTTTCCTGAATGGTAGTTGGTGGTTCTTGTCCTCAACCAGAGAGACAAAGGGTGAAACCTCCCTGTGGCCCCAGTCTCCTAGCTAGTGACAGAAGCTTGGGGACACTACTTCTTTGGCTCTTCAGGCTCAAAGCAAAGTATATGATGCATTATGAAGCAGTATGGAGTATCTTTTATATACTCTCTTATTGCTGCTGGCTGTCAGACCCACCTGCATTACTTAGCAAATTCAGCTTTAAAATAATCCTTCAGAAGCAAAGATATTTTTTGGTACTCCACTTATTTTTCCTTACCTAAGAATCCTATAAAGTAGTAGGCATTGTTTGGTTTTCCTCCTAACGCTCCCAAAGATTGTGGCATCTTAAAACACTCCTACAGATTGAAAGAAGAAGATGACGAAGAAGAGATTTATTACATTTATATGCCACCTTTCTTCCATGATGGAACTCAAGGCAGCATATACAGAGTCCCCAGGCACTAAACAGACCCAGACCTCTTTAGCTTGAGCAAAGCTGTTTCATCATGCTCCTTCACACCATGCATATGTATGTGCACTAGTTATTAAAGTACCTGCAACTGCTCAAAACATTTCCAAACACTCCTATTAAGCTGACCAAATCAATCACATCAACAATAAGAGAACCATACCTTAAAAGCATCAACATAAACCGGATTGATGTGGTTTATCCCCAAGCGAAGAGGTACAATCAACAGCAGAGGCTTCCAACCACAGCAGATCCCCATAGGGCTCTTATTTCGGCTAAGCACACTCCTGTGTGACAGGGAGCTGCAGTGGGTACTGGAACAGTTCTGGGATGGAAACCGGCACATCTTCTCTGGGAAATAAGAGACAATAAAACCTAATTGTCCATTCACTTGAGTTTAACTGTTCACTTTAATGGAGGGAGCCATTCATGTGTGTACACATCTTATACTTATCTATGAAGTGAATACTTAGTTCACTGTCCCAAAATACTTGTGGGTTATAGCAAAGATATTCCTTACAGAAGGAACCAGTAGTTAAGAAGGAAATTGTGGTGATTCTGTCTGCACAACTAGAATAAGCTTGGAAAAGCTAGTTGTAAGTTTCAGAACTCAGGTAAAGAAGCAAACCCTGAGTTTTCAAAAGAAACTGATTACAAAATAGCAATCAAACCGTTCAGTGGATGCATTGTGACACGTAACATGATGATTCTCATGTGGTATGGCTGTGAGACTGAAATTACAGTAGACCTCTTTTAGTTGACAACCTGTGTCCAAGCATGCTTGTACTGATCTTCATATTTTCCAAGGAATAAAAGTCAGACTGGAGCTAAATCCCAATTCAGTTTAAGGCCTGGGTGAATCAAAAACTCTGTTAAAAAAGCTGGTGCTTATAACTTACTGATATCTTCAATCACAACTGTGTTGTCCATAGACACATAAACGGCTAAGGAATTCCATTCATCAAATAGTGCAAGTTTCCTGTGGGTGGGGAAACAGACAGTAGTAAGTCCAAATTCCATGCCACTCAGACATTCTGCCTTCAATATGACTGGAGGACTCTTAAATAAATAAGATGTTCTATCTTTTGGGGAAGAGCTTCTAGTTATTCCCTTTTGTACATCTTGCCACTTCTCTGACCCATTTTTATATTACGTTTACTGATACTTCTAGGAGAGGTCATTTTACAAATACATGGATAAAGTTGCACACCAGTGCAGTGGGATTCTTCATGAGTGTTCAATCCCATGCTTTAGTGGGAACTGGCAACAGCCGGCAAGGGAAGACTTGCCTCCATCAGGGGCTGAGTGAGTTCCAGTTGCTTAGCCACACTCCCTTGCCACAGAATACATCACTGGGCTCTAGCGCTTAGTAGGCTGGCGCCAAAGGTCAACAACAGGGAGGATTATGGCAGGATTAGGATTAGGTCAGGAAATGCCACCTAAATAATTCAGGTACCATAGGGACACAAGACTTGAATGTCATTTTTATTCTAAAAATCTGTTGTAAACTACTTTCAAGAGCCTCTCAGAGATGCAAGTGGGATGCAAGCATTACAAATATAATACCGGTAAATAAATGTTGTTTATCTGCACAAAACCTTTAAGAAAGTTATGGAGAACATTTGATCCCCCAGAAGTTGCTGAACTACAATTCCCATCAAGCATGCTTAATGGCCACGGATGACAAAAGCTGTGGTTCAGCAGCATCTGGAGGACCACACCTGCTTTAAAGGGGGGAAAGAAAAACAGAAGATCATTTTTTATTGTTGCAGGTGCTAATCTGGATCCCTGATTTCTGAGATTCAAATTATTAAGCTTCTGCTTGTTTTTATTGAAAATGTTCTGAAGATGCAGATTGCTATGCTAAATTAATACAAGAGACTGGCAGTTTAATGTAATTTTTATCTCTCTATCTGCCAATATTCAGCTGCCACTACTAACCTTCCCCAAGTATGGTCATATTTCAATCTTCTGTTAACTGCTTACGTGGAAGAGATACATTGCTTTTCCAGCTTAATGTTACTTAAAAATAGGATTTTTACATCAGGTCTAGAATTTCAGACTGCTCTTATTTAACAGGTCCCCATGCTTTTAAAACCGCAATTTAAATTTTAGTGCTTCGAGTAATGACAGATAAATTCTATAACATGGGAACAATACGTTTCCAGAATACTGAGCTGCTTCAAAATCTAACCAGAGATCACAACAGTAAGTTGTGATGCTAACTAGAAACTTCGTCCTAGAGGGGTTTTGCCTTCCCCGTTCTATCATATGGATAAATTCTGCAAGTTGTTGCTTGATTTTTCATGCAAGAGATAGTCTTGTGATTAGGAGTGTATAGCCTATGGAGGACAGCTGAAGTCATGCAATGGTTGGTGAATTGGAATCAGGGCACTTGGCTTTAAATCCCTACTATGCCATGTAGCTCAATGAGTGACGTTTGGGCAAGTCACTATCTCTCAGTCTAACTTGCCTCAGAAAAATATTCTGGATAAAACTGATAACTATGTACTGTGCTTAAAAAAGGGCATTAGAGGCTCCACTTGTTCATCCCACAGGGAATATATGCTATCATCTGCCAACAATGACCTTCCACCATCTGCCTGGGGCAAAAAGTCAGTCTCCATGCAAAGACTAAATGTACACAAAACTGAAAATAGTAGGAAACTCTGTTGTTGACTGTTATTCACCATCATTTTTTTTAAAAAAATTACAAAGCAGGATTGCTGTGTGAAATAGCTAGACAGCAATTTGGTCCAGGACTCAATCAAGATCCATTGCATGTGTTAATGTAACAAAGCCAGGAAGCTTGTGCATAAAAGTTCATGCCACAATAATTAATCGTTAATGTGCCAGAAGAGTCAATCATCATCACCACCACCATCATCATTATCTCCAGGGAGAACCTTCATGTTATGAAAGTGCAGCAGAGTATCAATGTTACATGAGTGGAACTAAACTGTCTTTCCATTCCATCTAAATTCCACACAAGATATACATGCTTGCTTGCTTGCTTACTTGAGCACTTGGGCAACAGTATTTGGTCCAAACCATTCCCCAATAGACTTCCCTTCACCAACACCCATCTGTGCTGTGTAGATTAGAAACAGAAACAGACACACAGAAAAATAAGAAGCATCAGTCTGTCGAATGGCACATTCTTTTAGGCTGCATTGCACACATTCCAAAGCCATTAGAAATTGGGACTACCTTCACACAAATGAGATGGAAACTTGTTCTGTATCATGGGTCACACTGGAATGTTATCACAAAACTAAGAACTTCAGCTACATATTTTAAGCTTGGTTTAAGCTGAGCAGCAATACTAAACTACAGTGTCTGAACCCAGACCACTAGCAGTAAGCCAGAAAGAAGCCAAGAACAAACCTTCAGAGTTCAGAACACATGACAAGCCATAATATGACTTATTTGAGTCACATGAGAGGGAACTATACAGCAAGGGAGAGGCATGTTCATGATTAAACCATGGATAAAGACAAATTGTGGTTCCGTGGCCTGGTCCATATGTCTCAATTAATCTCACATTTCAGAATCATGCCTTTTACCTAGGGGCTCCCATGACATAAAATGATTTGGGAACCTGTATTCTAAATTACACCCTCATCACCCAATTATTATTATTTCTATATTTGTGTGTGCGCACACAAAAACTTATTCTCTTTTGCCCTGCTATGCTTTTGACCAAGATTTGCAACTTTTATAGCATTTGAAGGCATACATACATTTTTCACACTAAAACTATGCTAACAGAAGTTTAAGTAAGCTAAAAGTTTGAAAAACAAGGGTGGAAGAAACAATTATCAAAGCTAACTCTTACCCATTTGATGGATTGAATAACAGCAGTCTTTTCTGTCCAGAAAACAGTGTAAGATTTTGTGATATTCTTCAGGTTGCCTTTTGTGTTTTTCCCAATGCCAATCTTAGAGAGAAAATTATTCTAGATTTTAAATATCATATCATATCTTGAAAAGTAGTGTTCAATGGCAGTAGGTGATACATGTATACCTTTGGTTATGATATCTACCGTAATTTTCTAAATTATTGGTCACAAATCAGGGTTGCATACTTAATAATAATAATAATAATAATAATAATAATAATAATAATAATAATAAATTTTATTTGTACCCTGCGCTCTCCAGCTGGTGCCAGGCTCAGAGTGGCTAACATTACGTATATAAATAACACAGTATACATAAAAACAGGCATCAATTAATTAAAATACATCTTAATTCAGACAAATTAAAATACTACTAAAAAAGAACTACAATTGCACAACCAGGTAATATAATTTCTGAACCAGAAAAAAAAACTGATTTTAAAATATAACTAGGAAAGCTGCACATAATAGCATATTTTCTCTTCGCAAAACTTATTCTAGTGTTGCTAGAATCAACTAGATGAGGCACTGAAGCCCCACCCCAAACACTATAAAACATATTCAGACACCCCTCACCCCCACTCATTTCTCATTCCTTCATCCACAACCATTCTGGGAATCTACTGGTGAAAGATCACACTCACCCCTCCCCAAGTGTCGACAGATCAGAGCCTGGGCCAACATCATCTGTCCGCATCGCAGCATACAGCCCCAGCCAGCATCTGAGGAAGGGCCAGTGCCACCTGGAGTCAAGAATCACCACATTTACAAAAAGAAACAGCATAGAATGCTTCCCTTCCTTGGATTTTTCTCTTCACATAAAAGAAAAATGCTTAGTACCTACAATAGTTTGCTATTGGAATAATTCTTAGCATGATGAAAATGCAGTGGAGGACCGAGTGAGGTGCATTCACCAACAAGTAGGCTTTAACCTAAGCTGTGGATCATAAATCCAAAATTCTGAAAGAATGTTGTGATAGTTTGATTAATGTTATCCGGCCTTACCCAATCTCGCGACCTCAATATGCTTTGGATTCAAACTCCCTATCAAGCCCAGCCTGCATAATGACCATGCTGGCTGGGGCTGATGGGAATATTAGTCCAAAATGTATGGTGAGCACTGAGTTGGGAAATGTAAGAGTATAGACCCACACCCAACTCATAGCATAAGAGCACTGAGAGCCACAAAGGAGAGGGTAGAAGATAAATAAGGTCTTTGAAAGTCTGGTGGCAGTTCAGATGGCTCCCCCAAAGGAAGCTGGTTGGAACAAACCCAGTATCGTTCCCTTCAGGAAGCATAACAAATATCTAAGTGTGTCCCACCAATGCTACCCAAAACAATTGCTAGGCTGCAAAGACCTCACTGGATCAAGGCAAAAGTCTGAAAGTGTCAGGACCTGTTCTGTACCAAGTAATTTTCTCCACCAAGGGCAAGCGGATGCAGCAAACTTTTAAAAAGCACACACTAAATGATCAAAGGCTGCAAGTGCTGTCATCCTGAACTAATTGTTCATTCCTTTACGCAGGTCATATTTTATAGAACAGAACAAAGGGAAGGGAAAGAACCCACACATCTCAGAAAGCATACCTACCAATTGGTGAAAATTTTCTTCTGTAGGTAAACCAAAGACGAGCACTTATATCCAAAAGAAGCTTAGATTTTTCTAGAATGAAAAAAGCATTACAAATAGAGAGTTCATATTACAAATTTACACAAATTCAGTATTTGTGGTTGCTGCTGCTGCACTGCTGAACGTGAACAACTTAAGAGAGGATCAAGGATCTACGTGTATTAAAGTAGCCGCCTTTTGTAGAAAGTCTGCACTCCTTCTTAACTCCCCTTTTTGCATTCCAAAGACATGTCAATATTTGGAGCAGTTGCTTCCACAGTTCACTGCAGAAGTGCAGATCTCTCAAACTCCATGTTATATCTGTCAGTTGACTCCATGTTAAACAGAGTTCCCCTGCTTTATTTCTCTCATTCCACAATCCTAATAAGAGGGTCTTTAAATCTCTTTCAATCTGTCATTGTTCAGCACATGATCACCCCCAAGCTGTTTTTTCACCCAAGAAAGTGTCACAATACCATTCCCTTTCTCAAGAGTTAAGATCACCCTATCAAATGAAGATTGTTTAGCCGTAATCATCCAATTGCTAGAACTAACACAAGACACATATGAAAAACCTGTCAAAAATATATATATTGTGTAAGGATAGTCTCTAGATACCATCCTCCCCGAAATGTCATTTTGGTTTACAGCATTAGTACTCCAGGCATTGTAGACAGCAGATTTATTTTCCAGGATTTCTACTCTCTACACAGATTAATACAGTCGGGGCACAATACAAATGTGAGAAACATGATGTGCTTAAACTAAGCATCCACAAAAGCTTTGTGGACCTTAGAAACAAAGCTTCCTTCCATTCCTACCTGTTTTAAGATGGTGCTGCCTTCCTAAGATCCAGACAGGCTCATCTGTTTCAGGAAGCTCTTCTACATAGTCTACTAAAATAATAATTAGGTTTTCATATTTTTTTGAAAAATAAACACACATGTAGAACATTTATTCCCTTATTTCCCCCGTAATTTTAGTACCTGTTCAGTTCATTCCTAACTAATGAACCTCTTACCACACTGTCACACTTTGTTTACCCTTTCGGACATTGGAATTTAGACCTCTTACTTTTAGCCAGACTATAGCCTTTGCCATTTCCACTGCAATATTGTAGCCGACACTGAAACCAGATCCTATGTGGTAAGAGCTGAACATTAAACACGATGATCTATGATTTGCAAATTTCTTCTTTTGGCTGATGTAAAAGGTGCATGAGATAGATTTGTTAGTTTTCACATGTATGCTGTGATCATATCAGCTGAGAAAGGGTCCCAATACGCAACAGCTTAACAATACGGAAGTACAGTAGGTTCAGTCCCTGCCTTTAGAACTAAGTTTTTTAAAAGTATCTATTACTATAGCAATGGCAGATATAAAGTAAGTCATCATATCAGGACAAGGAACAAAGGCGTTGCAGAACTGAGACCACAAATAAACAAAAAAAATGGGTGATAGGAGAGGAAAATAAGCTTATTTTAAAAGAAATGTTCCATTTCACAAAATAGTCCTTTCACATGAAAAAAGATCTTCATTGACCTGGTATGCGTTTTCAAAATTCCATATTTTTTGTTGAAAAGAAAGACATTTTCCTCTACATGCTGTTTACAAAATTGATCTTTAAAATGTGGGGGACTATCCTACAATAATGCGTCCATTTCTTCACTATGATGTGAAACAACATATTCATGGGGTTACCACACTAAATAGCTGGGAAAGTAGAATCATGGCTTCTTTTATGAAGGAGCATCTCCACCCCCATCATTCTGCCCAGACACTGAGATCCAGTACCGAGGGCCTTCTGGGGGTCCCCTCACTTTGAGAAGTGGAGTTACAGGGAACCAGGAAGAGGGCCCGCCCTGTGGAACGCCCTCCCAGCAGATGTCAAGGAAATAAGTGACTATCTGATGTTTAGAAGACACCTGAAGGCAGCCCTGTCTTGGGAAGTTTTTAATGACTGATGTTTTAATGTATTTTTAATCTCTTGTTGGAAGCCGCCCAGAGTGGCTGGGAAAAGCCAGTCAGATGAGCAGGGTATAAGTAATAAATTATTACTACTACTATTATTATTCTCAATCCATTACACATGGGGTACTGAACCTGTATTCCTTAAGATGTTGTTGCACTCCAACCCCCACCAACCCTAGCCAGCACAGACAATATCCAAGCATAATGGGAGTTGGAATCCAACAAAATTTGAGGCACCGCAGGTTCCTCATCAATGTAAAATAGATTCTTAAACAACAATATTAAGTCCTCGTTTTTGTGTGTTACATGTAAAACATTAAAAGAATGCCTGAGATCCAGAACCTTTAACTACAGTATAGTCTTGCCCAGATGTTACTTTTCCAGACAACTAAGTACTATAACTACATAAGAAAGTGAGGAAGATTGTTTCGTACTAAGGAGGCTTTGGGGTAGGACCCACTGTTGGTAGACCACGTGTTTGATATGTAGAATGTCCCAAGTTCAATCCATGGCAGCAAATGGATCATGTGACAAGTTACTGAAAGACCCCTCTCCCCAAGATCCTGATGATTCACTACCAGCCACTACCACTACCAAACAATACTGGGCAAGATGGAGCAATAATCTGAGCTGTAAACAGGCATCTTCCTATCTAAACCTGGGCTGAGTTTCCTTCTCTACCATGGTTGGATGTGAACTGTTCATTGTATAGAAATCAAGAGTTATTTTGTGTGTAAAATGCAAGTAAAAGTGGCCACCCTATAGAACTGTTGTACACACTCAGAGACAAAAACTGAGCTTACCCTTAGATTTTGGCCAATCAAATATAAAGCTATGTTCATTTAAGATGGACATAATAAGGATTTTACTGTAAAAGTTGAACTGTTAAAAGCTTATCTAATAATAATAACTCAGCAATAGACTGCACTCAATTATTTCAATCGGTTTTCTCCAACTATGGGTAATGTTGTATATAACCCAATATATTTGGTTTTAGTGAAGACAGAGTTCTAGTTCTGCATCATATTGTTTTTTCCCCCTTTTTGCATGCTTTTTTAAAAATGTAACTTGCATTCTTTTTTATTATGACAATAAGTCTCAACAAAAAACAGCGCATAACATCATATTGAAATTACTGCTATTACTAACCACAACTTCAAATAGAACGAGCTGTACTAAAATAAGAAAAGAATGAGATGTAACACTAAATTGCTGCTGTGAGCTCCTTTAAACAAGCATTAACAAGTCTTGACGAAAAGCAGTGTGTAACACCATATTGAAATTACTGCTACTACTATCTACAACCTCAACTAGAACGAACTGTACTAAAATAGAAAAGAATAAGACGTAACACTAAATTGCTGCTGGGAGCTCCTTCAAACAAGCAAATGTAATGTTAAAAAGGTCAAAGCAGCCTAATGTCAGCAATTCTGCAGTTCATGACATGGTTTAAAAGGCAGGCCTCTGTGTCTTTCATTTTCAGCAGCTTCCTTTACTAAACTTAGTGTCATGAAAGAATATTCGTTTTCAAGAAAAAGAAGTACAGTATTTGTGTGTAGTGATGTGATTCTTAAAAAACTGATTCAGCTTTTAGTAACATCAAGGATTCTCATTCTTGTTATTTCTGAGGGATGATCCACTTAAAGTGGATATATCAAGTGAGGAAAAGGTGTGATAAATATATTTGAGAGGATAAAACACAGTTCATTGACATATAGTGAAAATCTCAAGTTTCAATAATTATTTTTTAATTGCATGAGAAGGAATTGACACAGAGCTTGCAATTAATAATTTCATTAGTTATAAGAACTTGGAAGTTGCAGGATACAAATGGGAAAAATAAGCAAAAAAATTAAGAAAAAAATTAACCAGATATTTTAATTGACTTTTCCAATGCATAAAAATATGCTGCAGCTCAGACTGATCATTCATCAATGCCATAAAGTCAGGCATGAACTAACCTTTGATACTTTAATTTCCCACATAAAAGCATCTGCATGACACTCTTTGCATGCACTACCCGAGTCCTGTTTATTTTTCCAAAAGGAACTGGAAATTTTTAACCATTTCGGTTCCAAACTTAAGACTGTGCAGTTATTTTAATACAAAGTCTACTGTGACATTTAAAAGAAAACTAAATGGATTTCCTTAATTCATCGTTTCACATTTGAAACTCTGGCAAGATTTGGCTTCTCTCATTTGCAAGTCCTTACTACAAGGATAGCCCTTTTTAAAAGGTTGGAAATAAAAATAAGAGTTCAGATAATCTCGGAGTGAGTTTTGGATGGATATAAAAGTTTTGCTTGTCTTGTCTGCACTATGCTTCATGCTGTAACATTTCTGTCTACAGTTGTAGGTAAGCAACTTTGCTTTCACTGCAAAACTAGATTAAAACAAAGCAAACTTTGTTTGAAATTATGCTTCCCCATTTAGTCATAGATCTTACAAATTTGGCAAGTCCCCATCTCTTAACTTAAACAATTTCTGAGTTGCTGTGATCATAAAATTAAAGCAAACCACCTCAAAATCCTAGAATAGGGCTAATACAGCTAGAAATCAACTGAACAGAACCATTTGCACTACAAGTTATGCAGAACTATGATGTTTTCTGTACTGACGTAAGAGTTGTGACAATGCCGTAACATGCAACAAGACTGTTGTATAGGGACATCACTGTACAGTATTATGTTAGTAACCAATCCCACCCTACACTACCTAAGCCTCAGGATTTGCAAATGGACTCAGCAGCTCAAGTACTAGACACGGTGGGGAAACTAGAGTTAATTTCCCACAATTATACTTAACGCTTCAGGCACAGAAACCAGAGGCTTGCAGCCAGGAACACACAGGGTGGGTTAGAATGACATCAGCATGGCAAGGAGGTGCCTGAGGAGCCTAGATGTGGGAGTCTTAAGGCTTACAAAAGTAACTACAGCTTTTTTACTGGACATACCATAGATTACTGCAGGAATAAGTGGTGGAAAGCAGCCTCAACTTGTCTTTTGGAGTTGGACACCGGCCTTCTAATTTACAAGTTCATTTGCAACTTCATACATAACTTATTCAACTAGACATATGTCAGCTCATGTACCTACACACAGACAGTGTTATTACATGGACTGGGGAAAATAACAGTTTGTGATGGTGGGTCAATACCACGGATCACCTTTTGAAAGATTCAAGATAGATGGTAAAAATAATGCTTTGTTTACTTTGTTATGCTTGCATTTTGGACTGGTGGTCACAAAAAAATCTAACTCATCTTTATAGCAGTAAACAACACTTCAGGCTCAAGTGGCCTCAGTGGCACATGGCACCTTTCACTAGTCAAGGCTGCTGTAACAAAATGAGCCTGGCTGATCATCCACATTCTAGTAAACTCCAGATTAGATTCCTCCAATGTATTATATATGCAGCTGCCCCTGGAGATTGCTCATAAACTTCACTTAGGTTGCAGTCCTAACTACACTTACCTGGAAATCAGCCCACTGAATTCAACAGGATTTACTTCTAAGTAGACATGGTTAGGATTGTGCTGTTATTCCAGAAAGCAGATGGTGGTCTTTTAAGCGGGACACTCTTGAAGGGAACAAATTATGTAGATCTGTTCCAGTTTGGGTTTCAGCCTTATCTCCCCGATGCTTTTGATACAATTGATGGTATCCCTTGGGCCCCCTGGCAACTATGCTGTGGGGTGCCACACATATCCTCTTTTCCCAAATCTTGTTTGACATCTACAGTATATGATGCTGGTAGAGTGACTTAGACTGAGGTATTATCAATAGGCAGATGACACCCAATACTGTTTCTCTGTAACATCTGAGACAGGTGTAGTTGTGCAGATCCTAGACTAGTGCCTGGACACAGTGGTGAGCTGAATAAAGCCATCTGAGTGGGCGGCTCCAGATCTAGGAATTAGGTGGGGTGCCTGCTCTGGACAGCACTGTACTCCTACTGAAGGAGAAGGTGCGTGGTCTGGAGATGCTTCATTGTCAGTGGAGACTCACATTATCCCCAGTGGTTAGAAGTGCCTTTACCAGCTTTGGCTGGTTACACCAGCTACAGCTGTTCCCAGAAAAGAAGGGTCTGACTACAGTGACCAATGCATTGGTAATCTCAAGACTAGATTAATTTGAAGTGCCCTGTGCAGGATTGCCTTTAAAAGAAAGTTTGGAAGCTGCAACTAATGCACAATGAGGCAGCAGCTGAGTGGGGCAGCCTACCATGATCATATTTAATCAATTTGGAAGGAGCTGTACTTGCTGTCAATTTGTTACCAAGGCAAATTTCAGATACTCTTGCAGATATATTAAGCCCTCTATAACTTGGGATATCTGAGGAAATGCTGCTCCCATAAAGATGTGCCTATTTGTAAAGAAAAGATGTCAAAGGAGGCTCTCCTATTGGTACCACTATTAGCTGCAGCAACCCAAGGGAGGATATTTCTGTGATGGCATGCACTCAATGGAATTCCTTCCCCTACAATAAAAGGAAGGCGTCAACTATTATAAATTCTTGATGCCAACTAGGAGATTGAGCTACAACTCAGAAAGTCATTAGTTCAAATCACACCTCTGTCATGGACTTATTAGCAAGAAGGCTTAGCAAGCATCTCTCTCTCAACCTCATAAGAGAAACCTTGCTGGTTTGTTGTACTGACTGACACAATGTGAAGCATACTGAACGCTCAAAAATATATTAGGATTTTGTCAGTAGCATCAGATGCTGTAGGGAATTATCTCATTTCACACACACTTCAATTTTTTCATGCCCCTCAGCTATGAACTTAAAACAGCAGCACACAGGGGAAAGGGCCAGTGAAACCATTTGTGATTTAGGGTGAGGAGCCCTACCATCTTTCCATACTCTGTCAAAACCAGAAGATCAGTTATTCTTACAACAGAGTACGGTCAGCTGTACAGCTTGTTCTGGTTTGCATTTCTCCCCCTCACCCACCATTGCTATTAGCTTTTGCTTTTTTTTTGCTCTAATGGTTTGTTTTAATAGAAAAGCAGGATATATATACGAAATACAAACAATGCATCAAATTAGCTTAAAAATACCAGAATCGCGATGCTGCAGATTACAGACACCAAACTAAACATGTATGTTGGACATGCACATTGAAAATTACATACACACAATGTTGGACATGCACACATTGAAAATTACATATACACAATTCTGAAAATTACAGACACACAATTTTGACAAAATATCCATCCTATTGACAATAAAAATACCTAAAGCTTCGACCCTATGCATACACAACATAGGCATACATCCCATTGATTAGTCTACTCCGAGTAAGACTTAGCTGGATAGGACCCACACATATAAACAAACCCAGACTGACCGACCCAATTTTAAGTATCTCCCCCGCCCCCATGATCCAGAGCAATCTCATATAGTGAACATGCTGATGTTTGTGAATCACATCCAATATTAGCCCTACTCAAAGCAGATCCACTGAAGCTAACGGGCACGGACTAACTCGAGTTTATTCATTTCAGTGTATCTACTCTCGAGTAAGCCTTAGTTGGACACAACCCGCACATACAGATATAGATATAAAGAAGCACAGGCAGGCAGCACCAGTTTTCAATTTTCCCTTCTTTATACGGGATTCCCAAGCAAGCAGCGAACATCTTGGCGTTTGGGCACCCTGAGCTGCATCAAATCTCTACTCAAGAGTAGACCCATTGAAGCTAATGGGCGCGGGCTAATTTAGGCTCGTTAATTCCAGCGGGACTACTCTGAGCAGGGCTTAACACGGTATAAACAAGCAGAAGCAGGCGGACTTAACGGTCAGGCAGGGGAGGGGGGAGATCTGGGCTTCACGGGCACAAATAGGGGATAGGAAAGGGCCGCTTCTCCCCCTCTCACACGCGCCCTCCCACGCCAGCCCCTCACCGGACTCCATCCTTCGCCTCCTCCTTCAGCAACCAGCGCCTCCGCCGCCACCATCCTCTCCTCCTCCTCCTCCTCCTCCTCCTCCTCCTCCCTCCTTCGCCCTCCTGCCGTTGCCGAGAACCCCTCGCTGCTCCGCCCCTCAGAAAACAACACCGCCGCCACGACAGCCGCCGCGGAGCACGCCGGGAGCTGCAGTCCAGCTGCCTCGTCGGCCAAGCCGGAGCCCTTTACTCTCCTTTCCCACCTTCGAGTACTACAATTCCCGTCGGCCCTCCTCGCAGAGTCGCATCACCGCGGCCGCCCACTGCGCGTGCGCAGCCGCTCACGCAAAAGAAAAAGAAAAAAACCGCACGCCCCTGAACCCTGGGAGCGGAGAGAGCGCGGAGGAGGAGGAGGAGGAGCGGAGGGGGCGGGGAGAGCGAGGATTGGCTGTCTGTCCCCGAAGCCTCTCTGCGGATTGGCTGCAGAAGGAGGAGAGTGAGTCTCCGCCCACTTGGCTTTGAAGACAGTGTGTGCGCGTTGTGGTGGGGGAAGGAGAGGGCCTGGTTTCGGGCTGTTTGCTTCCATGATGGAGGGCGGGTCGGTGTCCAACGTGGAGGTTTGTAACTTGGCTTACACGGGGCGGCTGGAGGAGCTGAAGGAGCGGCTGAGCGCCAACCGGAGCTTGGCGGAGCGCGCGGACCAGGTTGGCATGGCAATCGGAGGGGGCGTGGTTAATTGTCTGTGAGTCGGGGGGCTGCCAGGACTCCACTTCTGAGGCAGTGTGGTGTAGTGGTTAAAGTCTCTGACTGGAAACCCGGAGACTTGGGTTCATCAGATGCCCACTCGGCTGTGAGGCTTTCGCTGGGCGGGCCTCCCCTTTTTTTCTCAACTTGGTCTACCTCACAGGGTCGCTGTGAAGCTGAAAAGGGGAGAGAGAAACCTACGCAGAGCGTCTTTTGAGTTCCTTGAAATAAAAGTTTGGCAGAGGTCTGCACTGGTTGCCGATCTGCCCCCGGGAAAGGTTCAAGGCGTTACTATTAACATATAACAACTTGGGACCAGCCTTACCTCGCATGTTACCACTGTACCGCATAATTGACATTAGTGCAGATGCCACATAAATACCCTTTCAGCATTTGTGAGTACTCAGTCGTTTAGTTAGTGTGGCATTGCCTACACTTTGGAGGTCTCTGCCTATTGAGCTCAAGCAGGTGCCTTCACTGTACTCTTTTCGGTGTCTGCTAAAAACATCCTTGTTCAGACAAAACTTTGCAGATGCTTAGAAAGTTGAGCTAATTCTAATCTGTTTTGCATTTTTAATTTTTGTATGTTTTGAAGTAGGGTTGTGGATTTTACTTGATTTTAGTGCTTTATCATTTGCTTTGAGGTTTTAATAATCAAGCGATGTATAAAATTTCTGAATAATAATAATAATAATATAAAGGCCTTAAACCCAGCCATGTTATTCTATACCATCGAGGGTGCTTTACTGTTTTTTCTGCGTTTTGTATTTTGTATGTTTTCAAGTCCTTGAAAAGTGCACCAACCACCCTGGTATTTTCACATGTTGAATAGTGGAGAAATCCCTACAAATAAATAATCTAGCTGGGGCCAGCAACATGATGTTTTAGTGTAGCCTGCTCCTGTTCAGGGTACCAGCCAGTTCAGCACCCTGACTTTGACGATGCTCCATATCAGGGGTCCACAAACTAAGGCCCGGGGGCCGGATGCGGCCCAATCGCCTTCTCAATCCGGCCCGCGGTCAGTCCGGGAATCAGCATTTTTTACATGAGTAGAATGTGTCCTTTTATTTAAAATTCATCTCTGGGTTATTTGTGGGCCTGCCTGGTGTTTTTACATGAGTAGAATGTGTCCTTTTATTTAAAATGCATCTCTGGGTTATTTGTGGGCCTGCCTGGTGTTTTTACATGAGTAGAATGTGTCCTTTTATTTAAAATGCATCTCTGGGTTATTTGCGGGGCATAGGATTTCGTTCATTATTTTTTTTCAAAATATAGTCCAGCCCCCCACAAGGTCTGAGGGACAGTGGACCGGCCCCCTGCTGAAAAAGTTTGCTGACCCCTGCTCCAGATCATTCCCATCATTGGTGTAGTATTCTAGTTTTCTCTCCCAACAGCCAGCCAGTATTCTGTGGGCACTGAGCATGCTTAGTCCCCACTGGCTATTTTGAGGGGTTCGTACCCTGATTGGGTTCCTGGCCCCTCCCCCACCAATATATACATACCGTATATATATTTGAAATAGTTATATATTGCTTTTCAGAAGAACCTCACAAAGTTATTCCACAAGACCATACGTTACTGTTTTATAATAAAACAGAAAGACAAAAGGGAGGAGCTTTTTAAAATCTAGTTTTTCACATACACATTCTTTATTACAGCCCAAACTCACAAAAACAGTTTTAAAAGTGCAATAAACCTAGTTTTTGTATTCTTGCAAACTTTGGGGTCTCCTCAAGCTCCCTGATTCGTCCCTCTTTTTCCTTGGAAGGTGCTGTTTTGCCTACATAAGGATCAGCTCTCAGGGAATGAGTTTCCAATTAGAATATAGCAGGGATAGGAAACCTTTATCATTCTAGATCTTATTGCACTCAAACTGCCATCCTGTCTGATTATTGGCCATGTTGGCTAAGACGGATGGGAAATGAAGTCTCACGCCATCTGGAGGTTGCCCAATCCTGATATAAATGGCATAGAATAGATAAATACAGTTCCTAACATTAAAGAATAGCAGGGTTTATTGCTGCTCAGGAAGCACATAGACACATGCTGGGATGTCTCTGATTCTGAAACTCTTCCCCCTAACCCTTACTAGAGGGGAGAAAGGGTGCTCTGTTTACTAATTCAGTTGAGAGTGGGATACAGTACATACATGGCAGATGTTTAAATCAGTAAGATTGCCAGATGCCAGGGCTTCAGCTTTTTAAAAGAAGAAGAGTGACACCTTAAAATACAGGCAGCTGATTTTTTGGACTTCATTAGATGCATAAAGGGTTTTTTCCTCGGGTGGCAGAGGGAAAGCATACAAATTAGGAGAGTGAAAATATATCTGCCAACGGAAAATAACACACTACACGCCTGAAGACACACCATGCACCCCGAAAGCTTATTTCACAATATGTTTGTTTATTTTTAAAGGCATCACAAAGTTCTTTGTCCGTAGCTACAAAAATAACAAAGCTATGCCTCTGGAAATAGCCATGGGATGGTGTTAAATTCCAGGGTGAGAATTAAAAAAAACACCAATGTTGCATCATGCTGCACTTAAATGCAGTTTTTTGTATATAATGACATTATATACCTGAGAGCACGTTCCCAGTAACTACCGGTATGAAGACTTTGCTACATGAATCCTGACCACCCATTGGGGTGGGGGGCAGTTCAAATTCTCTTCTAAATGCCTGGGGCACTGTCTGGAGAATGAAATGGCCTCTGGGATCATACAAATTGGCCATTATTGTTCTTACTGTTAAATGACTTGCTGCTTGTATAAAGGAGTATCTATCCTTTTTAGTTTTCATCATTCTAGTTAGTTCTGAATATTCTGTTAATGCATCTTTCTAAATAAGGCCACAAAAGTTACTAGCCTGCAAATAATCATAATCATAATAATTGTGGCCTGCTGGGAGCTGTCAGAAGAAGAATGGAGAGCTTTGTCACTCCTTCAGCAATCTGCCGCCTGTCTGTATTGGGTGTAATGTACTGTCCTTTCTCCTCCAGCCCACCCTCATGCCTTCATGCAGTTCCCTCTTGCTTGTGGATACTAGATGTGTTCTTAAATACAAAATTGTACTAATACTTATTTGTGTTTTGTGTTTTAGGATAACAGGACAGCCCTACACTGGGCATGTTCAGCTGGGCATGCAGACATTGTCAATTTTTTACTAAGCCTGGGAGTGCATGTTGATGGCAAAGATGATGTAAGTTCTGGACTTATTTTTCAGAAAGTGTTTAGGCAGGATCTTGCATGTATAGTTCAGAGGTATATAGTTCAGAGATGGGAACCTTCAGCCCACAGGCCAGAGATTCCAGCTTTGCCCACAAGGCCATTTTACCCAGGCCACATTCACCTGACCATTAGCTGACATCCCTAGAAACATCAGCTGATGGGTAGGAGAGCAGGGGTTAAATTCTGCATTAGCTCTGTGCCCTCTTCCCAGGGAACAGGATTGCACAGCCAAGTTAGCAGGAATTTATGAGCAGTGCTGTTTGCTCAGCTCAAACTGCGCACTCACTTGAAGTACAAAGATGAGATGCTTTAATTAGTGCCTGTGCAAGGCACTTTAAAGCAGCTCCATGTTCTCATTTAATGATAAACCCCCAGCGCTAAGCAGGTTGTTATTATTATCTTTCATTTCATTTCTATACTGCTTTATATTTTAAGGGGGGAAAGCTAAACACATTACAACACATTAAAACATCAAATAAAACAATCCAGTGTAAAACATTACTGAAGAAAGTCAGGTATAAAATATATATTCAAAGCAACATAATTAACAGGAGACTAAAATGTTATCTTAAACATTCCAATAGAAAACATTACATACTTAAAGGAAGTCAGGTATAAAATTCACATTTTAAAAATAATAAGTAACAAAAGAATAAAATATTATATTAAGCATAGAACTTATCTGCTGCTGTTCCTGCCAGTTTTGCCAATGCTGGTTCATGCCTAGTGGTGACTCTGGAAATTCAGGTGATGTCCTGGTTCTGCACTAAGGGACAGCCAGGATGGTCTCAGTGGTTCACACATACCACATTCCCTGGCATGAGGACACTCCTTAGTCTGGCTATTTGAGAAAGTTCCCTGCAGGGAGCTTTCTCAGACACCCTAACCAGCTGCTTGACTGCACATGCAGCAGGCAACAAGGTGCTGCTAACAGGAGAGTATCCCCCCCTTTGGATAGAAGTTAAAAACTTGCCTTTAGCACTTTGCTGCCTCCCAAATGCTTCGAAGTCCTGACTTCATCATTTGTAACATTAAGTGATTGGTGGGTGGGCAGTCATGCCCTCCTCTCAGACTAGGCCTGCAAGGCAAATCTTAATTAGGAACTGGTCTATGAAGCCATGAAGATTCCCCACTGCTGATATAGTTCCTAATGCTGCTGGAGTTGTTACCAACAACTCTCATGTGTTAAAGAAGAATTAGTGATACACAGAGGTGGCATGTGTGCTGGTTTGTTATCTTTGGCTGCTGGTCTCAACATGAGATGAGGTGTTGTTGTTTTTTAAGGGATTCTGGGGTCCTTTTGAGCTGGCACTGCCCTTGTGTGAGGTAAATTTCTAAGCCCCTTCTTCTCTGCTGTATTACCAGTACATTGTGTATGTGGATGACTTCAGTTTAAAAGTTCTCATGTGAAATTGAAATGAAGACTGTGTGGCTTCCAAAAAGAAATTTTAGAATTGGTGAATGATTCAGCCTTCGGCTACACATAAAGGAAGGCATAGTTGCTTCTCTTCACTGCTGAAGAAGGCAGGCTGAGCTGGTTTGAAAAGAAAGCTGCAGTATTATCATGACTTCTTCTCTGATCCAAAGTCATATAAAGTCCCCGTATAGCTGTGGAAGGCCCAATAAAGGAGGCTCAGAAATATAGTGGTGTTCCAGAAAGAGCTAATTTGGGAAGGTGAGTGGCAACCAGAACTAGGGAGCCTGGTCCTTTCCTTATTGGCTATTTAATATCATGTGATGGCAGTTGTATAAATGTTGAATGGTGGGAGGCCATATTCCATTTTAATGACCAAAGCTGGTAAACTACTGCGTAAGTTCTTATGAAAGTTGAGCAAGTTATCTTATGGAAGAGATGGGGAACCTGGAGCCTTCCAGATGTTTAGGACTCCAGCCCCAAGCAGCATGGCCAATGATCAGCTGTAATCCAACAGCATCTGGAGGTACAGATGTTCCCTATCCCTGTTTTACAGTATTTTCATAAGGTATAAATTTTGTTGAAACCTTACTATAGTTCTGTAGTATTGGATTTTCTTCCCAACAAAGGTTAAAAGTTTGGTTGTGCAATGCCTTAACAGTCCCTGGTGACTAAAAACCATGAGGCAGCAAGTCTTCTGTTTAGAGAGGAAGCTGAGCACTCACTATAAGCCAACCCTAGCTTCCACGTTATCACCGATGCAGAGATCTGAGGTACTTTTCTCACGACAGAAGTCTTTCTACCTGCCCTGCTTCTGTGAATTGTAAAGCTTATAGTATACTATACCTTGTTTTCTTTTCACTCCTCAGGCTGGCTGGAGTCCTCTGCATATTGCTGCATCTGCTGGCCGAGATGAAATTGTGAAAACTCTCATTAGGAAAGGTGCTCAGGTGAATGCTGTCAATCAGCTTGGCTGCACACCTCTGCATTATGCAGCATCCAAAAATAGACAGGAGGTAAGATTTCACCTGCTTCCTCGCCTTCTCATTGCTCAGCACAAAGCAGCCTATTTGGTAACCTTTGTCTTTCCCCACTCATAGATTGCAATAATGCTGTTGGAGAATAGTGCTAATCCAGATGCAAAAGATCACTTGGCATCTACTCCACTACACAGAGCAGCATCCAAAGGAAACCTGAAAATGATACAAATTCTTTTGAAGTACAAAGCTTCTGCCAACCTACAGGATTCAGAGGGAAACACAGCTCTGTAAGAACTAATGTATTTGTGGTAGATTTTGCCCTAGTTTGTTTGAACCATACTTTTCAAGTTCATTGATATTAATACTTCTTTACTTAGCACAAACTATTCTCTAATGTTGAGAGTTTTCATCTAACAGGCTCAGTAACCTTTTTTTAAAAAAAACATTTCAAACAGCTTCTTGGGATTCTACAAGAGAGGCTGTATTCTAAGATGTATGGTGCAGAAACATCCACACAGATTTTATGCAGCCTAATCCCAAACATAAATCCCACTGAGTTCAGTCCCATTGATTCCTTAGTAAATCCATGTGGGATTGTGGTGAGGAGCCTGGTGTTAGGCATGTTTATTTAAGGTAACTTAACTTCCAAGTAAGTGCACCCTGTTGCAGTTCTGGTCATGGTTGAGATTTTGTATCAAATTATGATTTTGAGTAACAGTAGTTTAAAATCAAACCATGGCTTGTATGTCCAGATGAACAACAGGTTAACTGTGAGTTAAAGCTGTTTATGACTATAATCCTAAACCCATTCACCTGGGTTTACACTTTCAGTTGCTTTTGTTTTCTGTCACGAGTTTCATGGCATCCTCTTACTGCAGTAGCATCTGGAGGTGGAACAATTGCTGTAACTATCATGTCAATTCAAATATTGTGCCAAACTATAGTGAATGGTGGTTCCGCGTGATCTTGGTTTAGCAAAATGTCTGAATTGAGCCTTAAACACCTTGATGTAAATGATGGGATTTCACAGGGGGACAGGGGTTAGTTCAGGCCTACTTTTAAAATAGGTGGGACCTAGAAAGAAATACAGGAACATAAGGCTGACAGCTCATTACTGCCTTGTCATGTGTCTCTAGCATAGTTGGTATTTTTTCATCTCATTTACAGCCATTTAGCCTGTGATGAAGAGAGAGTGGATGAAGCTAAACTACTGGTGTCTCAAGGAGCAAGCATATACATTGAGAACAAAGAAGACAAGACTCCACTGCAAGTTGCAAAAGGTGGCCTGGGTTCCATACTAAGGAGGCTAGTTGAAGGCTAGCTGTGCCAGTCAAATTGAATTCCATTCTTCGTGAAAGTACTGAAGACTTTCCGCTGTTTTTAGGTTGGCAATAATAGTCACAACTTGAATTTTCATTGTACTGCATCTATTACACTTCTCTACATTTTCCATGGCCAAACAAAACTTTTATAATTTTTTGTTGCTAAGTTTATTGTTGCTTTGAAAAAATTTAAAGCCCTGCTTTTCCTATAGAAGGAATCTATCTTTCCACAGGTTCTAACGATCTTTTTAAATACATTTGCTGGTAAAGGAACGGTATTCAATATTTCCTCAAGCCAGTTCTTGTTAACTAAGTTTATTACTCAGTTCAAATGTCATCACGGTTGTGCGAAATAAAATTTGGGGAGGGAAAATGAGGACTGTGTAAAAGTCGTGTTTTCTTTGTTGTATGTCTCCTTGGAATTCTTATTTACAGAAACCAGTTGGTTCGACCTTATACCCAGTTCAGGGAGAGTGTTATAGGAATGGAGCATTGTGGGAAGGCAGTGGGCTTAATTCAGCTAAAGCGATTATAGACATAGTAAGGCTGTAAACAAAAATAGTCAAGTGCTGTGGCACCTTAACAGATTAAAAGGGTTACTGTGCCATGAACTTGTGTAGACAACTGTCAATCTCAGTAGGCTGCTTCTTAAACAAAATATGATTGTTTAAAATGTTGCTAAATAACAGCTATAAAGACAACAAATAAATCCCAATTTTTGCAGTAAGAGCATTTGTTAGGATCATCTGCTGGCCAAGTTGGATTTGTTTCTCCTCTTCCTCTTCTCCCTCACCAAAGGTGGTGTTGAGCTATGTGGCTTAATGCAAATAGCTTTATATAACTGGAGTGATTTCTTATGCCCTAAGCTACTTATAATAAAATATTGTTTGCTCCTTAGATCAGTTTAGTTCAGTCCTTCATAAGGTGCATGAAAAGTCTTCCAGTGTCATAGAACCAGTGGGAAAAGGCTGCTGCTTTTAGTGTAATAGACACACCTAGTGTACTCCTACCATAGCTGCCAAGTTTTCCCTTTTCTCGCGAGGAAGCCTATTCAGCATAAGGGAATTTCCCTTAAAAAAGGGAGAACTTGGCAGCTATGACTCCTACAGAAATCTTAAGCTGCAGGGACACCAATTATTACCAAAAAGTTGCATATTCTGGTAGTATTGGTCGATGGGACTGTTGTGTAACTATCATCATGTGAATCTAAGTTAATTTTTTCTCTGGTGGCACATGCCATGACTGCTCTTAGTTCCAAGGCTGATAAAATGCAAAGTTGTTTTTTGCTCACTCTTTCATAACCACCGTATTAGTATTATATAATGTACTACATTGCTAATAGGACCGAGGCATTTCAAAGCACACATTTTGCATTCAGAAGTCCCAGGTTCAGTTCCCAGTGTCTCCAGTGTTTTAATTTTTTCATGTATAAGGTGCTTTGAAATACCTCTTCCTATAACACTGGAGAACTGGTGCATGTGGAAGAGTTAGCAACATGTATGGATATAGAACACAGTAGCAGAGAATTGTCAGCCTGTGAAAGAGCAGTGCACTTGGACATTGCTGTTTCTTTTATCTCTGCCCCTTCCCTGTTTGGCTGTACTCCATGCCATAAGCCTTACCCTTTGATCGCTGGGCCCACCACACATGAACTCTTGGAGGTGGGTTTTCATGTTGCAAATTGGGGTTCCTGCGCTTGAGCAGTTAGAGATCACTTCTCCTCTGCTAAATGGACTGCTTCCTGTGTTCTGTTATAGGCTGCATTTTCCCATACCTTTTTTTTAAAAAAAGTTATGCAGCTGGAGCTTGTATATATCACTTTTTCTCATAAGCCCTGGTCTTGTCACTGCTCCCAGTATTTTGGAATTGCGAACAGCAGCATAGCATCAATAGACTTTCAAGTAATTTTGTAGGGAGACCCCACCCACACCCACCCCATGCATGTGGAGCTTTGGCATTTGGTTGTCTTTCATGTGTTTCTTTCATTATAAAAGAAAAGTAGAGTTGTAGATTTCAACAAAAGTTTATTATGTTTTGGAGTAACAAAAGAATCACTGCAGTTCTCTCACCCCTCATCCTGTTACACATGTAGAATTGGAAAGGGGCCCCAAGGGTCATCTAGTCCAACCCTCTGCAATGCAGGAATCTCTTGCCCAACATGGGGCTCAAACCCACAACCCTGATAGAAAGAGTAACCCTACATCACTGATCACAGCTGAGTGGGAGAGCAAATGTGTATTACTCATTGGTAACAAATTATTCTATAAAAGCAAATAACAGAAAAAATACAGACTTTTTAGTATAGATGCTGCAGTACAAGAAAGAAGGAAAATTAAACTAATAGCTAAATACTTCATCCAAAAATTATATTCATGTTATAAAAGGGGAAAGACATCCAGTCTGTAAGTGCTTTAAAAATATGATTTTTACATATATCTTAAAAGTAGGGTTTGGCAACCTTAAGCCATGGGTACATTTTGCATTTTTAAGTGTGTGCTATCAGCTCCAGACTCTCTGGGCACTTCAGTAGAATTAATCTGAACCTGGAAAGTACTATAGAGATGATTGAAGGAGTGGCGAAGAGGGCTGCTCTTCCAACTTCCTCCTTCAGCTCTGTGTATTTTTCCAAGGGGAGGGGGGAAAGATAGCCACTATGACCACCTCATAACCAAGAAGACAGTGAAGGGGAGGGGTCAGAGGTTTTGTGGGTACTAAGGCAAGACCACACAAGAGCATAGGTGCAACATTTGCAACACGTGTTAAAGGAATAGTACCTGCCTTTCTTTAGCTGTTTGAAAGCAAGGGGTCTCTAACTCCTTAAAGACCTGGGCTCCAGTTCTGAAACCTACACACCAATTGGAAAGATGATCAGTACTGCTAACCTGCTGGAGGGGAAAGGTGAGATAGATACTGTGCAGTGATGTGCATGCAGGCCCAGGCCAGGGGACAAAGCTGCCATGCATGGTTCTGGGTCCTGGATGTTCACATACAGCCAAGGGAATCAGATGCTGAGAAGCCTTTTGTGCATGCAGGCCCTGATCCAAAAGGGGACCTGCATGTAGAAGCCCTTGCTGCACTGGGGGAAGTGGTTAATATGGCTGTGCTTTTTATAAATTTGTGACTGGACAAGTTGCTGTTGGGTTCCCTTAATGTTGTGGGGAAAATTTAGGCAATTGGTTGGTGCCCCATTTCTTGTGTCGCATTCTCAGGCATGGCAACAACCTCAACCTCCTCTGGGGTGCTGTATTCACTGGTCTCAATAGATTCTTTGCTTGGTGGAACAGCTGCCAGTGGGGCACTTTCTTGGCTGGGCACAGCAGCGTAGGCAACATTCAGTGGCTCTTTTTGAGTCACAGTCCTGCAAGACAACAAAGAAAGAGCGCATTAGTATTCAGAAACTTCATGCAAAACGGAGAAGGTAGTAGTACCTTTGGGGTTTTTTTATTGGGTTTTTGATGTTACCGTATGTATTTGATATTTTATGTGAACTGCCTGAGACTTTCGGGTATAGGGTGGTATAGAAATTAAATAAATAATAACACCAGAGTGGTACCTCGGTTTATAAACACAATTGGTTCCGGAAGTCTGTACTTAATAATAATAATAATAATAATAAATTTTTATTTATACCCCGCCCTCCCCAGTCAAAAACCGGGCTCAGGGCGGCTGACACCAACAGAACCACAATAAAACATAAAAACAATTAATTAAAATACAGATTAAAATACAGTATTAAAATTTAACGTGCAGCCTCATTTCAAGTAGGCCATAAGTGGCTGACAACCTGAAGCATACTTAACCTGAAGCGAACTTTCCCATTGAAAGTAATGGAATTTGGATTAATCCGCTCCAGACAGGTCCGCAGAGTACTCAACCTGAAAATACTCAAACCGAGGCATACTTAAACCGAGGTATGACTGTAGTAGAAATAGTAGCCAAATCCATTAATTAAAGCACATGTGCCTCTAGGAATACTTCTCCCTTTTCCTTAATTCCCCAACCCCATCACATTTTTCAGATGGCTCATGGTTTCGAAGATAACAACTCAACAAGCTGCACAGCTACAATGGCTGTGAGAAGACAGAATTATAGGGCTGTGTCCAACACAGTGCTACGTTATAGTAACTTGGTGGTATACTGCAAGCGAAATGTTTTGCTTCAGCAGAATGTTGTTGTGCAACAGAATGCAAAAGCTGATTACAAAGCCTATTGTGCAATAAAGTCACCAGCAACCTGTTGTGCAATAAGTTTCCGCTAGCCCAGCTGTTGTGCTGGATTTCTCTGTTGCACAGCATTAGAACACACCTGTCTATTGGCAGAAGAGCCCTTGTTCTAGCAGACAGACGGTGGATATAGCCCATCATGTCTGAAGCAACCTTAGAGAAATGCCCGACCTACCCCATGCAGGCAGCAACTATAGTGGGTGGCGCTGTGGTCTAAACCACTGAGCCTCTTGGGCTTGCTGGTTAGAATGTCGGCAGTTTAAATCCATGGAGTGAGCTCCCGTTGTTCTGTCCCATCTTCTGCAAACCTAGCAGTTTGAAAGATGCCAGTGCAAGTAGATAAATAGGTACTGCTGCGGTGGGAAGGTAAACGGCGTTTCCATACGCTCTGGCTTCTGTCACAGTGTTCCGTTGTACCAGAAGCGGTTTAGTCATGCTGGCCACATGACCTGGAAAGCTGTCTGTGGACAAACTCCAGCTCCCTTGGCCTGAAGTGAGATGAGTGCCACAACCCCATAGTGGCCTTTGACTGAACTTAACCATCCAGGGGTCTTTTACCTTTACCTTTTTTTAATAGCAGGTGTGAGGAACCCTTTTCAGCCTGAGGGACACATTCCCTCATGGGCAATGTTCCAGGGGAGTTGTGTGCCAGTGGTGGGTGGGGCCAGAATAAAAAGGGGTGGAGCAGTTGTTATGACTCTTTTTGAACCTTTGTATAATAGGCTTCATTCCAACCACAAATATGTCAGGTTTCTGCACACACACATATCTGCAAGCAGGAACCATAACTACAGTTCAAATAAATATTTCAGCCAGGGGAAAGACCATGGAGAAGAGCATGGAGTGGAGCCAGTGGGAATGGAGTGTGGCCAGTGGGGGAGCCACAAGCAGGGCTGGCTCTAAGGCAAGGCTGGGTGGCGCAGGGCGCCTGGCCACCAGGGGGTGCCGTGCTGCTGTGCCTGCGGCAGCTGTGCTACACCCGCCAGACAGCTGCGCTGGGAAACAGGTCGGGGGGGGGCGCTGGAGGGATCTTTGCACCAGGGTGCCAGATATGCTTAAGACGGCCCTGGCCACAAGGGCCAGACAGAAACCTGGAGAGCTGCAAAGCTGAGCCCCCAAAACTGAGGTTCCCCATGCCCAACTTACTGCATTTCACTGATTGCAGCTTTCTCTTTTTTCTTCTTTTCCTTCTCCTTTGAGGCTACAACCCAAACAATTACACCAATCAGAGCAGCTGCCAGAATTGCTGCAATTAATGCTCCAACAATAATGCCACCTTCTGAATCTGAAAGAATAGGGAAGCCAACTCATTTAATATATGGAATGAACTTGACAGATTAGAACCAATGCACACTGAGAAGCCGATGCTCGCCTTCTTCAGGTGTGCTCCCTGCAAAGCGAGAATGGTGGTGCTGTTGGGGCAGTAGGCCCAGTGCTGATCTTGAGGCTCCAGCAGATGCCCAACCTCACCACCTTCTGGTGCTGGCCCTTCAACAGGAAGGTTAGAAGAACATATTTAACCTCCCCTGCTGTTTATGACTAGTTAGCTGGAACACAGCCTGGAATGTTGTTGGTGTTGGGATGGTTCCTTTTTATTATTATTCTTTTGCAACTGAACATTTTGAGTAGGTTAACAAAAGCTGGAAATGATTCTGACTCCACATTTCCTTGCAGGTCAGCAGCAATTGCTGTTCTTTCAGCAGCTCAGCAGAAAGAAACAGTGTCACTAGTGGCAGCTCAAGGTTTTGGACGGCCCCTGGGCAAGCCTCCATGGCCCCCTCCCGCCCTCAGCAAGTCTGCCTGTTCAGTGCAGCAGGTTCAGGAGGCGTTTGTCAGTGGGATGTGCATTCTTGGCAGATGCCTGAGTTTGCCATCCCTGGTTGTAGCACCACAGCTCAGCTCAGGTCTTGTGTCAGCCCCAGGCATCCTGGAGCAGCTAATATTTGGGAATTTCATTGAATAGCTATTCCAAATATAAAGAATGAAAAGAATGAAAAGGTTGACATAACTATAGCAAACTCACGTTTTGTAGTGAGGTCGATTTGGCAGCTGCTGTTTCCAAGAGAGTTAATAGCTGTGCAACGGTAGTAGCCTTCTTCAAACTTTGTCAGGTTTCCTATTACCAAGCGACCACTTTGAGGAACTGCAACAAAACGAGAGAGAAGTTGAGGTTTAATTTGTTTACCTAGGACATTTATGCACTCCCACCCCCTTCAGTCAAAAAGACTGCTAGAGCAGCTTACAAAAATCATTAATAAGAAGGTCCCTGCCCTCAGCTGCACAACCTCAGGTGTACAAGAGGCATGATGCACATAGGAAAGGGAAGAAGTGGGGAAAGTAAGTTCAAGGTGGGGTCAGCTGCCTGTCAATCAACTGATGTCCTGATGACATCCGGTGACTGATAAGTGAATGGTCCTGCCAACCTGTCAAAATCAGCACAGGCTGTGGGTTGGGAGAAAAGGGTCTGCAGGGAATTTGTTGGTGAACCATGCAGGATTGAACTCTGCACTTACCAGCTCTTCACTCAATCCTGCTCTCTGATTTGCCAATGCATTCCCCCACAGGGAATGCACTGGCAAAGAAGGACCCAGCAAGATTGAAGCTTGCCTCTGTGACTATCAGCTGGTGTCACCCAGTGATTCCAGATGACAGGTGAGCGTGATTTTAAGGGAAATAGATTGGCTTGCAGGCTTTGTTTGGATGGCTGTCCAGTCCCTAAGAAGGGAGAGCATGAGGGGCCCTGTAGTGGCCCACTGGGAGTTAACATCTGGACAACAGACAGAGCAGGCATGAAAGGAACCTCAGCACAGTTTTCCCCACTAGAGGGAGATGTTTTGTTTTTATATTACAGCCATTCTTTCTAAATTCACATCTATGCATATACATCAGCATGTGCACATCTTATGCAAACCAGTGCCCGCTCTTATTCTTTTTGGTTTTCTTCCTTTTGCGGTGAACTGTGGGAGGCCACCGTATTCATGTCAGGTGTCTCATAAGGGCCGTAGCTCAGTGGTAGAGCACCTGCATTGTATGCATAAGGGCTCTTGTTCAATCCCCAGCACCTCCAGGAGGGGCAGGGAATTATCCGCTGTCTGAAATCCTACAGACCCACGGACAGATGACAGGTGTCTTTCTGCTGAGGTTTTCAAGAAGACTGGACACTGACTATCATCAGGGTTACTTTCAGTGTAGAATACCATGGTTTATTCATCCCAGATGGCTCAAAGCTTCTTGCTACTCAAGAGTTCGGGCAATCACCAGTATTTTTCAGGTGTCTTCTTTAAGCCATCAAGCTTTGCATATTGCCTAAATCAGGGATGGGGAACATGTGACCCTCCAGCATAGCTGCCAAGTCTCCTGTTTTTCATGGGAAACCCCCAGATTTTAATCCTTTTCCCGCTGTTATCCCGAACAGAAAAAAATCCCGGAAATCCCCTGGATTTCCTACCTGCCAGGGAGGCTCCATTTCGGGTGCTGCTCTGCCCAATCCTGGGCACCGGAAATCAGGCAGAGTGGCACTAGAAGTTGCTTCTATGCAACTGATCCCGCATTCTTCAGCGGGAGACTTGGCAGCTATGCCCTCCAGATGTGCTTGGACTCTAGCCCCAATCAACCCTGCCTAGCATGACCAGTGATGGCAGCTGAAATCCTACGACATCTGGGGGCTACAGTTCCCCCATTTCTGATGCTCAGAGCCAGCCCACCCATAAGGCAGGGGGAGGCAGTCACCTCAGGCGGTGGAAAGCCCAGAGGCTCTGCCACTGGTGGCGAAGTGGCACTAGCAGTGGCACTAGCTTCCAGTGAGATCTCTCTGAAATCTCGCATGATATTGCGATGCATGCCATATCTCACTGGAAACTGTTGCTGTTGCTTTGCAGGCACTGCTGCACAACCAAGTTATGAGGGCCGGTCTTGCTGACATAACACAATACATAGCTATTACTTACTGTAGTTCCCTGTCACGTGTACGACTGAATCTCCTGATACTCTGTGCCAGATGTATATAGGATCAGGCATCCCCGTTTCAGAAAAGCAGAAAAGGGTGATGGCGTGGCCAATTTCAGCCTCATTATTTTGAACAAAACCGCAGTGAGGCTTGGAGGGGGCAACTAGAAAACAACAGCAGAAAAGGCAGACCAATGAAGTTCTCCCTGAAATCTGTTTCATCATTATGACAGAATTGTTAGACATCTAAGATTGTGTTTGGTTTTTCCAATTTATTCTTAATATAGTTAATAAATGGTATCCAGATTTTTATGGTCTCCTCTGAGTTTTTCCCTCTAATTTCTTCATGGTTTTTCGCCAAGTTATAATAATTAAATAATTTTATTTGCCAATCTTCTTTACTTGGAATTTCCGTGGTTTTCCAATTTTTAGCAATCAATAACCTGGCGGCTGCTACCGCATAGCTAACTGTACATCTATCGCTTGGTTGGATGTCCTCAGGTATCATTCCAAGGAGGAACATTTCGGGGCTTTTTCTAAAGGAATACTTTAACATTTTCTTTAATTCGTTATACAACATTTCCCAGAATTCTCTGATTACACTACAATTCCACCACATGTGGATAAATGTTCCGACCTCCTTTCTACACCTCCAACATAGGTTACTGGTCCCTGGGTACATTTTAGACATTTTTAGTGGGGTCAAGTACCATCTATTTTGCATTTTCAAAATGTTTTCCTTAAGATCGTAATTGGGCGTAAAATTTGAATCTTTTTCCCATAGATTTTCCCATTTCTGTATTGGGATAGTTTTTCCCAGGTCTTGACCCCACTTAATCATAGAATCCTTCGTCATTTCTTCTTCAGTTCTCCATTTTAAAATTATCTGATATAAATTTTTTATATATTTGTTCTTGTTCACTATTAATATTTCCTCTAATTTTGACATTTCCCCATCGAACCCCAATTTTTTGTCAATTTTCAATCTTTGATTTATTTCAAAATATTGCAGCCAGGTGGTCAATAAATGTTTTATTTCTGCGTATTCTTTTAATTTTAGAGTTCCCTCGCTTTCTTCTAATAGAGATCTATAGGTGGGCCAATTGCCATCCATATTGGTTCTTTTAACAGCAACTAATTCTAGGGGTGAAAGCCACCAAGGGGTCTTTGGCTCAAAAAACCTTTTATATTTCTGCCACACTGAATACAGGGATTTCCTAATTATGTTGAACATAAAGATGTTCTTTTTTTCTATTTTATCTTTCATTAGATAGCGGTGCCAGCCGAAAGCCAGTCCTTGACCTTCCAAATCTAGAAGGTCTGTATTTTTAAGCTCCATCCATTCCTTTATCCATGCGATTGCGGCCGCGTCATGGTATATCTCGAGATCAGGGAGACCGAAGCCTCCCCTGTCTCTATGGTCTATCATAATTGTGTATTTCACCCTCGGTCTCTTCCCCTCCCAGATGAATTTCGTAATATCTTTTTTCCATTCATTAAAAATTTTGTCTTTCCCTAGAATTGGTAAATTTTGAAATAAATAATTCATTTTGGAGACAACACACATTTTAATTAAAGAGATTCGACCCAATAATGATAACTTCAATTTTCTCCACTCTTCCATCTTTGCCTTTATCTTTTTCCATATTACTCTGTAATTTTCCTGTATCAAGTCTATCCCCTTTATTGTTGTTTGAATGCCCAAATATTTCAATCTTTTATCAATTTTTAAACCTGTTTTTTCCTGGAGTTCCTGTTTTTCATTGATTTCCAAATTTTTTACCAGCATTTTAGTTTTTTCATAATTTATTTTCAATCCCGCTAATCTGCCAAATTCATTGATTTTCTTTATTGCTGAGGGTATACTTTGAACTGGATCTTCAGTAGTTATGATTATATCATCTGCATATGCCTTTACTTTAAATTTTTTATTGCCAATTACTATTCCTTTAATGGTATCCTCTTCTCTTAAATTTTTTAATAGAATTTCCAAAGTCAATATGAAAAGAATAGGCGACAAAGGGCATCCTTGCCTAGTGCCTCTTTCAATGTTTATTCTGTTGGTTAATCTCCCATTTATTAATATTTGGGCTCCTTGAACTTTATAAATAGCTTTTATCGCTTTCTCCATATATTCCCCTAAATTTAAATTTTCTATTGTTTTTATCATAAATGCCCAGGAGACTCTATCGAAAGCCTTTTCAGCATCAATAGATAGGAGGGCTGCCCGTTTGTCTCTTCGATTTTCAAGGCATTCCAAAATATTTACTATATTTCTAATATTGTCTTTTGTTGACCTTCCCTTCACAAATCCAACTTGGTCCTTATGTATTATTTCTTCCAGGATTTTATTCAACCTATCTGCCAGGATTTTTGTGAATATCTTATAGTCCGAATTTAGAAGGGAAATCGGTCTATAATTGGATGGTAAATCTGGGTCTGCTTCTGCTTTGGGTATTAGTGTGATTTGTGCCTCTGTCCAGGATTTTGGCACTGTCCCTTTTGTCAATATTTTATTCATTAAGTCTTTAAGTGGAATTAATATTGTTTCCTGAAGTTCCCTGTAGTACTCTATAGGTAACCCATCTGGGCCTGGAGTCTTCCCTTTTTTCATAGATTTTATTGCTTCTATTATTTCCATTGATGTGATTTCTTTATTTAAAAATGTCATTTTTTCTAACGGGATTTTGGGAAGCTGATATTTTTTAAAGAATTCATCAATCTCTTGGCTATCCGTCTCTTCTTTTTGATATAGGGATTCATAAAATTTATGAAATACTTTCATAATTTCCTCCGTCTTATCAAAGAATTTCTCCCCTGATTTAATTCTGCTTATTATTTTTTCATTTTCCCTCTTTTTAATCTGCCAACTCAATAATTTACTCGGTTTATTTGCCCATTCGAAGTATTTATATCTCCAGAATTTTAATTTCCATTCCATCTCTTGGTCAATTATATTTGCAAATTCTGCCCTCAATAATTTTAATTCTTGTTCAATGTTTTTATCATAATTTTTATATAGGGATCTTTCTTTATTCCTTATATCTTCTAGTAAGTTTTCTTTCCTTAATTCCTCAGTTTTCTTAATTTTAGCTGCTTGTTCTATAAAGTGCCCACGCATGAAAGCTTTCCCAGCATCCCAGACTATACTTAGGTCTACCTCGCCATTATTGTTTAATTGGAAGTATTCCTTTAATTTTTTAATCGCTTCTTGTTTTATGTTTGTTTTTTTCAACATAAAAACATTTAATCTCCATTTTCTTTCTTTTTGTCCTGCCTTTATTACTAAACTTATTGCATTGTGGTCTGATATTGTTCGGGGATTGATTTCAACTTTTTGGGTTCTTAACGCTATTTCTTTTGACGTCCAAATCATATCTATTCTACTTGCGGTTTGATGTCTGGCCGAAATGTGTGTAAATTCTTTTTTAATGGGATTTTTATGTCTCCAAACGTCTAATAGATTTAAATTTCTAATCATATTCATAAACTGCTTCGGTAATTTTTTCTTGTATTTCTTCGTCCCCCTTCCGCTTTTATCATATTCCGGATCAATTATTCCATTCAGGTCCCCCATTATCATAATCTTATGTTTATCATATTTCATTATTTGAGATTCTAATTTTTCAAAAAATGCTGTTTTACTCCCATTTGGTGCGTAAAGGCCCACCCAGATCCATTGTTCACCTTCAATAGTTGTCTTTATCATTACTATTCTACCATCATTATCTGTCCATAAAACTTCTGGTTTCCATTTCTTCTTAACATAGAATACTACACCTCTTTTCTTTTTTGCGTCTGCCGTCGCAAATTCCATTCCTAATTTTTCATTTTTTAAAACCCTCAGATGTTTTTTATTTATGTGTGTCTCTTGGAGACAGATGACATCAAAATTTTGTTTTTTTAATAAATGTCCCACCCTATTCCGTTTTTTTTTTGTTATTTAAGCCATTTATATTCCATGATGTAATTTTTAAATCCATTTTCCTTTTATTAAGATTTTAGACAAAAAAGAAAGTGAAAGAAGAGAGGAAGGAGAGAGAAAAAAAAGGGGGGAGGGGAAATAAGTGAAAGGGGAAAAAGAGGGAGGGAGGAAAAGGGAGAAAAGAGAAAAAAGAAAAAAGGGGAAGGGGGAAAGGGGTAGGGGGTAGGAAAGGGAATTCCAAAAAAAAGGGGGGGCACAATAAAAGAGATTATTAAAAGGAAATCAAATTAATTTCTGTACTAAGCAGAACCAAGGAAACAAATCTTAAATTTCTACATTTGTGCAGTTATATAAAAATTACTTAAGCAGTCATCATTGTTAGATTATTGAATAACTAGAACAACTGGAACCGTGCATTCACTGAATAGGAAGGGGTTAATGTTTACATGGAGGAGTTATATATATTGTATAAATTGTTCTTTCCATTCATCCTTCTGTTTCCCCTTCCTCTTTCTCTTCTTCCTCTGGCGATTCCTCTCCTTCATCTTCTTTGCTGCTATCTTCTTCCTCCCTTTCTTCATCAGTCTTAGTTTGGTGTTGGTCTTTAATTAATTTCATTTTGTCTCCTCCCAGTTCCTGGGAGTAAGTTCTAAAGAATCTATCAGCCGCTTCTTGTGTATTAAACCTTCTCCATCTTCCCTTAAATGCAAAAGCGATACCTTCGGGGTACTCCCATTTAAAAAAGACCTTTTTTGCGCTTAAGGCTTTTGCTAAGAACTGATACTTTTTCCTTTTGTTTATCAGCCTGGGGGGAATTTCTTTCATTATGATTATTTCAGTCCCATCCATCACGAATTTTTTCTTTCCCTTGGTTTTTAAAATTTTATTTCTGAGCCACATTGTGGTAAACGTTGCTAAGCAATCTCCAGGCCAAAAGGGTCCCTTTTAACCTTTCAACTATCAAAAAGTGAGCCATGGCAGGTAGGAATGAACAAACCTGTCAATCTCAGTTCTCCAAGTTTTTTGTTTTTACAGTTCATTTCTTGATACTTCTGCATTTGCATTTTTTATATTAATAAAAATCTTTATGAAAATTCACCAGTCTTTTAGTGCAAATTTATCCTCATAAACAATTTTTTGCATGGTTTTTAAAGCCATATCCTCTATTATAATATATTTTTATGTTATTTTCATGAATATTTGCATTTTTGTGCACACTTTACCCTAGTATATACAGTTTTATGCTTGTTACTTGGGTGGGGAACTGCAATGCAAAATTCAGAGAAGTGTGAATTTTGATGAATGGCTATGTTTCAGTTCATTACAACAGACAACAGACATGGAGCCAAAACAAGGCAATTAAAAAACAAGTGAGAGGTAACAACATGCTTGGTAAAATCCCAAGGTATGCAGAACTACAAGGTGTTAGCAGCCCTTGCAGTTTGGATGAATTATATTGGAATAAGGACTTAAAATTTCTGGAGTTCAAAGGCTTTACTCATGCAGGAACTATTTACAGAATACGTGGAGATGAGAGAGAGAAAGTGGCAGACATATTGCTGGGACAGAGCAGCAAACAAAATGGCTCAGCTTTTAAGGGTGAAGTTAACTTACACAAAGCAAAGATTACAAGCAAGTGCTGGCCAGGTTGCTATCCAAACAGTGCCCTCTTGTTAACTGGTTAACATGCATTAACCAGAAACTCAAAGAATTAAGCATCTTTCTTTGAGCAACCATAGGAAGAACTCACCTGCCCCTGTCTCCAAAATAATCCCACAAAAACTAGACGTGCTATAGACCTGGAATGCTATATATCAGCTAGAAAAGAAACATGAAAACCAGGGGACTGGAATGCCTGGCTTAAAGGGAACAACTGGCTGGAGCCCTGATCAGGAGTTTTCCAGTTAGGATATATTAACACTGAGTCTGAAATTCAACATTGAGTATGAAATCAACAGGAATGGTACATAGAAGAAGAATAAATAAATAAATACCTAGTACGCTGACAGACACTGTTTTTTCACCCTGGGGATTTTGGCTTGCAGGGTTGAAAACTTCACAGATATAAATACCAGAATCCGATGCCTGCATGTTGGAGATGGTTATTGAGGCATTTCCTATTCCGGTGCTGCCTTGAATGCGACCCTTAAACTGCCCATAAGAATCCGATGTGGATGCCTGCCGATAATAAATCTGTAGCACAAAATTTAAGGTCAATCACAGTCATAGGAATGAAATAAGACATTTGTATTTTCTGTTTTAAAAAATTACTTCCAGTATCTCTATGTTATCTTTCAATAGAGTGAAACAGTTGTGAATTCAAGTCAACAGAGTAAAACTAGAGTCATGTTTTTGAGCTCCACATGATCACAGCACATATTTTAGGGTTGCCATATTTCAAAAAGGGAAACTCCGTACACAAAAGTTGTTGAGCTATTGTTGTTGAGCTATGTCATTGACACAGGACTTTCCCATAATTTTGGCATCGTGTTGTCAATTGCCAATGTCACATTGATCAGTGTAGCTGTTTTGCAAAACTTCATGTAAAATAAAGTGAGTTTTCTGCCTCTCTGCTGCCAGTAGAATGCACCAATAATTTCCACTAGTTTAAGTTATAATGATCAATCCCTGTCACCCAGCAGCAAAATTATGCTATTTACTTTACAGATCACCTTGATTGTATTCAAAGAAACACTCATGCAAATAGATGCTGGATTGACTAATGCTTATCATCAATGTTATCTAGACACTGCCATTTACTGAAAGCAGGCTGCACTCTAAAACTACCAAGGGCTGTTGGTTACTGCAATCAGGACTACCACCACCCCAAAAAGGGCCACACTACTAAAAGCTGTTGCTTGGGGCTATTATATGCAACATTGCATCTCCTTCCCAGCTAAAAAGAGTGAAATTGAAAGATTTAAAAGTCACAGGGGACTAGGAAATGGTATAAGGGTGCCCCCAGAATGTCACTCTGCAGGAATGATTCAGTCTCACACCAAAACTTTTAGATGTGAGCATTTAAAGTAGAAGCTTTGTCACTCTAGCACACTCACAATATTTTTAAGTGTGTGTGTGTGTGTGTGTGTGTGTTGCAGTTTGGAAATTGATGGGGAAATGCACTGAAATGTGTGGGGTGAACGAAAGGCAAATCAGCACAAATGCTCATTGTCATATAATCTACTTACAAACAATTCAGAACAAATGCTCAGTAAAGACCAGATATAATCTTACCTCTACATAAGATTTGGGCAAGCCAATCAGGGCAAATGCTCACTAAACAGGGTAATCTGGAAAAGCCCTAGCTGAAATGAAACTACTATGTGAATAATTTTAGGGTAGTTGGCCACCAAAGGCCTTGTTTTCTTCTAAAACCTAAGCTTTAAATCCTGGAAGAAGAATTGTTTATTATGGCCTCAGATCAATTAACATTCAGTGCAAAAAGAAAATATACAACACTTTTAAAAAGGTACAATTAAAATGCAAATACATTTTTTTTCCTCTCAAGAAGCCAGCAGAAAACACTCTCCTGATCTGCACTGAGACCAGAATTGTTTTTTTGCGACCCTCTCAGCAGGGCCGGCCTAAGACATCTTGGTACCTGAGGTGAACCACAAATAATGCCACCAACCCTGTCAGAGAAGAAAGAATGAGGGAAGATCTACATCAGGAACAAGGGTGGGGGGAGATAAAGATCTACAATGGGATCTGCTGCTCTTGTGCCTCCTGCCTCCTGAGATGGTTGCCTCACCTTGCCTCTCAGTGATAAAAGAGAACGTATTCCTTAAAAGCAAAACAATACCAAATTTATGGGGAAGAGATTCACAGAAAAGCCATCAATAAAGAGATAATCTAAAGCCTTGACTCCTACACAGAGAACTCAACATGGTCAAACTCTGACCATAAGCTAATTCTGCCAGCAACTCTACTCTTTCCTGAGAGATACAAGGAACACATTTCCACTGTAAGTATGTACAAAAACAATATAAAAAGAGCCTGCTGGATCAGGACAAGGGCTCATCTGGTCCAGCACTCTGTTCTCATGGTAGCCAACCAGATGCCCAGGGAGAGCCCACAAACAGAACCTAACTACAACGCGGTGATACCCAGCAACTGGTAATCAGAGACTAACTGGCTCCAACATGGAGGTAGGGCGTAGCTGTCTTGCCTAGCAGCCAACCTCTCCTGCAAAGAGAGGTGTGCTGATAATGTCAAAGTTCAGGAGCTCGCCATGGCAGCTCCTGTAGCCACAGTCCACAACCCTGATCCACACCATGCCTGATGTAAATTTTGGAGGTCCCTTGGTACCCCCAAGTACAATAAGTCTACCTCAGCATTGACATTACCACCTCCTCCTGATCCTAATCATCATTTCTACCACCTGTCTGCATGCCAGGTAGAGGAGTAGCAAGCAAGTAGTCAGTGGCATCTACTGCTCGCTCTCTGGCCCTCCATCTGAGCCAGAGCCAAATGAACAAATAGGTTGCAACAGGGAAGAAAAGGAGCTGGTCCAGTGGGTCAGCTGCACATGCATTACCTACTAATCCCTTGTGCACATAAATATACACCCCCAAAGCAGCAATGCACATCATTAAGTTTCAGCTGAAGGTATTAAATATAAATAAACAAGAGATTACAAATACCACATATGGGGCTGATATGACCAAGGGCAGCCCTAAACATAATAAATTGCAAAAAGCCAAATAGACCAGAAATCCTTAGCGGTACAGTCCTACACTGATGGCACTTCTAAGGAGACAAATCCATTCCTTGGTCTTCCCTGGTAGAACCATGGTCATCATAACCTGCCCTGAAACCAAAAGAGCTACCTCTGTTACTAATCTATTATGATTGCTCCACAGATTCCTAGAAAGATCAGGGAAGCCATGAGAAGACATCACTATGGCTTTGAACAAGGGTGCGGAACATGTGACCCTCCAGATGTTGTTTGACCTATCAGCTACAGGCAGCATAGGCAGTGGTCAGGGATGATGGGAGCTATAATCCAACAAGAACAGGAGGGACACAGGATTCCAGAAGAAACCAGTAGCTACAGAAGAAGGCACTAGCCCTTTAATTATCCATTCAGGGGTGAGGGGTGAGCCCTCTAGTCAATGGATACTGTAGCCCAGGCTATAAAACTTGGCACTTGTACCCAGACACTGTTGAGAGAACTTGTATGTTCTGCCTTAGCTGCAGGATCACTAGCTATGGTCACAAAATCTACTGCTAAAGCCTTCTTCAATGTGCTGATCCTGCTTTGCCTAAACTTCCTGTCTGGTTGGACCATTGGGACTACTGACCTCCTGCTTGCATGGTCCATCACCTATACACCCATCATGGTTACTAGAACATGATAACTACCGTAATTACTAGGTTATATCTGTCCAAACATGGTCATATTTGGTGAATTTGCTGAAGCTGAAAAAAGACACTTTGCTACCAAGGACATCTGATGCTCAAGTGACAATTCTGGATCCAAGAGCATCCTCAAGCTATGAGCCTACCTCTTCAGGAGGTTTGCAGTTGCAGTTCCATCAATGACAAGTTGAATACCACATAACTGTACAGATGAACCCAGGGCTGGCTCTAGGGGTAGGCAGGGGGGGTGCCGTGCTGCATGCTGCGCCCGCCCACTAGGGCGAGGGCGCCGGAGCTATCTCTGCACCACGGCACCAGGGCGCCCAAAATGCTTGAGACGGCCCTGGATGAACCCCCCCCCCCCAAAAAAAACCCACCCACCAACAGTGTTTTGCTAACCACCCACCAAGAGTGCCCCATCTTTTCTGGATTGAGTTTCTTAGTCCTCCACCAGTCTATTACCATACCCAGGCACCAGTTCAGAACATCTACTGCCTCTTTTGGATTAGACGATTAAAATATATAGAAGTGAGTTTGGATTATTTCCCTTTGTAGCATCTGCCAAATCTGTCAATGTCAGTTTCTCAGTCTTAAATTCAGTTCTCTATATTTCTGCAGTAGTTCACTCCCCACCTCCCCCCCCAAAAAAAATCCTCATGAGAAATCATCCCCTGAATGCATGCTTGTTCATAATTTTCACTAATTATGCATTTTTATACCCAGTTGCCCCAGTATACACATTTTTGTATATATTGCTTGGTTGCCGAACCACATCACAAATTTTGGAGAAGTGCAAATGTCAAAGGATAGCTGAGTCCTTGACTGCAGACTGTTCTGGAATTAAGTAGTTTCATATTCAAATCCCAACTGAACTAATTATCAACTGGGGAACATTGATTCTGTCACATGGGGACTTGCTGTGACAAAATGAAGATTAATCCTGAAATGCAGTCTTAAGACTGTGAGGAAGAAGGTTAGAGCTTATATCTGACAAAACTCCAGAAACCTACAAAGAGGATATAGAAGAACATAAATAACAATGCTAAATATCAAAGTAATGTGTTATTATGGGCAGCCTTATGAAAACTCAGTTTCATAATGAAAAATAAAAATATTTCCTTAGAAAGCTAAAGTTTAAATATGTGCATATTACCTGTGATGTGTTATGGAGCAGAAAACTGGACCATGACACAGGGAAACATGAACAACACAACATGCTATGGAGCATCCAGTTTTAGGAATATCATTCAAATACAGAAAAACTAATAGCTACATATAACAGAGATCAAAAGTTACAGATATAGTGGAAAAGGACACAAAGTTAAAATGGAATATGCAGAATCGGTGGCAAGAGCTGACTTAGGCTGATGGAACAAAGCAGTGTTAGTATGGAGACCCTACAATTGCAAAAGACCAAGGAGACGATGCAATGGATGGATGATGGGTGGATGAACTAAGAGCAGGGCTTATGTGGATGCAAGAAGCAAACAGCAGAAAGTGATGGAGAGAACCTGAAGAGGTGCATATCCAAAGACGGACTTGAGATGCTGTAGAAGAAGTTTGCCTTACCTTATAAAGCCAGCTACACCTTCCCCGTGCATCTGTTAGGTACACCATCATTTGACAATGACCGATGGTCCTTTCATCAATAAAGTGGCACGGGGAAAGCTGCATTTGAGTAGAAATGGGCTGATCTAAGAGATGAGTTGTGACTTTTGAATTTTCAAACAAAACACAGAACACTCTTTCAGTGGAGGCAGCTCTAAACAAGTTGGAAGGATACTGACATTAGAGGGATTTAGCATAGAGTTGCCAGGTTTCTGGGTTCAGCCCTGGGACTGGAGTTTTGGAGTCCATTCTCCAAGGCCCAAAGTGTTGGGCATCCTTCAGCCTGAAAGCCACATTATCTCATGGGGGCTGCTTGTCAGTGGTAGGTGAGGCCAGAGGCAAAAGTGGGAGGAGCAACAGGTGTGATGTTTACCTTTGGATAGCGAAAGCCAGAGATTTCTACATGTGACCAGCACTCATCCACCCACACCTGTCTCTCTCCACATCTGTCTCTTGCAGGAAAGCAAAGGACATTCAGTTCAAGAACACACTCCAGCCAGGCAAAAACACACAAGAAGGGCACAGAACAGGGCAATTGATGGATGGAAGGCAACATTTAGGACTGATGCTCCCCATCTCTGCTCTAGAAATATCAGAAGCTGACTTATACTGGGTCAGACGGTCAGACCACTGTATAAGTATTACCCTGACTAGCCATGGCTCTCCAGGGTTTCATGCAGGGGAGATTCCCAGTCCTACCTGGCAATGCTAGGGACTGACCCTGGGACTTTTTGAATGCAAAGCCGATGTTCTGCCTACTGACCTACAGCCCTTCCTCTGTGTTTCTGATTATCATTAAGAGGGTGGAGAAAAATCCAAGTATGAAGGCATTCATAATTTCTAAAGCATCAGATGGAGATGGAAGCTTGTTAGCTTAACCTGGGATCTTCTCCTAAAAGAAGCAACTAACCAATCATGTTGGAAAGAAAGGTTTCATAATATGCCATCTAAATTAGGGCGGTTACAGGTATGATGTCATGGATCATAGCGGAATTATAGTATTGCAGAGGAACAGCGGCGGAGCTTCATGCTCCGCCACCGGGGGCAGAGAGCAGGCGCGCTGCCCCCAGGGACGTGGCACACGTTTTGGGGCGGGGCGCGCCACGCGGAGAGGCGGGATGCACGTTTTGGGGGCAGGGCACGTCGTGCGCAGGGGCAGGGCATGCATTTGGGGGCAGGGCGCGCCATGCGCAGGGGCAGAGCATGCGTTTGGGGGGCTGGGTGGGCAGCCACGATGGCGCCCTGGGATTGCGCCGCCCGGGGCACCCCGCCCCCACCGCCCCTATCTTTCTACCCCCCCTGCAGATGAACATATGAAGCTCCTTATGCCAAGTCAGGCTATTGGTCCATCTAGCTCAGTGCTTCCCATACTTTTGGGGCCACCACCATTCTGGTTCCATAAGATCATCAACAATGCCCCTACCCTACAAGAAGCATTATTCAGAATACTGTAGTGGTTTGCATGACTCACTAAGAAAGATAATAACACAATAAAAATTCAACACAATAGCAGTACAGTGGTACCTCGGTTTAAGTACACAATTGGTTCTGGAAGTCTGTACGTAACCTGAAGCGTACTTAACCTGAAGCAAACTTTCCCATTGAAAGTAATGGAAAGTGGATTAATCCGTTCCAGACGGGTCCACGGAGTACTTAAACTGAAAGTACTCAAACCGAAGCGTACTTAAACCGAGGTATGACTGTAATAGTCATAAAGGGCAAATTAAGTGTTCAATTAAATTAATACTTTCACATTACATTCCTTTTTGATTAAATATTTTCATGGCACAGTCAATAAACATTGAATTGTAGCTATACCATTTGAAGATGTCAGCTTTAACATAAGCTAAATTCAGGGTTTTTTTATTTAAAAAATACACTTTTTAATAGCTGTAGTTCCCCAGGAAAACTAACTTACAGGCACAAGTATGTGTGTGATTGATTCACACAAAAATACGTATATACTCTGATCTAATATTGTAGTTGAAAAAAGAATGCACAGCAAAGAATACTGCACAAAAAAATATTTTCAGGCGTTTTTACTCATGAAAGCATAAAGGTGAAGGAAATTATAGCAAAATAGTTATATATAACTACTTAACAAACATGCACAAACATCACCTACCGCAGATGTACAGTAGCTAATTTATAAGAAAATCAGTAGCTATTGCCAATCATTGGCTATCTTGTTACTTGTGACATTTCAGAAGCGTAAATACAAACAAACATTACCAAAGTATATAGCTTTGAAAGAGATAAAAACAGTAAAATTTAAATACAAAGCAAGAGAGGGGTTTTGTACTAGGTTCTATCCTGGCCATAAATAAGTGATCAATGTGCTCATAGGGGCCCATGTTCCTATCGCCCCCTTGGCTCTTATTGTCCTGCCAGGTAATCCCAGCACCCCTCAGGAGGTGGTACGACCCACTTTGGGAGCCACTGAGCTAACTTCTTGCTCTCTATGGAGATTCTAACTCATTGTTGTCTAAGCTGACTGGAAGTCACTATTCAGGACTTGGAACAGGGTTGTTGTTTTAACTAGCTCTCCCTGGAGTTGCCTGGGATTGAACTTGGAACCTGCTCAACCTCTGAGCTGAAGCCCTTCCCTCTAAACCTCAGGAGAGCAAGTTTAAATCACAGGACTGTCTCATATTACAACCTTTGGATGTTAGCCTTGGCGTTTCATAGCAGGGTTATTTTAAAATGCTATTGCAAAACATACTCAGCATTTTGAAAGAGAAAATATTGCATCAAATAGGTTGTTCCCCTCCCCTCCCCAACCCAACCCAACCATGGTTGTTCCATTATTTCCAGTGGAAAATAGAGGCAGGAATCCACCAAATGACAGAACAATAATCCTATTCCCCTACCCTGTTTTTTCACCATATTTGTGGGTATTTGTAGCTCCATCTCCTGACTCCTTGCCTATCAGATTTTTGTATATGGGGCTCCATCCCATGACATCAGAAGATCCTGCCTCCTGGTTCACAATGGCATGAGTCCCTGTGCACAGATTCAAAGTCTTCCAGAGTATTGTTTTCTGTGTCTGGCCTAATTCTGTGGCAGACCATGGCAAAAATTATCAGGCTGTGCTCACAGGGTGATCATATTAAAATATTGGGTTGTATATTGGGTTGAACAGATCCTGTTGCTCCTTGAATGGAAGTGCACAACTTGAAAGCATAGGAGAGCACGAGGGAGAAGAACAGTTGAGGTGAGAACCCAGCTCTGTTTCACACTTCTGTTTATGGAAGACATCTGAGTATAAGCCATCATACTGTACACAGAATCAAAGAATCGTAATAACAATTTTATTATTTGTAACTCGCCTATCTGACTAGGTTGTCCTAGCCTGTCTGGGTGTGCATGTGCTTGTGCGCATGTGCTTGCAAAGCTTAGGTGGGCACCATATCTTGTGGAGCATTGCGAAGAGTCAATGGATCAAAGTCAGCAATGTCTAAATTTCAGTAGGTCTACTCTGAGAATGACTAACATCGGATACAATCCATCGATCTATCGTGTTCAGACATAATCACAGGGCTCTGTTTATATCCACACATACAAAACTACTGTATATCAGTTTGAAGGAGTTGTCTATCCGGCTCAAAACCATCTACTTTACAGGGACACGGGTGGCGCTGTGGTCTAAACCACTGAGCCTCTTGGGCTTGCCAATCGGAAGGTCCACGGTTCGAATCCGCATGACGGTGGTGAGCTCCCGTTGCTCTATCCCAGCTCCTGCCAACCTAGCAGTTCAAAAGCACACTAGTGCAAGTAGATAAATAGGTACTGTTGTGGCAGGAAGGTAAACGGCATTTCTGTGCACTCTGATGTTCACCACGGTGTCCTGTTGCACCAGAAGCGGTTTAGTTATGCAGGCCAGATGACCCGGAAAGCTGTCTGTGGACAAACTCCAGCTCCCTCGGCCTGAAGTGAGATGAATGCTGCACCCCATAGCCAAGTTTAACTGGACTTAACTGTCCAGGGGTCCTTTACTTTTACTTTATCCAGGAGATCTGGCATAGGGTATTTTATATCACTTGATTCTTCCAACATATTTTGTTTATTGTATTTTATTTTCTTCTTGTTATCTGATTACAGCTGTTTTTGTATTTTACCCCACTAGAAGGGTTTTTATAGTTTGTTTGTTTTTTTGTATAAAGTGATTAACAAATGCAAATAATCATAATTAATTAATTAATTAATTTTCTTTTATGTCTTATTGTAATTTTTTGGGTGTTAGCCACCCTGAGCCCGGTTTTGACTGGGGAGGGCGGGGTATAAATAAAAAATTATTATTATTATTATTATTATTATTATTATTATTATTATTATATCACAATAGCGGGAGAGTCAGAGATTTCACCTGGGGCCAATCTGCATTCAAAACATGCCTTCTCTAGCATTGAGTGACATATGCTTTCCTCTCCAAGACAGATGAAGTGAGAATGCAAATGTTCAAATGCATGATGCAGTGGTACAGTTTTATATACTGGAAATAAATTATAAAAGTACAAAAACATAGGAGGCAAAAAGAAGAAATGGGCTGATTATTCTCAGTGACAGTGATCTAGGATGTGGGGAGAGGGGAAGAAGAATGGCTGCCCCTGTAGCAGAATGAAATCACAGGTGAAGAGAGGACACCCCAAGGATGACTGGCCCTTATATTAGGGAATAAAGTGATCTACATAACTGGTCTTCAACTGATGGGTCAGGAACCAATTTCTGCATTGTAACCTGACAGAGTATGAATTATGACATTACTACCACACAAATGAGGGACCCAGGTGGCGCTGTGGTTAAACCACTGAGCCTAGGGCTTGCTGATCAGAAGGTCGGCGGTTCGAATCCCTGTGACGGGGTGAGCTCCCATTGCTTGGTCCCAGCTCCTGCCAACCTAGCAGTTCGAAAGCACGTCAAAATGCAAGTCGATAAATAGGTACCGCTACAGCGGGAAGGTAAACGGCGTTTCCATGTGCTGCTCTGGTTTGCCAGAAGCAGCTTTGTCATGCTGGCCACATGACCTGGAAGCTATACGCCGGCTTCCTCGGCCAATAATGCGAGATGAGCGTGCAACCCCAGAGTCGGTCACGACTGGACCTAATGGTCAGGGGTCCCTTTACCTTTACCTTTACCATACAAATATATGTACAGTAGGGGGAATCATGAATTGCTAATCTACATAGATGTTATCAGTGCTTTTTTTCTTTAAAAAATGTTTAGGGGTACTCTCATTTTCCTACCCATATTGAACTACTACCCCTCAGTGAGACCAAACTTAGATTCACAAAATGTTTAGGGGTATGTGTGCTTCCCTCCAGAAAAAAAACAACAACACTGGTTGTTACAAATTATTGTATATGAAGAGTTTTTGTATACAATGCCAATTTTATTAATCAGCTATTTTAGACAGACAGATAGCAGATAGAAAGATAGATTCTGCCTCTGATAAAGGGCACCCTACTTGAAACAAGCTGGCCACTTCGTAATATTTGGCAGCACTTCTGGCTGTTGAGTTTTCAGCTTAACCACAAACTGGTCACCAACTATTGCCCTGCACTAGATAAGTGGTTGTCTTGGACTAGTATATGGAATTCTGTTGGTTGCTAACTAATAGCACAATCCTAGGCATGTCTTCTGAGAAATGAGCACCACTGAGTTCAATGGGGTTTATTTCCAGGGAAGTATGTGTAGGATTGCAACCAGAATGTGGTAAGAATCAGTAGCCAGTTAAGTGAGATACAGGGAAGTAGCCAAGAGGACCGTTCCCCAATTCAACAAGTTTGCAGACACTGCCCTCAATAAGAGCAGCTTCAAGTATTTTATTTGGTATATTTAAGGGTGGAACTAAAAGGGGGGGGCATCTAAAATGACAAATGGAAGTAGCTCCCTGCTGTGAACCAAGATTCACTGTTATGTCACATGGGCTAGTAGCAAGCAGGGTGGGGCAGAGCTGTTTACCCTGGGCTTCCTAGCACAGAGGTTGCTTCTAGTAACCAAGAGGAAAAGGGAGGGAAGGTCAGCATGATGTGGGCCTGCCCCACCCCACCTTCCCTGCTGCCCCACCCTTCTCCCTCTTGGTTACCAGAGCAACCCTGATTGGGAAGCCACATAAGCAATGCCTACCTCCCCCCCCCATTCCACCCCAATGGCTACTACTGGTCACATGTGAAACACCCCCTTCATCTTGTGGCTACCAGGATAAAGAAAAATAGGGGTTTTGCTCAAGACAGTTAAAGGATTAATCCCTGTTCGAAGTTTATGTCTCCTCCTGCTGTCCCAAGGACATACCCACTTCCAGGGAAACTTAATTATTGAGTAGAGCAGTTTGATCTTATTCTCTGAGTCTGACCAGAGGTCCAATAGCTACTGTTGGTCAGAAGTGACAAGAGGGTGCAGCACTTAGCTGACCCCCTGGCAGCAGAGTTGCTGCTGCTTACTGGTGGGAGGGAGATAGTTGGGAGGTCTGTATTGTGCAAAAGCACCAATGGAGCCATATGGTGCCCCTGCCAGTGTGTTTGCACCACACTGAACTCCATGTCACCTTGCCCTTCCCACTCTCCCTCCCAGTAAGGGGCACGACTCCACTACTGCGAGGTCAAAACAATTTTTAAAGAAATATTTGGGGCTTCCTTAGAATAACTTAAAACTGCATCAAAAACAGCAATTGGCATTCAAAGCTATTGGTAGCAGGTGATACATAACTAAATACATGGCTATATAGATATATTTCTTAAAACTTCTTACTGTTGGACGTTTCTTCAGTTTGTGACTGTAGAAGCTCCACTGAATGTACAAACCAGATGCAGGCAGCTCCACTCTGTATGTGCAATGAAGAGTGACATTTGCACCAACGGTTGTGTTCACAGAGGTTTCTGGCATACTCACAATCACACAGCTCACGGGTCCTGTGGAAAACAAGGCCAAGCAGGTCAGTCAAAGGCTGTGAGAAGCTAAGGAAGTAATACACTGTTCCCATATGTTCCTATATGTTCCCTCCATTGCACCATGATCAAAGGTCCTATCTAGGATTTCCAAGTGAAGTGCTACATGTAGGTAGGGGCTTTTCGGCTGTGGCATCAACTTTATAGAATGCCCTGCTCTCTGGAAAGGTTGGATCAGGGCTGTAGCTCAGGGCACCTGCTCTGCATGCAGAAAGTCCTAGATTAAATCCCTGACACCTCCAGACAGGTTGGGGAGTTTCCCCAGTCTGAAACCCTGGGGAGCTGCTGCCAATCAATGTAAACATTGTACTCAGCTAGGCCTGACTCAGTTTAAAGCAGCTTTGAATGCTTGTTGTTGTTTAGTCGTTTAGTCGTGTCCAACTCTTCGTGACCCCATGGACCAGAGCACGCCAAGCACTCCTGTCTTCCACTGCCTCCCGCAGTTTGGTCAGACTCATGTTGGTAGCTTCGAGAACACTGTCCAACCATCTCATGCTCTGTCGACCCCTTCTCCTTGTGCCCTCCATCTTTCCCAATATCAGGGTCTTTTCCAGGGAGTCTTCTCTTCTCATGAGGTGGCCAAAGTATTGGAGCCTCAGCTTCAGGATCTGTCCTTCCAGTGAGCACTCAGGGCTGATTTCCTTCAGAATGGATAAGTTTGATCTTCTTGCAGTCCTCCAGCACCATAATTCAAAAGCATCAATTCTTCGGCGATCAGCCTTCTTTATGGTCCAGCTCTCACTTCCATACATCACTACTGGGAAAACCATAGCTTTAACTATATGGACCTTTGTTGGCAAGATGATGTCTCTGCTTTTTAAGATGCTGTCTAGGTTTGTCATTGCTTTTCTCCCAAGAGGCAGGCGACTTTTAATTTCATGACTGCTGTCACCATCTGCAGTGATCAAGGAGCCCAAGAAAGTAAAATCTCTCACTGCCTCCATTTCTTCCCCTTCTATTTGCCAGGAGGTGATGGGTGGCCATGATCTTAGTTTTTTTGATATTGAGCTTCAGACCAAATTTTGTGCTCTCCTCTTTCACCCTCATTAAAAGGTTCTTTAATTCTTCCTCACTTTCTGCCATCAAGGTTGTATCATCAGCATATCTGAGGTTGTTGATATTTCTTCCGGCAATCTTAATTCCAGTTTGGGATTCATCCAGTCCAGCCTTTCACATGATGAATTCTGCATATAAGTTAAATAAGCAGGGAGACCATATACAGCCTTGTCGTACTCCTTTCCCAATAATGAACCAATCAGTTATTCCATATCCAGTTCTAACTGTAGCTTGCCATAACTGTAACTGTAGAGATTTCTCAGGAGACAGATGAGGTGATCAGGCACTCCCATTTCTTTAAGAGCTTGCCATAGTTTGCTGTGGTCGGACTTCCGGTCTGGCGTCAATGGAAGCCGGCGGGGAATTCTCGATGTCCGAGGTTCCCGGCACCTCAGAGGTGGGGTAGAGCCGCTTGGAGAACCCCCAAATTGTGCTTTTCAGGGACGTGGCTACCCAGCAGCGCTCCTTTGAGCCCCGTTCGCCGCCCGTTAACCCCTTTTTTTAGGGGTGACATGCGCAGGCAGAGCGGGACGGAGCCGTGGGATATCACTAACTCTGAGGTGTAAAGCTCCGTGCCGGTGACATCGAGCGCTAGATACCTTCAAAAGAGAAGATCTGGATTACCAAGTAAGATATCTTAACAATTTGGAAAGAATTTGGACTTGGGAGGGGAATTTAAAAGATAACGGAGGTCGCTTCCCCCCCCCCCCCCCGATAAATTAATACGCAATTGCCGAGCCTGCAGCCATTGTGCTGGAACGGGACTCTGAACTTTGCTAAAAGAAAAAACTGAATCCCTCCCTGGGGTAGCGGAACCAAGGGGAGGTGAAGGATTTATTGTGTGGATTTCTGCAAAATTTGGAATTGACTACTAATGAGCTCTCCGGTAGCCCGGTAACGGGAACCTGGAGGCACTGGCCAGCTTAGCTTGGATTCCGTCTCTGACACAACAGCCTATTCGCCATATTGTAACCTGAGAAGACAAAGGATATAGATAGACAAAACAATCTGACAAGATGTGTGAGAATGAGATACAAAGTGTCTGGGAAAAAGTTCAAGAAGTATGGATGGGAGTAAAGGAATACCAAAGACTTACAAAGTTACTGACTGAACCCCAGCACCAACTCTCTCCAACTGACAGCTTTGAGACACAGCCTGAAACTTTAGAGGACCAAAACTTAAACTTATTAGAAGATGATGATCAAGAGGAGCTCTATATTTTGAACGAAGTGCAACCGGTGGGAGAGGCTGCACGGGACCTGCGCCATAATAAAAGAGCTGCATTGGACTCAGAATTCCAGGGACTGCTTCTCTCAGTGAGAGAGGGAGAGCGGGTTCCTGGTAACAACAACCAAGCTGTGTCAAAGAATAAAGAGGTGGCCTGGATTCGAACCTCCTTAGTGAGAGAAGGGAGGCAAGATCCAGGCGAAGGACTTGTTAAATGGGGGGATAAGAAAAAGAAGAAATTAGAGGGGGGTTGGCAGAATGGATGGAAGAAGTTGGGCTGGAGTGGGTGAGAGATGGAGTGGGTTGAGATATAGTGCAAATAAGGGATGGATAAAACGGTTTGGAATTGGACTGCATACAGGAGTTGGTTTGGGATTTCCGGGGGCTGGTCACTGGGCGGAGGAGGGGGGATTTTAGAATAGTGGATAAGTGAGATGCTAGAATGTTAATTGTATAAGTTAGAATAATTTTAGTGAATAATTAAGAGGCTAAAGGGAATAATTAGAGTAATAAGAAATGTGTTATGTGGTATAAGTAATTTTTATATAAAGTATTATTTTAAGAATTAAATGGAGATGTTTGGAATTGATTAATTATGAAAAATTGCTAAACAGAGGTTATAATTAGACTCGGGAAGGGAGGAGCGAGGAAGTCAAAGTTATGATAGAGTTATGAACATTAGATTGGTTCTTTTTATGTCTTTTTTCTTTGTTTCTTTTTTCTTCTTTTTACTTTTTCTGTTTTGTTTTTTTGCCTTTTTGCAATTCTTTTTCTTTTTCTTTTTTGATGTTCGTTTATGATATGATGTAAGACGGTGATGTGAATGGAAATTTAAGTTGAAAATGTCAATAAATATAATTTTTTAAAAAAATAGTTTGCTGTGGTCGACACAGTCAAATGCTGTTGCGTAGTCAATGAAGCAGATGTTCTTCTGGAACTCTCTAGCTTTCTCCATAATCCAGCGCATGTTTGAAATTTGGTCTCTGGTTCCTCTGCCCCTTCGAAATCCAGCTTGCACTTCTGGGAGTTCTCGGTCCACATACTGCTTAAGCCTGCTTTGTGGAATTTTAAGCATAACCTTGCTAGCGTATGAAATGAGCGCAATTGTGCAGTAGTTGGAACATTCTTTGGCACTGCCCTTCTTTGGAATTGGGATGTAGACTGATCTTCTCCAATCCTCTGGCCACTGCTGAGTTTTCCAAACTTGCTGGCATATTGAGTGTAGCACCTTAACAGCATCATCTTTTAAAATTTTAAATAGTTCAGCTGGAATATCATCACTTCCACTAGCCTTGTTATTAGCAGTGCTTTCTAAAGCCCATTTGACTTCACTCTCCAGGATGTCTGGCTCAAGGTCAGCAACCACACTACCTGGGGTGTACAAGACATCCATATCTTTCTGGTGTAATTCCTCTGTGTATTCTTGCCACCTCTTCTTGATGTCTTTTGCTTCTGTTAGGTCCTTTCCACTTTTGTCCTTTATCATGGTAATTTGAATACTTAGCTCTTTCTAATTTTGCACCATCAAATTAAAGCATGGCTTTTCGGGGTAGCTTTTGGGGGTTCATCAGACTGCAGATTCCTAACTCCATTGCTTTGGTAGTATGCAAGACTCATCTTCAGCAGTTACTTTATGTTGGAACAAAGATTCTTGTGACTAATAATTAAAAACTAACCATTTTATTATGGCATTACAAGAATAGGTTTTTTTAATAAGAACTTTATTCTTTTTGCTGCAACGGACTAATACAGCTACTCTTCTGGAAGATTTACCCTGGGCATTTTTCTCCTTTGTATTCTGCTGGGCATTTTTATTATGTTTTGAGGTGGTGCCATTTTGGCAAAATAGGTGCAAGAATGCCATATGGAATTTGAAACTGATTTCCACCCAGTCTGAACCTAAAGAACACTGGTATATATAAATAGAAGATAGAATAAAATTCCTCCAAGTCTGGAGGATACTTATTGTTCACAAATGAAAGGGATTTGATTTTGGCTAAGCATTTTATATTGTTTATTTATTTTAGTCACTTTCCACAGGCACAGATCTGAGTGGTTTTGCCTTTGCCATACCACTTTCCCCCAGGAAACCTGCACTTTTGTGCAAAATCAGCATTCTGCAGAAAACCCTATTGCCATTTAGCGCAATACTGCTGATGTTCCCAGAGAAAAGCAACATGGCAAACAGAAGTGTAGATGAGGCCTTAGTAGGATATAGCCCACAGTATATTTAAGTCTTAAAAGGCATGGACATAGATGAGGGCTTGTGCTGGCATAGTGTAAATGTTACACCTTATAACTATTGACTAGTGTCGTATCATGAACTACTTTTGAAACTCAGTTTTCTATGAGACATATGGGTTCTTTGGATCCAGATCACAATTAATAGGTCAGTAAGTAGGTAGTTCAGTCTTCCATGTGTATCAGAAATAGGGATGGAGGAGAAATTCAATTCAGCAGGCCAGGATTATCAAATTCACACTTTCAAATGCAAACTGAAACACAGTGATCCTTCAAAATTAACACTTACCTGAATTTTGCGGTGCAGTTTCCCCAACCAAACATGTTTACAAAAATTGCATATATTAGAGGAAATTGTGCATAAAAATGAAGAAATTGGTGGAAATAATACACATAAATGAATGTTTGGTGGAAATTGTGTACATTAATCAAAACTGCATATAAAAATATCTATATACCGTATGAAGAAATTCACACTAAAGTGCTGGTGAATTTTTCATAAGCATCTTTAAAAATATCAAATTGCTATAAAACGTGACGACTTAGTGATCAAATTTGACGTAATGGTCAAATTGCTGCAATATGTGGAAAACTGCATTTAAGATTGGAAAAATTAGAAACTGAGAACTGAAACTGACAGATCTCTGTCCCTACTCACAAGTCCCACTGCACTAAATGGATCTTACTCCCACATACTCCAACACCCTCTGAATTAGTAATCTCCGAGTTTTAGAGATACTTTTCAACAGTTTAGAAAAATGTCACACAATTATCAATGTATAAGAAGTCTTTAAGCTGTGGAAAAATGATTTTTTTGCTTTAGCTCTATCCCGAAATATATATTGCCTGTGTTGACCACAGTCCAAAAAAGATAAGCCCTTTCATTCTTGTTTAATTTCAACTGCTATATTGCATGACTCTTACCTGTGATTGCTGCTAGAATTACAAGTATCTTCAACATGGTTGCTGGTTTCTTCACAGGCCCAGAGAGAAAGCGACGGAGATGCTGATGCATGAAACAGCAAATCCCAACTGAGGACTTAAAAAAACATGCTCTAAGTTTCATTTTATCAGCTAAAGGTATTGGCAAGTCAATAAAACTCCCCCCCCCAACTTTATCAGATTTGTAAGACTGTTCTCAGGGTAGCTAGCTGTATGATTTGTTTAGCTGAAATCATTTCATTGGGTGTGTGCTGTTGGGATATGCGTTAATAATAAACCCAACAATTCTATAGTGCACACAGGGCGAGATTTTACCATCATTATTCATTATGAGAAACTACTTCTGTGACTATTGTACAGAATTGTAGTTGCATTTCACTTGATATGCAAGCTTCCAACTGATTGCACAGATTCCAACAGAAGAAATAGTCTATAGACCAAGAAGGGTGGTCATTACCATCTGGAGTGAATAAATGAGCTAGGCTCTCATTGGGAAATAAAAAACACCCAACCTTACTTATGTATAAAATAGCAAAAACAAACAAACAAACAAACCCACATAATAGACAGTTTGGAGCTATACCTTTTGCCTAATTTGGACCCCAGAGGACTCAAATTCACTGGAAAACATCCGTAATGTATTAAAATAATTTGGGGGAGCATAATTGAAAAGGCACAAAAATCACACAATTATGATGGAGGAATGGGAGACGCTGTGGAAATGTAACATGAAATTTACGGCGTCATATACTATCAAAGAAAACATGCTCAAAATGATGTACCGGTGGTACCTCACGCCCTCCAAACTATCTAAAATGTACAAAAGTATAGCAGATGTATGTTGGAGGTGTGGGGAGACAAGAGGAGACATGCTACATATGTGGTGGGGCTGCCATAAAATAAAAGAATTCTGGAATAAAATATATGAAGAAATGAAAAAGATCCTTAAAATAACTTTTGTAAAAAAAAAAACCCAGAGGCATTCCTCCTCGGAATTCTAAGTAAAGACCTTCCAGTAAACCATAGAGAGATCTTCCTGTATGCTACAGCAGCAGCCCGCTTGCTGATAGCTGCCAACTGGAAAGGGGATAAAACCCCCTCAGTTGGAGAGTGGCAAATTAAGTTGCTAGAATTTGTGGAAATGGCTAAACTAACGGATAATCTAAGGGGGAAATCTAAACAGTTGTTTGTGGAAAAGTGGTGGGAAATTTGGAAAAAAATATGCAAGAAAATGGTAATAATGATGAAATCTTCATGGCAGCTTTGGAATGATTGGCTTATAGTAAAATATTAAGACAAATGGGTATGATCGGCTTTAGGATGTACAAAGGAAATAATAAGAATAAGAAAACGATGAGGAATGATGGTACATGGGTAACTCAGATGAGATGCATGGCGGAAGATGACGGGAAGTCAACAGTAACGATTTAATTAGTTGTATATGGTATGGATTTTTGTTGTGTATGCTGTATAGTATGAAGAGGTTAAAGGTATTTTCAACAGACTTAATTTGAACAATTTGTGAAGAAGGAAATCAGAAGCAAGAACTTGGGAAATCAGTAATTCATAATGGTTTTATTTTGTAATGGAACAATCGTATAACTGTATAATTGCATAATTATTCAATAAAGAGATATTATTCAGGGGGGGGGATGAAAAGGCACAAAACCAGTAAGTCCCAGGGAAAATGTATTCTCCCCTCACCCCCAAGTTTCATTTTCCAGTCTTTAGATACTATTTATTTTGGCTGGGGGGGGGGGTTAAAAAAGGAAAACATAATTAAGGTAGTTTTTGGTGAAAGCTACTCATTACAGATGGCCAACATGGCTGATAATTCTACTATGATCATATACTATCAAAACAAGGTTACCTTGTTTATTTACTCCAGATGATAACAACCACCCCATTCTAGAGCCCTGAACCCCAGATCAATATGGCTGCAAACTGATGTAACCCCAAACCATGGGCTAGCAGTATGTGAATGAGCCTACTATCCTGTCAAATTTGCATGCGCCCATGATCATATATGGCCAGAAGGTGGAGCTTTTGCCTTTCATTTGAGTTAACAGCAGCTTGACATTTCACCTGAACCAGGGATTGCTGTTTAATATCAACAGTGGTTATGTCAGCCATCCATATTCTTAACCCGTTGTTTGAATTTGACAGGCTGATATTAACCCTAGTTAGCATTAAACCACGAGTCCCAGTTTAGATGAAATGACAAATGGCAGTTAACTAAAGCCAAAAGCAAAAGCTTCCAAACAATATTCCGGGAGTTCCTAACAACTCCTGGTTGTGTGAGGGGAGGAAGTATTCAACCCTAGGAGGAGATTAGGCTTTTATTATAGAATCCTAGAATTGTATAGTTGGAAGGGGTCCCGGGGTCATGTAGTCTAACCCCCTGCAAAGCAGGAATCTCAGCAAAAGCACCCATGACAGATGGCCACCCAACCCTTGCTTAAAAACCTCCAAAGAAGGAGAGTCCACCAGTGTCCAAGTGTTGTGTAGATGGAGAACCTTTTTTTCAGCCAGAAAGCCGAATCCCCTTTTGGGCAACTTTCTGGGGGCCAGAGGTAAAGACTTGCAGAACAATTCATACAAATTTTACCACTGAATAGTAGGCTAGTTTTCACGCAGGCACTCCCACCTATCCCTCTATCAGGCAAGCAAGAGTCATTATCAGATTTCAAGGACATATTCCAGCCAGGAACAGACACACTCAAGCATTGAAGGAAACAAAGCCAGTGAGGGTTATGGTCTGGGGAAAGATGGTGTGAGTGGGGAGGGGACAAAGTCTGCAGAGATTCCCAAGGATCAGAAATAGAGGCCTAGAGGACAGCATTAAGCCCTCAGTTCTGATGTTCTCCACTGCTGATGCAGTACTAAAACCATGATTTACAGTTATGTCTGAGCAGAGCTTTGTGTCTCACCACTACCTATTCCTTAAAAAACAAACAAACAAATGGAAAAACCCCTATCCAGTCTAGTAATTGAGATCTGGTTGCGCCAAACATCTTCCAATATTTTGTAACTGAGGTCCAGTGCCGAGGGCCTTCTGGCGGTCCCTTCGCTACGAGAAGCGAAGTTACAGGGAACCAGGCAGAGGGCCTTCTCAGTAGTGGCACCCACCCTGTGGAACGCCCTCCCACCAGAGGTCAAAGAGAACAACAATTACCAGACCTTTAGAAGGCATCTTAAGGCAGCCCTGTTTAGGGAAGCTTTTAATGTTTGATGGATTTCTGTATTTTAATGTTTTGTTGGAAGCCACCCAGAGTGGCTGGGGGAACCCGGCCAGATGGGCGGGGTATAAATAATAAATTATATTATTATTATTATTATTATTATTATTATTATTATTATTATATGCCCCTGCACTGCTGTTTTGTGGTCTAATAATTTTCAGCCCTCTCAAATGGGCCCTGGAGTTAGAAAGTTTGAGAACCCAAATGGATGGGGGGCATTGGGGGTAGGGAGGAATGTCAGATGGAGAAGTCTGAGGGAGAAATAAATACAGTCAAAAAAATGCAGATACAGTGGTACCTCGGTTTAAGTACACAATTGGTTCCGGAAGTCTGTACTTAACCTGAAGCGAACTTTCCCATTGAAAGTAATGGAAAGTGTATTAATCTGTTCCAGACGGGTCTGCGGAGTACTCAACCTGAAGCTTACTTAACCTAAAGTATGAGTTACAGGTAGGTAGCCGTGTTGGTCTGACGTAGTCGAAACAAAATTAAAAAATTCCTTCCAGCAGCACCTTAAAGACCAACTAAGTTTTTATTTTGGTATGAGCTTTCGTGTGCCTGAATAAGTGTGCATGCACACGAAAGCTCATACCAAAAAAACCCAAAAACTTAGTTGGTCTTTAAGGTGCTGCTGGAAGGAATTTTTTAATTTTGTTCCGAAGTATGAGTGTAATTGGTTCTGGAAGTCCATACTTAACCTGAAACATACTTAACCTGAAGCAAACTTTCCCATTGAAAGTAATGGAAAGTGGATTAATCCGTTCCAGACGGGTCCGGGGAGTACTTAAACTGAAAGTACTCAAACTGAAGCGTACTTAAATCGAGGTTTGACTGTACTTTGACTATTTATTTCTCCCTCAGACTTCTCCACAGACTGTATTTTAGTCATTGCAGTGAAGCCTTAAACGCTGGTTGGCTTGTGTGTTATCCTATATAATAATGTCCATGTTGTCCCTGCGTCCAGATGTCCCGTGTGTCCCTGGGGTACTGCGCATGTACCCCAGAGACACAGGGATTGGACGGAGGGACAACGGCCAACCGCCGCTCCGCCAACCGCCGCTCCGAAGCCCAGTCTCATGCTGGAGGTGCACGGCGAGGCGGCGGGGGAAAGAAGCGCTCCCCCCGGCAGCCTTGCCGCGCACCTCCGGCATGGGACGGCGCTTCCTCGGCCGAAGCGGCAGCGGGCGCCGAGGGAAGCCGGCTTTGGCTTGGTGGCGGCGGGAAGAAGAGGAGGAATTCCTCCTCTTTTTCCCGCCGCCGCCAAGCCAGTCCCCAAGCCAAAGTGCGGCGCGGCGGGGGCTTTTCGCCGTTTGCCTTCCCGGAGCGAAGGGGGAGGCAAACGGCGAAAAGCACCCGCCGCGCCGCACTTCGGCTCGGGGACTGGCTTGGCGTGCGCGGCGAGGCGGTGGGGGGGGAGAAGCGCTCCTCCCCCCCGCCGCCTCGGCACGCAGCGCCGGCATGGGACGGAGTTTCGGAGAAGGTCTCCGAAGCCCCGTCTCATGCGGGAGGTGCGCGGTGAGGCGGCGGGGGGGGAGAAGCGCTCCTCCCCCCCTGCGCCTCACCACGCAGCGCCGACATGGGACGGGGCTTCGGAGACCTTCTCCGAAGCCCCATCTCATGCGGGAGGTGCGCGGCGAGGTGGGGGGGGAAAGCGCTCCTCCCCCCCGCCGCCTCACCAGGCAGCGCCTACATGGGACGGGGCTTCGGAGACCTTCTCCGAAGCCCCGTCTCATGCGGGAGGTGCGCGGCGAGGCGGCGGGGGGGAGAGAAGCGCTCCTCCCCCCCCGCCGCCTCACCACGCAGTGCCGGCATGGGACGGAGTTTTGGAGAAGGTCTCCGAAGCCCCGTCTCATGCGGGAGGTGCGCAGCGGGGGGGGGCAGGAGAAGTGCTTCTCTCTCCCCCCCCCCGCCGCCCTCGCCACGCACCTCCCGCATGAGACGGGGCTTCGGAGACCTCCGAAGCTCCGTCCCATGCTGGCGCTGCAGGACAGCAGCGTTCTAGCGCCCGTTTTTAAACGGGCTGAATTCCACTAGTAACTACATATTCTGTTACTTGGAGCATGAATCAGGGAGTGCTTGCAGTCTAGATTGTGTGAGGGGAGTGAAATTTAAAAACACTCACTTGTGATGCAGTTATACAGTGCCTCTAGAAAATAAGGTATTTTCACCATTTCTTTGGCAAGTTACTTAAGACAGCATTAGGAAATCTGCCTGAACTGCTAGGTAGCTTAGATATAAGGAAGCAACTCCTGATTTAGATTTACCACATTTTCAAGCTATGATTGCATACTCAAAAATAAGACCCACTGTTTTTAATGGGGCTTTCTTCCTAGTTAGTGCATTCATGATTGTAGCATAACTCAGAACTGGCCCCTCAGGTGGCAGGATCCACAGGGGTTACAGATCTGACCTACAAGGAATGCATCACCTGCTGTTCTTGCCACTCCTGCAATAGCAGCAACAGCTGCAGTACACCTCTTTGAGGCTGGATCTGATGCCTTCTTGGTAACTGCCACCGCCACCGCCAATTCTACCTCTACAACAGCCTCTTGGTGAATAGAAGACATTGCTGTTCCCCTCCAACCCCTACAGAAGAAATGGCAGGAGCTGCCCTCTGGGGTCTCCTGGGGTCTGTGCCCAACAGTGTGATTCAGAGTGCCCCCCCATGCCTTATATTCCCGCTTAGATTCAGCTGTCAGGTAAGGTGGAATTCATTTTCCCCCTTGTCCCTGAGGTAGAGCTTCACTCGCCCCTTCCTCGCTAGTGGGGAGATGCCATTTCACACCCTCCAACATTTCTCCAATGAAAATAGGGACATTCTATTCTACGTCAGGAAGCTTCTGATATACCTCTGTCACCTTGAGCCGATTAAAACCTCTCCACCTGACCTACCTCACAGGATTGTTGTAGAGGAAAAAATGTGTGAGGTAATGGATCGTATACAACACCTTCCACAGACAAATGGAAGAAAATTAAAATTTTAGCTATAAGCTGCCTTGAATCCCTGCCAGGGAAAAAGTGGGATATACTACTAGTAGGAACACCAACAACAAC